>NW_027507748.1:18998520-19018520 GCF_037356315.1 Lithobates pipiens
AGTTTCAAAACTTTGTAAATAAGTACGTTTTCTCCTTCACTGATGGGCACTGATGGTGCTACACTGATGGGCACTGATAAGGCGGCACTGATGGGCACCAATGATGTGGCACTGATGAGGTGGCATTGATAGACACTGATAGGCGGCACTGATGGGCAACACAGATGGACACTGACAGGTGGCACAAATTGGCACTGATAGCTGGCATGGATTGGCATGGATGGGCGGCACAGATGGGCATGGATAGGCGGCACAGATAGGCATGGGTGGGCACTAATAGGCGGCACAGGTGGGCACTGATAGGTGGCACAGGTGGGCACTCATAGGCGGCATTGGTGTTATACTGTACTAATGGATGCCAATCAGTGCCAAACAATAATGCATGCCAATCAGTGATGCCCATTGTGGGCACTGATTGGCATCCATAATGGGCACTGATTGGCATCCATTGTGCTTACTGGCATCCCTGGTGGTCTAGGGAGGATTACCTTTTGCTGGGCATCCCTGGTGGTCTGGTGGTGTCCCTGGTGGTCCAGTGTGGGCATCCTTGGGGAGGCTGTGCTGATAATCGATCAGCACAGACCCCCCCTGTCAGAGGAGCAGCCAATCGGCTCTCCTCTACTCGCGTCTGACAGACACGAGTGAGGAAAAGCCGATCACCGGCTCTTCCTATTTACACTGTGATCAGCCGTGATTGGACACGGCTGATCACGTGGTAAAGAGTCTCCGTCGGAGACTCTTTACCGAGATCGTAGTTACCAGGTGTCAGACTGACACCCCGCAACAACGATCGCCGCGATGCGCGCCCCCGGGGCGCGCAGCGGCTCATAATCCTGATCACGTCATATGACATCCGATCAGGATTATGAAACCACTTTGCCACCGTCAATTGCCTATAGGGCGGGCGGCAAGTGGTTAAAATTGGCAGCTGCAGCTCTGTACATTAATCTCCATGCTGGGTACTGCACTGTAGGGGGAGGCAGAGAGCACAGCACACACTGCTAGACGCCTCTCCTTTGGTTTCACTTTCACAGTAAACATCGTGCCCAAGCTCCTGCACAGCCGATTTGCACATCGGCTGAGGAGACATATGCAGCCACCGCTGTGGAGAGGGGGACTTTAGAGCGAGACCCCAAAGGCTGACTGCAGCATAGGTGAGGAGGGAGGGGAGCAGGAGAGCTAAAGACAGAATGACACCCCCGTGATGGGCGGCACCGGGGGCGGGGCCAAGCCCCGCCCCATTTTCGGCACCAGTATCGGCGGAAATTCTCTTTCGGGTTTTTGCCGAAAGGGCCATTTTCGGCCGATATGTTTCGAAATTTCGGCGCATCCCTAATTTTTTGTGCTATAAGCTATTATTGCGCTATTTTGCTGCGTGCACCCGATCGGACTATCTGGCGGACTTAGTCCTGCAGACAAACTGCCAGACTTTGTAGCGGATGTCCGCTGGACTTTCCAAATGAGACCGGACTTTTCTGGCGGACAATCCGCCGGACTATGGCGGGAGTCCGCCAGACTTTTAAAATTAACGGACTTGCCCACACACGGAGAAAAATCTGTTCATTTTGAACGTGGCTCCAAGTAGACGGGACTAGCAAAGGAGGTCAATGTCGCCGCCTCCATTGGCGAGATTGACACTACGCAAAAAAAAATTAAAAATTGGCGTGGGGGTCCCCCCCCCCAGAGTCCATAGCAGACCCTTATTCGAGCACGCAGCCCGGCCGGTCAGGAAAGGGGGTGGGGACGAGCGAGCTCCCCCCCTCCTGAACCGCACCAGGCCACGTGCCCTCAACATGGGGGGTGCCCCACCTGCGGCCCCCCACCCCAAAGCACCTTGTCCCCATGTTGTTGAGGACAAGGGCCTCTTCCTGACAACCCTGGCCGTTGGTTGTCGGGGTGTGCGGATGGGGGGCTTATCGGAATCCGGGAGCCCCCTTTCATACCTCTTGTCCCTATATAAGTCGCCACGCAACACGTCCCTGTCATTGCAGCCAGAGAGAGCGTTGAGTCAACATCTCGAGATAGAAGAAGAGAAGGCGGCAGCGACGACAGAAGACGGGGCCAACTGCTAGTAAAAGAGCTAGCAGAAGATAGCGGAGGCCCGGCAAGAACAACCGAAGAAGTGGACAAGACCCCCGAAGTCGGAAGAAGAGGGCGGCGGCGACGAAGAAGAAAGCCGGGCTCCTGCGCTAGTAAAAGAGCTTGCAGAAGATAGCGGAGGAGTCCGGCGAGAAGACCACCCAAGATGGAAGTCCACCGGAGCTGTCCAATAAATTATTTTAAAAACATGTGTTGTGTTTTTTTCTTTACACTTTTTTTCACCAGGTGAATGGGTAGGGGTACATGGTACCCCAATACTCATTCACATAGGGTGGGGGGCTGGTATCAGGGACCCCCTTCCCCAAAGCACTCCCCCATGTTGATGGCATGCGGCCTGGTATCGCTCAGGAGGGGGGGGGGGGCGCTCGCTTGCCCCCACCCCCTTTCCTGACTGGCCGGGCTGCGTGCTTGGATAAGGGTCTGCTATGGACTCTGGGAGGGACCCCCACGCCGATTTTTCGGCGTAGGGCTTCCCCTTTAAGTCTATACCAGGTGACGGGGCCAGAGAGGTGTCAATCTCACCGATGGAGGAGGCGACATTGACCTCCTTTGCTAATCCTGTCTACCTGGAGCCACGTTTAAAATGAACAGGCTTTTCTTCGTGTGCAAATCCATTCATTTCAAAAGTCCGGCGGACTAGCACACAGACGGGCGGATTGTCCGCCGGACTACCGAGTCCAGCAGACAATTTTGAGTCAAAACTTCTTTCTAAGTCCATCTGACTTTTGGAAATAAAAAGTCCGCCGGAGCCCACACACGGGCAGATTGTCCAAGTCCGCCGGATAGTCTGATCGTGTGTACGCGGCATAAGTGTGTATTGATTGGTTTGTGTCTACAAACTATGGGATAGTTTTATGGAATTTTTATTTAATTATTTTTTTTTAGTAGTAATGGCAGCAATCAGCGAATTTTAGCGGGACTGTGACATTGCTGTGGACAAATCGGACACCTGACTGACACTTTTTTGGGGACCAGTGACGCTAATACAGTGATCAGTGCTAAAAATATGCACCGTCGCTGTACTAATGACACTGGCGGGAAAGGGTTAACAGCAGAGCCGATCAAAGGGTTAAGTGTGTCCCTAGGGAGTGATTTCCCTCTGACAGAAAGCTGATCTGCCTTGTTTACATAAATTGGTGTTCTGCCTTTTCTGGGAGCAATCGTGGGTGGCCGGCAGACCCATGGATTGGCTCCCCCTCTGGGCAATCAGCACACGATTGTGCCTCCGACGGCACGTGTGTGGCCCCCCAGAGCTACTGCAGGACAAGAAATGATGTACAGGTACATTGTTATGCACAGCCGGGCCGCATCACCACAGCAAATGTGCAGAAGGCGGTCCGGAACCAGTTAAGCAGAGGGTGATATATATATATATATATATATATATATATATATATATATATATATATACTGATCTCCATGTATACACCGCTGGGATCCGACATTATATCTCTATATAGAGATCACATCTATTCTATATACTGATCTCCATGTATACACCGCTGGGATCACACATTATATCTCTGTATACAGATCACATCTATTCTATATACTGATCTCCATGTATACACCGCTGGGATCACACATTATATCTCTGTATACAGATCACATCTATTCTATATACTGATCTCCATGTATACACCGCTGGGATCACACATTATATCTCTGTATACAGATCACATCTATTCTATATACTGATCTCCATGTATACACCGCTGGGATCAGATATTATATCTCTGTATACAGATCACATCTATTCTATATACTGATCTCCATGTATACACCGCTGGGATCACATATTATATCTCTGTATACAGATCACGTCTATTCTATATACTGATCTCCATGTATACACCGCTGGGATCACACATTATATCTCTGTATACAGATCACATCTATTCCTATATACTGATCTCCATGTATACACCGCTGGGATCAGATATTATATCTCTGTATACAGATCACATCTATTCTATATACTGATCTCCATGTATACACCGCTGGGATCAGATATTATATCTCTGTATACAGATCACATCTATTCTATATACTGATCTCCATGTATACACCGCTGGGATCAGACATTATATCTCTGTATACAGATCACATCTATTCTATATACTGATCTCCATGTATACACCGCTGGGATCACACATTATATCTCTGTATACAGATCACATCTATTCTATATACTGATCTCCATGTATACACCGCTGGGATCACACATTATATCTCTGTATACAGATCACATCTATTCTATATACTGATCTCCATGTATACACCGCTGGGATCACACATTATATCTCTGTATACAGATCACATCTATTCTATATACTGATCTCCATGTATACGCCGCTGGGATCAGACATTATATCTCTGTATACAGATCACATCTATTCTATATACTGATCTCCATGTATACACCGCTGGGATCACACATTATATCTCTGTATACAGATCACATCTATTCTATATACTGATCTCCATACACAGATGACATTACCGATCACACATCGCCCGATCATCACCGACATCTCTTCTCTCCTCCGGTACAGATCACACATGGGCACCGGATGGCTGTGAACTCTTCCCACAGTCTGTAGTTTAGTACACTCTGCAGGGTTTCCGAGAAGACAGGAGGGGGGCGGAGAGTTATTTCAATTTTCTATTGATCCAGGATGGAGAGGAGGAGGAGGAGGAGGAAGTGCCTTATCACATTCCTGAGTGATTACAGTTTGTATGATGCGGATGTCTATGATTGGTGGAGTAGTGATTGGAGGTGGAGCCATCAGCAGATATTTATATAGTATAAGAATCTATACTGTGTGTATATTATATATATATATATTGGTGTTGTCACCATTGCATGTGATGTCAGTGTACAGAACTATCATAGGACTGGGGATCCTCGGAGCTCTGACCTCCTCCTCATTGCAGCATCTCTGGGGCTTTCAGTGCCATATTATTGATACTATTGTCGGGAACCGCATAAGATGAATGGTGTTGCAATATGTGACTATCAGAGTCCTCATCATCTATGGGAGTCGGGGGGGGGATTGGTATGTAACCCACCGAATCCCCCGCGGAGATCTCTGAGGGTTTGGTGTGGGCGGCGCCTGTGTGTGAATTGTATAAAGAATGCCTCAACAGATGATCGGAGACACTCCGCCCACACTGATTGCAGGTATCCGCCCACCCTCCAATCAACACCTTCCGTTCTGTAGCTGGGCGGGGCTCTTCGCACATGGCTACTTATTATTCATCTTCTCCAGTCAGGTACATGAAATGGATTAGGGGCGGGGATTTGATGGGCGTAGCGGACGGGGATGTATCAGATCAGGAAGCCACCCCCCTTCCACGTCAGATTTTATTTCCCGGTGATTTCCCAGCATGTTATCAGTGTCTGCAGTGCTGAGACTCCTCACTTGTGCTTTCGGGTTCGCTGGTTTCCCTTCGGGGAACTTTTAGATTTTTCAGAAATGATGCATGACTTAAAGCAGGGCTCCACCCTAAAGTGGAACTTCCACTCATTGGAACCCCCCCCCCCTCCGGTGTCACAATTGGCACCTTTTAGGGAGGTGCAGATACCTGTACAGTACAGGTATCTGCACCCACTTCCGGCATAAATATCCGCAGAATCTGCAGATATTTACGCCACTTCCTGCGGGGACCCTCCTTATTGCACAGCGCAATTCGCACATGCGCAGTAGGGAACCGGGAAGTGAAGCCGAAAGGCTCCACTTCCTCATTCCCATACCCAAGATGGCGGTGGCAGCACCCGAGAGACGATTGAGAGATCGGCTTCGGGTGCCGACATCGCGGGCACGCTGGACAGGTAAGTGTCACTATCTTAAAAGTCAGCAGCTGCAGTATTTGTAGCCGCTGACTTTTAAAAAAAAAAAACACAGCCAAACTCCCGCTTTAAAATAAAGTGTACAATCAACATGTAGTCCTACTACATCATTTACTACAACATTCGTACCCAGTCCCTCCAAATGTTCATCATGTGGCACACATTTATCAATCCTTCTTCCTGCTCAGTGCCCCTTACCCAGCATTAGGCCCAACCCCCGCCTGACTACCAATATTCCCCAGAGCCCGACCATGGAATATCCCACCAAATACACACTCAGCCCCCCCCACATCTCTACACACTCAGCCCCCCCTCACATTTCTACACACTCAGCCCCCCCTCACATTTCTACACACTCAGCCCCCCCCCACACCTCTCTAAACACCCCCCCCCCACATCTCTCTACACACTCAGCCCCCCTCACACCTTTCTACACACCCAGCACCCCACACATCTCTACATACTCAGCCCCCACCCATATCTCTCTACACACTCAGCCCCCCTCACATCTCTACACACTCAGCCCCCTCCTAACATCTCTACACACTCAGCCCCCACCACACACCTCTACACACTCAGCCCCCACCCACATCTCTCTACACACTCAGCCCCCCACACACCTCTACACACTCAGCCCCCCTCACATCTCTACACACTCAGCCCCCCTACACACCTCTACACACTCAGCCCCCTACACACTTCTACACACTCAGCCCCCCACACATCTTTACACACTCAGCCCCCCCCCCCACACCTCTACACATTCAGCCCCTCTCACATCTTTACACACTCAGCCCCCAGCCACATCTCTCTACACACTCAGCCCCCCACACACCTCTACACACTCAGCCCCCTCACATCTCTACACACTCAGCCCCCCCACACACCTCTACACACTCAGCCCCCCTCACACCTCTCTACACACTCAGCCCCCCCACACACCTCTACACACTCAGCCCCCCACACACCTCTACACACTCAGCCCCCCACACACCTCTACACACTCAGCCCCCCCACACACCTCTACACACTCAGCCCCCCCACACACCTCTACACACTCAGCCCCCCCCCCCACACACCTCTACACACTCAGCCCCCCTCACACCTCTCTACACACCCAGCCCCCCACACATCTCTACACACTCAGCACCCACCCACATCTCTCTACACACTCAGCCCCCCACACACCTCTACACACTCAGCCCCCCCACACATCTTTACACACTCAGCCCCCCCACACACCTCTACACATTCAGCCCCCTCACACCTCTACACACTCAGCCCCCACCACATATCTCTACACACTCAGCCCCCCACACACCTCTACACACTCAGCCCCCCTCACATCTCTACACACTCAGCCCCCTACACACCTCTACACACTCAGCCCCCCCACACATCTTTACACACTCAGCCCCCCCACACACCTCTACACATTCAGCCCCCTCACACCTCTACACACTCAGCCCCCACCACATATCTCTACACACTCAGCCCCCCACACACCTCTACACACTCAGCCCCCCTCACATCTCTACACACTCAGCCCCCCCCACACACCTCTACACACTCAGCCCCTCACATCTCTACACACTCAGCCCCCCACACATCTCTACACACTCAGCCCCCCACACACACCTACACACACTCAGCCCCCCCACACATCTCTACACACTCAGCCCCCCCACACACCTCTACACACTCAGCCCCCCCACACATCTCTAAACACTCAGCCCCCCACACATCTCTACACACTCAGGCCCCCACACACCTCTACTCTACACACTCAGCCCCCCTCACATCTCTACACACTCAGCCCCCCCCGCATCTCTACACACTCAGCCCCCCTCACACCTCTCTACACACCCAGCCCCCCAACATCTATACACACTCAGCCACCCTCACACATCTCTACACACTCAGCCCCCCTCACACCTGTCTACACACTCAGCCCCCCACACATCTCTACACACTCAGCCCTCCCACACATCTCTACACACTCAGCCCCCTCACACCTCTCTGCACACTCAGCCCCCTCCATGGGCGTCCGCAGAACTTTTTCCAAGGGGGGGCATCATTTCAAGGCCACTCATGCTCCACCCCTTTTCGACAATCTCATAAAAATCTTTCCACTGGTAATACATATGTGTTATATAACAGATAATTCATCTTCACTTTGTATTGAAAGTTGTAGATAGTATAACAGCCCCAAAAATTCACCAAGATACCATTGTCCCAAAAAATGTGTATAGAAAACTAAGCATAGAGCTCAGAACATCAAGGAAAAAACTCGACAGGAGTATTTCCTAATAGTTCAGTGGGAACGGGGACTATTGCGGTATCGTATACTTAATCAGAAAAAATCAATAAAATTCAATCATATTTTATTATAAATTAATCCACATCGATAAGTGACAAACAAACAATTATACAGAAGGACCAACATATATTCAATCCAATAAAAGGACAGAATAAACTCAAAAATAATTATAACATTGATTTCCAAACAAGGGGATTTTGTTACGGAAGTGCAGAATTGACGTATAAATCCGACCGGTTTCGCGGCACTAGAAACGCCGCTTCCTCAGGGAACGTCACTTTACAAATCTAATATATGCAAAGAAATATAATTTTTAATACATATAATACATAAAGACATAAACACAAATTACACATAATACAATCAAAAAACAAAATTAATAGTCATAATCCAAACATAATAATACAGTAATAAACACAATGATAGGTCACGACTCACCCCTGGAATTTCCCAACCCCTCAACAACCAAGCGACCGACTTCGAGACACCCTATTTTGAGACGAGAAGCATTATGGATAGAGCGGTTAAATGCTCTTACTCCCCCTGGTTTAAATGAAGCTCATTCCTATAAGTGTTTCCTCTGAAAATACCATACGTGTACACATATGCTTATATACCGACTAAATACCTGTAGCAATCTTAAGGCTATTTCGATACATGCAGATATAAGTGCACTTTTTAGAGGACTAACCAGTCGAAGAGATTTTTGAGGCGAAGATTTCCCCCCCCCCCTTTTCCCCCCCTTTTTTCCCCCCCTTCTTTTTTTCTCTCTATCCCCTTCCTCCCCCTTTTTTCCTTCCTCTTCCTCCCCCTCCCTATCCCCCCCCCTCCCCCCCCCCCTTTTATTGATCTGTACTCACCAGGCGCTTATACCCTTATGGTTACACTCAGTACCCTAGTATATTATCTTATACCTTAACATTACACTTTTTCTTTTTAATGCGGAGTTCTACAATTCCTGTATTTTGTGGCATTACCCTGAGGGCTGGTGTTTATTTAATTTTATTTTATATTGGCGAATGTCATTGGCTGGCGGCTTTGGAGATTGAGGTAGGGCTATTCGTTATGCCGCGTACACACGAGCGGACTTTTCAACATCCAAAGTCCGACGGACTGAGTCCGTCAGACTATTCGATCGTGTGTGGGCTGCAACGGACTTTAGCTTCGCAAAAGTCTGACGGACTTTAGAAATGAAGCATGCTTCAAATTTTCCCGACGGAACTCCGCCGGACCCGGTCCCCTTCGAAAAATCCGCTCGTGTGTATGCTACTCCGACGGACTAAAACCGACGCTAGGGCAGCTATTGGCTACTGGCTATGAACTTCCTTATTCGAGTCGGGTCTTACGTCATCACGTTCGAATCCGTCGGAGTTTAGTGTGATCGTGTGTGGCCAAGTCCGTTCGGCCGAAAAGTCTGTCAGAACTCCGTCGGAACTCCGGCAGAACTCCGACGGAACTCCTTTGGAAGTCTGTCGGACATAAGTCCTCTCGTGTGTACGGGGCTTTAGAGTTGCCCCGCTCCATGCTCGGAGCCTGCAGCCATATGACACTTGTCAATTTATAAGTTTACTGTGATACACTGTGTTTGGGTCATGACTTCCCCCTTGGCCTCGCCCCTGCAGCCAGAGAGACCCGAGGAGTTTATTCTCCCCCCCCCCATGGGCGGATATGTGGCAGCCTATAGTGGCTTTTCTCCATCTATGCCCCTCTCATTTCACTGCAGACATTGTATGCAGTGATGAGAGGAGCTCATATACTACATGTATTGCGCTGGGTGCCTGACCCGGAATTATCCCTGCTTGGATTGTGATGACGGTGGACGGGGATGGCATATTGTGTAAATCCCCGCCCAGTCACGCCTTCCAGCACTCCCCCTGTTCCTTCTGGTCTATGGGGGACCCTTTTTCCCCGCGCACGAGCGGTTCTGCGCCTGCGCGGTGATGGAGGGACATGGATTAGGAGCGCACCAGTGCGCTCTGACTACTTCCAGGTTGGGGGTATGAAAGGCGCGCCTGGAATTCTAATTCTTAGAGCGACGCTGGTATCGATGGGACACACATGTATGGCGACTGATCTAAAGGTAAAATTACCATTATACTTTCGTTTTGCTATTTGTTTTTTTCTAACTCTAATCAGGCTATAGTGGTGTTCCTTGCTGATCTGTCCCTATATATATATTTTTAAACCATTAACCAGGAAACCCACCATTGAACCTGTTGGCACTATTTATTGAAGACCTGCCAGGACCTTTACTTGACAACTTATTTTCTAGTAACCAGATAAGAGTGGGGGTATGTTTTGCTTAATGGCCATGCCTTTTTTGAGTTGCACTTAGCAGCATAGACCATGGACCACTGGGTGTTTTCTTTGGTGTGATAGATTCTATCTATATATCTATTAATAAATTTAACCCTTTAACATTTTCCTGTCCATGGTCTCAGATTTCTTTTTTATACATTGTACATTTTTTAAAATGGACCATTTTTATCCATTTTCTTCTAGTCCTTTTACTCGCTGTTTCAGTGTCTCTCTACCTATTAC
Source organism: Lithobates pipiens (assembly GCF_037356315.1). Taxonomy (NCBI): domain Eukaryota; kingdom Metazoa; phylum Chordata; class Amphibia; order Anura; family Ranidae; genus Lithobates; species Lithobates pipiens. Next base: position 19,009,335 of record NW_027507748.1, read on the forward strand.
ATACCCCCCATGTCCGCCCCCAAGGGGGGCACCCTGATCTGAGGGTGTCTCGAAGTCGGTCGCTTGGTTGTTGAGGGGTTGGGAATTCCAGGGGTGAGTCGTGACCTATCATTGTGTTTATTACTGTATTATTATGTTTGGATTATGACTATTAATTTTGTTTTTTGATTGTATTATGTGTAATTTGTGTTTATGGCTATAAAATTCTTTATGTATTATATGTATTAAAAATTATATTTCTTTGCATATATTAGATTTGTAAAGTGACGTTCCCTGAGGAAGCGGCGTTTCTAGTGCCGCGAAACCGGTCGGAATTATACGTCAATTCTGCACTTCCGTAACAAAATCCCCTTGTTTGGAAATCAATGTTATAATTATTTTTGAGTTTATTCTGTCCTTTTATTGGATTGAATATATGTTGGTCCTTCTGTATAATTGTTTGTTTGTCACTTATCGATCTGGATTAATTTATAATAAAATATGATTCAATTTTATTGATTTTTTTCTGATTAAGTATACGATACCGCAATAGTCCCCGTTCCCACTGAACTATTAGGAAATACTCCTGTCGAGTTTTTTTCCTTGATGTTCTGAGCTCTATGCTTAGTTTTCTATTGTATTGAAAGTTACTCTGGCGGCTGTGTTCCATGCCCATATAGCCTAGAGAATGTAAATTTTTTACAGTGCAATACATCTGTTGTGGCCATATTTTGATCTCATACTGTCACTGTATTGGCTGTTTTCATAAAGATAAAAATATGGCAACAACAGATGTATTGCAATGTAAAAAGAAGTACATTCTCTAGGCTATATGGGCATGGTACACAGCCACCTGAGTAACCTTGCGGTTGCCCATGCTTTCAAAAACCAGCCCTGGAAAAAATTTCATACCAGCCTCAAAGCATTATTATACCAGCCCAACAGCATAACGTCATTATTTTCTTGTATATGAAAGGGAAAAACCATACATTTTAAAGCACATTTGATGAAGAGAGTATTAGCTATAGATATGGAATCACATAGGGCTATATATATTTATATTCAAATTCCAGTTAATAGTGGTAAGTGATCAATCATCAAGGGGGACCCCAGAAACTCAGAACGTGGGGGGGGGGGCACCTTCTGCAGAAAGAATACTCTAAGGTAAGGGGGGTGGGTTACTAATATAAGGAGGAAACCCTTTATATCAGTGCCCCTTACATTATCGTATTCACTCCCCCCTTACATCAGTGACCCCCGACTGGCCTGGCGGTGCTTTCACTGACTTCCTCTCAGGTGCACTGTCCCGGGCTCTGTCAGTCGGCTCCAGCTTGGAGGTTTTATTCTATAGTCTCCTGTCCACAGTCCACACAAGTCTAACTTCTCCCATGACCCCCATCCTGGTGGTGTTCCCACTCTTGACTCCTCTCCAGACTCCCTCAGAGACTGCAGACATGCTACAGGAGATGGACAGAGACTGCAAACTTGATGCAAGAGCTCAATGAAGCCTCACCAGTGCCCATCAAATTCAGCCTCACTGTGCCCACCAATGCAGCCTCACTGTGCCCACCAAATGCAGCCTCACTGTGCCCATCAAATGCAGCCTCACTGTGCCCATCATTGCAGCCCCTCCTGTGCCCCATGTCCAAGTCTGCAGTCCCTGTCTGTGGGAAGGTGTGTTGTTGATGCTCGGTACGGTACCTTGCATGCCAGCAGGATATCCATGACGGCCAGCAGCAGGCAGGGTCTGTTCTCGTTTTGGATGGAGACGGTGCTCCTTCGAGAGGATCTGTCTGCTGTGAGATGGAGTGGTCCCTGGCCACCTGCACCTTCAGCTGTCCTAATTTTCCGGCCCCAGTCAGCCTGCCCTCTGGTCCTGGGGAAGTGGAGAGCACTGAGTGGGAGTTGGAGAGAAGGGGGAGCAAAGAGTACTGGCGGGTTGGAGAACACATGGGTGGGGACAAAAAGCGAGGGGGAGTGGAGATCACAGGGGTGGGGAGCGGAGAGCGCTGGGGGGGAACTTGAGAGTACTGGGGGGGGCCAACAAGAACAGGGATAGAGAGCACGGTAGGCTGAGAGCACGGGGGGGGGGCTAAGAGTGTGGGGTGGTGTAGAGCACTGGGGGGGCTAAGAGTGTGGGGTGGTGAAGAGCACTGGGGGGGCAGAAAAACAGGGGTGGAGAGCACGGGGGTTGGAGAGTACTGGGGGGTACAAAGAGCAGGGGGGAGTGGAGAGCAATGGGGGGGGGGCTTGAGAGCACCAGTGGGGGCCAGAAAGAACAGGGATGGAAAGCACTGGGGACAGGAAAACACTATGGGGGGTGGAGAGTAGGGATGAGCTTCGTGTTCGAGTCGAACGCATGTTCGACTCGAACATCGGTCGTTCGTGCGTTCGCCGAATTCCGAACGTTTGGGCCGTTCGCGGCAAAATTCGTGTGGCCCACAATGCACTGCGATGGCGCAATGCATTGCTGTCTCACGATTGGCCAAGCATGCACTGTGACCCCGCATGCTTGGCCAATCGCAGCGCCAGTGGCGGGAAGAGCAATGGTTGCCTGTGGCCAATCATAGCTCAGACTGTGTAGTGCACGCCCCACACTATATAAAGCTGCCTTTCAGGCGGCCTCGTGTAGTGTTTGTTAGCATCTGAAGAAGTGGGTGTTCTGTGTACCTTCAACACAGTTACACACCAATCGTTTTTGGCTGATTTACTATTTTGCTCTTGTGTAGTGGTTACTGTCTGTGCCCTGACCGCAGTATACACCACTATATTCACCTCACCTATATAGCTAGTGATCTAGCTTTAATAATAGAGCTTGCAGTCAGTAGTGTTAGTGCGTGCTGTCTGCGTGCTCTGTACCCAGTACATACCACTATATACACCTACATAGCTGTTCTCTATTTGAGCCCGATTGGCATTTGCTGGAGTTATTGGAAGTTGTGTGTGCCTCCAGCACAGCACAGTATACATCTGTGTATACCCCTTTAACTCTGCTGTTTTCTTGTTATTGTCTGCGTGCCCTGACCGCAGTATACACCGTGATATTCACCTCACCTATATAGCTAGTGGTCCATCTTTAACAATAGAGCTTGCAGTCAGCAGTGTCACTCAGAAGAGAGTGCGTGCTGTGTGCCTGCTCTGTACCCAGTACATACCGCTATTATCCACCTACATAGCTGTTCTCTATTTGGGCCGATTGGCATCTGCTGGAGTTATTGGAAGTTGTGTGTGCCTCCAGCACAGCACAGTATACATCTGTATATACCCCTTTAACTCTGCTGTTTTCTTGTTATTGTCTGCGTGCCCTGACCGCAGTATACACCGTGATATTCACCTCACCTATATAGCTAGTGGTCCATCTTTAACAATAGAGCTTGCAGTCAGCAGTGTCACTCAGGAGATAGTGCGTGCTGTGTGCCTGCTCTGTACCCAGTACATACCGCTATTATCCACCTACATAGCTGTTCTCTATTTGGGCCCGATTGACATCTGCTGGAGTTATTGGAAGTTGTGTGTGCTTCCAGCACAGCACAGTATACATCTGTATATACCCCTTTAACTCTGCTGTTCTATAAAAAAGGCATCTGCAGGAGTTAGTGGGTGTTGTGTGCCTCCAGCACAATATAAACTACCCAACTACTGTTTTACCCAACTCCCTTCAGGCCATTACCATGTCTGGAAGGCCAGCAAGGAGAGGCAGACAGGCGCGAGCCGATAAAAGAGGTCAAGCAGGCTCTGTGTCTAGAGACAACAGTGCTGGTCGTGGACGCGGTGCATTGTCATCAGCACGTGGCCATGGGACATGCTTGTCCTTCTTTTCTGCAGCTGGACATGTTGAACCGCAACATGTCAACGACTTGGTAGAGTGGATGACCAAGCCCTCTTCATCCTCCTCATCCTCTCTCACCCAGTCTCAGGGTAGTAGAAAAGCAGCTGCCAACACATCGTCGTCCCTCCTCTCAATGTCATCATCAGTGACTCCTTCCCTAGACCCACCACGTCCTCCTGAGGAGTCTCCTGAACTCTTTGAGCACAGTGTTGGGTACATGCTCCAGGAGGATGCCCAGTGTTTGGTGGGCTCTGATGATGACACTCAGCTAGAGGAAGGCAGTAGCGTGAGCACAGAGAGAGGGGATGCTCAAGAAGGACAGCAATCTGGCAGTCATGTTCCACAAGCTGCAGCATACTGCCAGGTTTGCTACAGCGATGAAGAGGGAGGGGATGATGAGGGCACTGACTCCACGTGGGTGCCTGGAAGGAGGGAGGAGGAGGAGGAGGAGGAGGAGGCACATGTCCAACGAGGCAGGATGCCCTCCGGGGGCCAGCTTAGGGGCAGCACACCGACTGAATCACACCGCAGAGCTCCGCCTGCGCAGAGCGCTTCCTCTGCGCGTTATTCTAAAAGTTCTTTGGTGTGGGCCTTTTTTGAGACGAGTGCATCAGATCGCACCGCTGCTATTTGCAACATATGTCTCAAGCGTATCTCACGTGGCCAAAACATCAGCCGCTTGGGCACCACATGCTTGACCAGACATATGTTGACCTGCCATGCAGCTCGTTGGCAAGCATACCTCAAAGACCCACACCAAAGAACAAAGCGGACCTCTCCTTGCTCCTCATCAGCTGGCATCTCCAACCCCACTAGACCTTCAGTCCTCTCTGAAACCTGCTCTGAGAGGAATGAAGGTGTAGAATTAGGTGTGTCACAGCCAAGTGCTTCCGGGAACTCTGCTAGTGGTACATCCACGTCCGATTATAGCAGACAAATGTCCCTGCCCCAGCTGCTGGACCGACGGAAGAAATTTACTCCCAGCCATCCACATGCCCAGCGGTTGAATGCTAGCTTGGCTAAATTGCTAGCACTTCAACTGCTGCCTTTTCAGTTGGTAGACTCGGCCCCCTTCCGTGAGTTTGTACAATGTGCGGTTCCTCAGTGGCAGGTCCCAAACGCCACTTTTTCTCACGGAAGGCAATTCCGGCTCTCTACCGGCATGTGGAAGGCAATGTCCTTGCCTTGCTGGACAGGGCGGTCAGCGGTAAGGTGCATATTACCGCTGACTCATGGTCCAGCAGGCATGGACAGGGACGTTACCTGTCTTTCACGGCCCATTGGGTCACTCTTCTGGCTGCTGGGAAGGATGCAGGACAAGGTGCAGTAGTATTGGAGGTTGTTCCGCCACCACGCCTCCAAAATGCTACTATTGGTTGTGACACACCTCTCTCCTCCACCCCCTCCTCTTCTTCTTCCTCCATGGCCTCTTCCAGTGCTCTGTCCTCAGAACCAGCGGTGCTCCGTAGGCGTTGCAGGGGCTACGCAAGTACGCAGGCAAAACGATGCCATGCCGTGCTTGCGCTGGTTTGTTTGGGGGACAGGAGCCACACTGGGGCGGATGTTTTGTCAGCTCTGCAGGGGCAGGCCGAGAGGTGGTTGACGCCACGCCAGCTTAAGCCAGGAATGGTGGTTTGCGACAATGGCACCAACCTCCTCTCCGCCCTCCGACAGGGACAACTGACCCATGTGCCCTGTGTAGCTCACGTCCTTAACCTGGTGGTGCAGCGGTTCTTGGGCAGGTACCCCGGCTTACAGGATGTCCTGAAACAGGCCAGGAGAGTCTGTGTGCATTTCCGCCGATCATTTAATGCCTGTGCTCGGCTGGCTGAGCTCCAAAAGGAGTTGAACCTGCCCAAGAACCGCCTTATATGTGACATGCCCACCAGATGGAACTCAACATTGGCCATGCTGCAGCGGCTGCACACGCAGCAGAGGGCCATCAATGAGTACCTGTGCGACTACGGCACCAGGACAGGGTCAGGAGAGCTTGGTTTTTTCTCACCACGCCAGTGGGGCATGATCAGGGATGCATGCACTGTCCTGTCACCGTTTGAGGAGGCCACAAGGATGGTGAGCAGTGACAGTGCATGCATCAGTGACACTATACCTCTTGTCCACCTCTTGGAGCATACGCTGCGTGGAATAATGGACAGGGCACTTGAGGCAGAACAGAGGCAGGAAGAGGAGGACTTCCTTGCCTCTCAAGGCCCCCTTTATCCAGACAGTGTTCCTGCTGTGCCACCCATCACACAGGAAGAGGGTGAGGAGGAGGAAGAGGAGGAGGAGGATGATTGTGTCAGCATGGAGGTGGAGGCTGGCACTCAGCATCAGCAGCAGCAGTCCTATAGGGATGATTTACAGTCCCAAGAAACACGTGGACTTGTACGTGGCTGGGAGGAGGTAGCTGCGGATCATGTTGTCCTTAGTGACCCAGAGGACTCCGGACCAAATGCCTCAGCTAACCTACGCTGCATGGCCTCCCTGATCCTGCAAAGCCTGCGGAAGGATCCTCGTATTCTTCGGATCAAGGAGAGGGACCATTACTGGCTGGCCACTCTCCTTGATCCACGGTACAAGGGTAAGGTTGCCGACCTTATCTTGCCATCGCAGAGGGAGCAGAGGATGAGACATCTCCGGGAGGCCTTGCAGAAAGCTCTGTGCAACGCGTTCCCAGAGACTGGGAGGTCACAAACTCCTGGTCCTGGACAACGTGTTGCTGAGGCATCAGTCAGAAGGAGCGGTGGAGAAGGTGGCCGTCTGACTGATGCTTTCAGACAATTTTTTAGTCCGCAGCCCCAAGGTATGATTGGTTCCAGCACCCATCGCCAGCGTCTAATTTACATGGTGCAGGAATACCTAGGGGCAAGGTCAGACTTGGACACCTTTCCCACTGAAAATCCTCTGGCTTACTGGGTCTTGAGGATGGATCACTGGCCAGAGCTTGCACAGTATGCAATTGAGCTACTGGCCTGTCCTGCATCCAGCGTTCTTTCGGAACGCACCTTCAGTGCTGCTGGTGGCTTCGTTACCGATCACAGGGTGCGCCTGTCCACCGAATCAGTTGATCGACTGACCTTCATCAAGATGAATCAGTCTTGGATCACCCACAGCTACCAAGCACCTGAAGCTGATGTAACCGAATAATTTTTTTTGAAATACCACATCCCTTCAAGACTGCCTATGCTGATGCTGAGTGACTGTCCTGTTATGTTGATTGTCTATCCTCTTCCTCCTCCGCTGATATGTTGGAAGAACATTTTTGGTTCTGGGTGATGCCAGCAGCCCAATTTTTCTGCCCCTGTTTAACAGGGGCGTTTAAGTACAATTTTTGATGCAATGCTTTGCAGCAGGGCTAATTCCTGCAATAAAACTAGAGTGTATGGCAGAGGTTGCAGTGTGATGGCACCAGTGCCTAAGGCCCAATTTTTCTGCCCCTGTTTAACAGGGACATGTAATTACAATTCTTGATATAATATTTCACAGGAGGGCCCCTTCCTGTGCCCACCCAGAGTAACGGTGAGGACTTATAGTGTTGTGGCACCAGCACCACAACCACCAAAGGTCAATTTTTCTACCACTGTTCAACAATGGCATGTAATTACAATTCTTGATATAATCGTTCACAGCAGGGCGCTCCAGCGCCCACCAAGAGTTACTTTGAGGGCTTACAATGTTGTTGCAAAACCAACACCTTGTTCCGCCATTTCTGCAGAGCATATAGGGCAGGTCCCTACTTTCAAACATCCAACTTACAAACATCTCCTACTTGCAAACGGAAGGAGACAACAGCAAGTGAGATGAAAAAAGATGGACGACAAAACAAATTATACAGGGGTGATAACCCTTCCCTATGTTTTCCAAAAAGCTTAAAAATAGTTTTTTTGACTGGAGCTACACTTTAAAAATGTACCAGTTGAAAATTACAAACAGATTCAACTTAACACAACAAACCTACACAGTCCCTGTCTTGTTTGCACCGCCTGTATACTGCTGTTCTGAGTATATAGGGCCTGGGGGCCACACGCATTTCCTTTTTTTTAATATGGGTACGGGGTTCCCCTTAATATGCGTACGAAACCCAAAGGGGCTGGTAATGGGCAGGGAGGGCTACCCATGCCATTTTTCTGAATGATTTTCAACCATATTGCAGGAACCAGATATAACATTAAAACCGCAAGCAGTTTTAAATGGTGTTACTTCCGTTTAACCACTTTCAGACCGGACCATTTTGCTGGTAAATGACCAGAGGTCTTTTTACACTTTGGCACTGCGCTGCTTTAACTGGTAATTGCGCGGTCATGCAATGTTGTACCCAAACAAAATTTGCGTCCTTTTCTTCCCACAAATAGAGCTTTCTTTTGATGGTATTTGATTGCCTCTGCGATTTTTATTTTTTGCGATATAAACGTAAAAAGACCGCAAATTTTGAAAAAAAATGATATTTTCTACTTTTTGTTATTAGAAAAATCCAATAAACTCAATTTTAGTCATACATTTAGGCCAAAATGTATTCAGCCACATGTCTTTGGTAAAAAAAAAGTCAATAATTGTATATTTATTGGTTTGCGCAAAAGTTGTCACATCTACAAACTAAGGTACGTTTTCTGGAATTTACGCAGCTTTTAGTTTACGACTGCCTATCTCATTTCTTGAGGTGCTAAAATGGCAGGGCAGTACAAAACCCCCCCAAATGACCCCATTTTGGAAAGTAGACCCCCTAAGGAAATTGATAAGAGGCATGTTGAGCCCATTGAATATTTTATTTTTTTGCCTCAAGCGATTGAATAATGACAAAAAAAAATTTTTTTTTTTTTTTTTACAAAAAGTTGTCACTAAATGATATATTGCTCACACATGCTATGGGCGTATGTGAAATGACACCCCAAAATAAATTCTGCTGCTTCTCCTGAGTACGGGGATACCACATATGTGGGACTTTTTGGGAGCCTAGCCGCGTACGGGGCCCCGAAAACCAAGCACCGCCTTCAGGCTTTCTAAGGGCGTAAATTTTTGAGTTCACTTCTCACTACCTATTACAGTTTTGAAGGCCATAAAATGCCAAGATGGCACAAAACCCCCACAAATGACCCCATTTTAGAAAGTAGACACCCCAAGCTATTTGCTGAGAGGCATGTTGAGTTCATGGAATATTTTATATTTTGCCACAAGTTGCGGGAATATTACAAACTTTTTTTTTTTTTTTTTTTCACAAAGTTGTCACTAAATGATATATTGCTCACACATGCCATGGGCATATGTGAAATGACACCCCAAAATAAATTCTGCTGCTTCTCCTGAGTACGGGGATACCACATATGTGGGACTTTTTGGGAGCCTAGCCGCGTACGGGGCCCCGAAAACCAAGCACCGCCTTC
>NW_027507748.1:20316020-20606020 GCF_037356315.1 Lithobates pipiens
TTTTTGTTTTGTGCTGTTCACTGTAAGCGGTAACTAGTCTAGCAGTTACCACAATGTCCTCCTCACACAGGATTGCCATTGGGGTATTTATTTTTTGCTAAACAAATGAAAAAAGGCTGAAAATTTTGAAAAAAAAAAAATCATTCTTAATTTCTGTTATAAAAATTTGTAAGTAAGTAATTTTTCTCATTTACTGATGTGCACTGATAAGGATATACTGATGGGCACTATTGAGGTGGTACTGATGAAGAGGCACTGATGAGGCTGCATTGATTGGCGACACTGATGGGCACTGATAGAAAGGTATAATAGGCACTGATGGGCACTGATTGGCAGCACTGGTGAACACTGTTTGGGTGGAATGATAATCAGGGCAGATGTCTTCTGTGTGGATTTGCCAGTCATTGGCTCTTCTTTTCTCACAAGTTGTCACAGCGTGTGAGGGGCACAATCACAAAAGGAGGCCATATGATGTTTTCCCGGCAATTTACGACCACATTGTAGCTGTCTTTTGGCTGTAGCATGGTCGTGAAGAATCTAAAAGAATTCTAAATTTGTTTGTATAAAGTGATATATCACCTCCAGGATTTCTCCAGAGCTTCTCCCATCCTTTGGAACCCTCTACCCCAATCTGTCCGACTGTCCCCTAATCTATCCATCTTTAGACGATCCCTGAAAACCCTTCTTCTTTAACCACTTGCTTACTGGGCACTTAAACCCCCCTCCTGTCCAGATCAATTTTCAGCTTTCAGCGCTGTCACTTTTTGAATGACAATTGTGCAGTCATACAGCACTTTATCACTTTTTTCTCTACAAATAGAGCTTTATTTTGGTGGTATTTGATCACCTCTGCGGTTTTTATTTTTTGTTAAATAAATTTAAAAAGGACAGAATTTAAATTTTTTTCTTTTTTTTTTTTTTTTATATGTTGTCATAAAATTTTGAAAACAGGTCATTTTTTTCCTTCATTGATGTACGCTGATGAGGCGGCAGTGATGGGCACCAATAGGTGGCAGTGATGGGTGGCAATAATGGGCACTGATTGCTTACACTGATAGGTGGCACTGATTGGCACCACTGGTGAGTATTGATAGGTGGCACTTATGGACATTGATAAGTGCCACTGGTGGGCACTGTGGGCACTGGCAGGTGGCAATAACAGGTGGCACTTTAAGGGGGTACTGATTGACACAGGTGACCAATGTCCCTTTAACATAACCCAGTGATTGGCTTTCTTACGCTGATAGTACAAGCAGAAAAACAAAAGGACCACCAAGCTTTTGTTTACATCATGTGTTCAGCTGTCATTGGCTGTAATGTCTGCCCTCATGTTGTAAAGTGCTGTGGAAACTGTTGGCGTAATATAAAACCTGTAGAATAATAATAAGAATAAATTGCATTTTCATGGCTTAATGTACATGGCAGAGCAGATGTGAAAACATTGAATCCCTGCGTTATCTTTTGCATAACGGCCAACACCCCACTAAGGCTGTTTTGATGTTTGCTTTGTGTTTGCTGTAATGGTTGTGCATTTGTCCCTCAAACTTGTGTTTTTTTTTTTGTTTTTTTTTGGGGTATGGCTTAAAGTGGAAGTAAACCCATGGATTTAAACAGTTAAAAAAAAAAAAGGCATGCCGGGAATGCTAACTGCACATTGGCTGTGCTCTCAGCCAAACTATCAAACCATCCAATGGCTGGTGTCATAACGAATCACATGTGCAGCACCATAGCAGTTGAAGATTAAACAGAGGCAAAGATGGCAGCTTCCTTGGCTGAAAACGATAGGGGAGTTTACTTCCACTTTAAATGTTGTGTGTATTTTTCCAGTCTGACCAATGTGTTTATAATCATCTGTTGACTCTTGTTATTAGAACAACTAACATTTGTTAGGAACAATCTTATAAATCCTAACTTTGATATAGTTTGTTTAATCACGGTGACAGAAATTAACCTAATTGTTTTGGGGAATTTTGCACCTAACAAATTAATGGGGGTTGGTGAGGTGGTAAGAGTTAATTTTTAGATTGCAGGGCCCATCTAACACTATTGTAAAGATCTGTGCAAAACGTAGCAATAAAAAAAAAAAAAAAAATGTTAATGCTTCTTACATATGTAAATGAATGTACCTAATTGTGTTGCTGCTATTAAACTAAATTTAGAATATTGAACAATTTTTTTTGTTTGTTGGATTGATTTTTTTGTTCTCAAGTGGAATGTATTAACACCTATGCAAATAAAGATATAATAGTCTACAAAATAAACATTTTATTCTGCACACATTAATTAGAAAAAACTCAAGATACACTATAAATGGCCTCCCCTCTAGTATATCATCACAGCGCTCAAATACCCCCCTCCCTTACTAGCTGCCACTTAAAAAAAATTTAATATATCTCTCAGCAGGTGACGAAATAAAGAAAAATGATCAAAATACTACAAAAATCACCTTGTGGCGCTATAAACGTAACACTGCTAGATATCAGTGTACTAAAAAGTGCAACTGGACTCCGTGAATATTATAAACACAAGTGCATCAAAATAATACACATTAAAGTAAAAAGTGATAAATCACAATCAAAAATCACATGTGAGTGATAGCAATCAAAAAATCGCATAAACATGAAATAGGTGAAAAAATATATATATAAAATGGAAAAAATAAGTGAAAAATTATATATAAATAGAGCAAATAAATAAAGCAAATACATAAAGCAAAATATTAACTGCTATAAAAAGTGCTCTAATAACAAGAGCTCAGGTTCAGCATGAAGGACAGCACATGGTAACTCTGAGATATTAACCCACTAACCTCTGCTGCGGAGTCTGGCACAAGATTTGGCTGGAGGAACAGTTACCATCTGTATTCACTATATGCGTTTTTTGCCCGACACGAGAGTGCTGGGCAATACTGTTGGTGAGTGTTCTAGACGAGGGGGGCACGAGCACTTAGGGTGCGGTGGAGGTTTCTGCGTTTATGGACACTGTTATAGAACTGTCACTGGAGAAGGAGTTTTGTGAACTACTGCGATCATCATTTCACAATCAGACATTGAGTGTGTCTGATTAAATATTGGATTTGTGAAACCACATTTCTTTGGGACTGCACATTGTTATTAGAGCACTTTTTATAGCAGTTAATATTTTGCTTTATTTATTTGCTTTATTTATTTGCTCTATTTATATATAATTTTTCTTTTTTTTACAATAAAGTTTTTATTTATCAAATTCAGAAGACACAAATATGACATCAGAGTGCACGTCAATAAGCAGCCAATACAGGGCACAGGATGACCAGTAACAGTATGCAAAGACAAGACAAATAAAGCATAACATAACGCAAAGTAACGCCAATCTTGTATAGGCTGTCTGAGCATATTCGTTTCACTGTTATTTCGTTGTAGATCAAATTACGATGTTTTAGTGTCTTTTAATCAAAAAGAAATAATTGCGAAACAATTAAGGGGGTAGATGGGGGAAGGGAAATTAGGGGTAAGGGAAGCAAAGTGAAAGACAAAGGAAGAAAAAAAAGGAAGAGAAACAGCAAGGTTAGGAGAGCGGAAAGAGGTATAGTGCAGCAAACAGAGCTTACGGACTGGGCCACCCCACAGCCCTTCGAGTCTACTCTCAGTCACACCAGCCAGGGGTGAGAATCCATGCCTTGGGGCACGATTCAATCTCGATCACCGCGCACTCACCCTGTACTCAAATCCCGAAAGGCATCAGAATACTTAAACTGGACCCAAGGGGACCAAGTCTTGTGAAATTTTTCCGCCGTGTCTTTAGCTGTAGCTAGCATCTCCTCCAGAGAGAAAATATGGTTAACTGAATGTACCCACTCTCTGACTGAGGGTACCGTAGTTAATTTCCAGTATTTAGGAATCAGGGATTTAGCTGCTATCAGCAGGTACTTAGATAAAGATCTGTTGTATCTGCCCAGCGACCAGTCCGATATTTGCAAGAGACAACACTCCGGTGAAAGAGTTAGTGTGGTATTAGTAATATTGCAAATTAAATTACAGATCATGCTCCAGAAACTAGCTATCCGGGGGCAACTCCACCAAATATGCAGCATGTCTCCCACCGCCTCCCCACAGCGCCAGCAGAGGTCAGAGGATGCTGGATACCAACGCTTAACTTTAGACGGGGTGGCGTACCATTGTGAAAGTAATTTGTAAGCATTTTCCTGTAGCCTGGTGCTTATAGTGCCTTTGTGTGCCAGGATGCATGCATTGCGCCACTGTGTGTCCGTGAAATGAGTCCTGAGGGCCCTCTCCCACGCACCCTTAAATCTATCCGGCTCCCTGTGGACCAGCTGCTGGAGACACGCGTACATAAAGGAGGTTGACTTCTCCAAGGGGGTGCCCTGGAGGCAGATCTTCTCAAAAGGTGTCGGGTCCCTGAGCACAGCTGCCCTCCTTTCAGGCGCTAGAAGATAATGGCTCACCTGTCTATATTTCCAAAATGACAATGTTGTCAGAGGGAGGCTACCCGTGAGGTCTTCAAAGGGAAGAATCTTTCCCCGCCGTACCAGGTGTGAAGCTAGCAACGGGGAGTCAGCAGTGTGAGAGAAATCAGTCGTGGACATGCCCGGGTAAAAATCCGGATTCCCCCGGAGAGGTGTCGGAGGACCCGGGGAGGAGGCAAAATCATGGTAAGAGGTCAGCTTGTGAAAAATCCGCAATGTAGCTCCTATGAGGGGGTGTTGTGACAGTTCCCTAGGGCAGCTGGCCTTCGGGATCCAAGGGGAGAAGCGCAATGGAGATCTAGACACCCCCTCTTCTATTGAAATCCAGTCTTTGCTGTCAGCATGGCAATTCCAGTCGACTATTCTGGCTAGGTGAGTGGCGTAATAATACAGTTTGAAATTCGGGAATCCCATCCCGCCCGCTGCCTTCGGTTTCGTCAACAGATGTAGACTAATTTGCGGTCTTTTTTGGGCCCACAGGAATTTCCAAAGTAAGGATTGTAGCTGTTTAAAAAAGGTGACTGGGAGGTCGATGGGCAGAGTGTGAAATAGGTAAAGAAGTCGTGGGAGTGTAATCATTTTGATGAGTGCGGCCCTTCCAAACCATGAAAAGAGGCCCCTCGACCACCTAGTCAGGTCTAGTTCGATCTGCCTCAACATGGGCTTAAAATTAAAAGAGAAAATCTTGCTCAACTGCGGGGTAAGCTTGATGCCCAAATATGTCAAGGCGTCCGTCACCCATTTAAATGAGGTATTCGATTGTGCCTGCGCCAACACTTCCGGGGGGAGCGTCAGATTCATGGCTTCCGACTTAGTATAATTAATCTTGAGGTTTGAAATGTAGCCGTATGCTAGGAAGGCCTGCAACAGGTTTGGGATCGAAGTATGTGGGTGGGTCAGAAAAAACAGCAAATCATCCGCATAAGCAGCGATTTTACAAATCCTCTGCCCTACAGGGAAACCTGAAATAGATGGTGTGTTGTTAATCGTGCGAATGAATGGCTCTAGGGTGAGGATAAACAAAAGCGGGGAGAGGGGGCACCCCTGCCTCGTCCCGTTCCGAATCTGCACTGGAGCAGACAGGGTCCCATTAATCTTCAATTGGGCAGTTGGATTTTGGTAGAGGGAAGAAATCCAGGAAAGCATGCTGGGGCGTAGCCCTACGTGAGTGCATGTGGCAAGTAAAAAGTCCCAAGCCACTCTATCGAAGGCCTTCTCCGCGTCCGTGGACAGGAGAAGGCCCCCAAACCGAGCACTCTGACAAAGGTGAATTAGATTCAAGGCCTTCGTTACGTTATCCCTGGATTCCCTCCCCGGCATGAACCCTGCCTGCTCCGGGCCGATCAGTTGGGGCAGAAAATATCTCAGTCGGTTTGCGATGATTTTAGAAAGAATTTTTAAATCCAAATTAAGTAGGGAGATGGGACGATAGCTGGCGCACAACGTGGGGTCCTTCCCCGGCTTGGGAAGCACCGTAATATAGGCTCCCAAAAAAGGTCCCCGGAAGTTGATGGGGCTCTCTTAAGGAGTTGAGGGTTCTCAAGAGAGGCTGTTCCAACATCTCCGAAAAAGCCTTATAGTAGTGCGCCGTCAGCCCATCAGGGCCAGGGCTCTTACCCGGTTTAAGGCTTTTTATCGCCCCCAGTAGTTCCTCCGAGGTAACCGGACCCTCCAGGGAATCAGCGTCATCAGGAGAAAGCGTAGGCATGCCACTCCGGGTCAGATAATCCCGAATGATATGACCCCTCTCCCCGAGCAGCTCCCCAGGTTTATGCTGAGGTGGGATATTATAGAGGTCACTATAAAACCGGTGGAAACTGTCAGCAATCTGATCTACACGATTCGTCAACGAACCGTCTGCCTTTTTAATTGCCAGAATGTTATTGGCGAGGGCAGCCTCCTTAACTGCCCTGGCCAATAGCCTCCCGCCCTTGTCGCCATGCTCGTAGTATATTTTTTGTTTTAGAAAGAGGGTACGCTTACTCTTAGTCTCTAGAATATCTTTCAACTCCGACCTCGCCTCAAGCAGTTCCTGTGCCACTGAAGTAGCCCGGGACTGCTTATGTTGGGACTCAAGCTGAGCAATTCTTGCGGATAGGGTAGCCACCTGAGCTTCCACTTTCCGTTTGCGGGCTGCCCCCGCTTTGATAAACTCCCCCCTCATAACACATTTATGTGCTTCCCAAATAGTCAGGGGTGAAAGCTCATCTGAGGCATTTTCTCGGAAATAGTTACGAAGGGCTTCCGTCAGCGTCGGGAGTAGCTCAATGTCAGTCAGCAATGAGGGGTTCAGTCTCCAGGTGCAAGGTCTAGGCCTCAAGTCAGAATGCGTCAGGGAAACCGAAACCGGGGCATGGTCCGAGATGGTCTGGAGCCCGATGTTAGAACTCTGGGCAGTCAACAGGTCTCGCTGCGAGATAAAGATGTAGTCAATACGAGCATACTTATCGTGAGGTGCCGAATAGCAAGTAAAGTCTCTACC
The DNA here is from genome assembly GCF_037356315.1 of Lithobates pipiens. Lineage (NCBI taxonomy): Eukaryota > Metazoa > Chordata > Amphibia > Anura > Ranidae > Lithobates > Lithobates pipiens. Next base: position 20,322,968 of record NW_027507748.1, read on the forward strand.
AGTAGGGTTGAGTGTGCGCCAAGTGTCAATTAAAGTCAAAGAATGTAATACCCGTTTCACCTGTTTCAAAGTACGGTAGGTTAAGCTTGACTTTCCCGTGGAAGTGTCCTGAATCGGGTTAAGTGGTACATTGAAGTCACCCCCCAGTAAAATGCACCCCGTAGCAAAGCTCTTTAATTCACCTACCACTCGCCTGCAAAAGGATGCATGTGCACTATTGGGGAAATAAACGTTAGCTAGTGTTAAGGGCGTAGAACCCCACATGCCCTTTAGGAACAGATATCTGCCACCGGGATCCGACAACTGCTGAGTGACCTCAAAACCGGCCGATTTGTGAAGGAGAATCGAGACTCCTTTCGTTTTCGCTTGCGAATTAGTAGCATGAAACACCCGCGGGAAATTTTTGTTAAATAACCTAGGAATTTGATCAGATCTGAAGTGTGTCTCTTGCAAATATACAAACATGGGTTTTACCTTATTCAACTCCCGGAGGATTGAGATGCGCTTTTCAGGTGTGTTCAGACCACGAACATTATGTGATATCAAAGTCGGGCTGGGGCCCAGCGACGAGTACGCCATAACCAAGAATTCAAAGCCGTCCGAGGGCGGCCCACTCTGTGGAGATAAACAAAAAGGAGAGACAGTAAAAGATGACAGTAAGGAGAAAGAGGAGAAGAAGATGGGTAGAAGTAAGAAGAAGAGAACGGAACAAGGACAAAAAGGAGGGTAGGATAAGGTAGGGGAACGTCCTGTACACAGGGCGTATCAATCAGAGTGAGATCTTGCCTGCAGAGCTCTGAGCTGCAAGCCGAGACAAAAAAAAAAGGGAGCAGGGAGCGGTACATGCAACAAAAACCCCAACTATACCGCTATGCCCTATTTGTGGGGTACGTGGGAGGAACACCACAGAAGGAGTAAGTGCTTGCAGTGATATCAAAAAAGAGGAAAAATGGGAAACAAAAATACAAAAACACAGAGTCACCATAAGGGGGACTCACAAGCCCTAAATTGAAGCAAAACAAGGCAAAAGAACATTTCCTGGCCGGAAAATAACAGCCACTAAGTGGCGGGACATGCAGTTTAGTACTACTAGCTCAAAAAGAAAAAAGGAAAAAACAAACACATCATGTCCCTGAAAAACCTCTGAGCAATTGCCAGTTCAAACAATCAAAGAAAAAGAAAAGTCAGGCAAGATGAATAGCATTCCCCCAGTCCTTCAAGCAGGATCCCGGCTCCTTGACTGCCGTGCAGGGAACTGAAGGCGCCCCCCCGCTCCGGCACCCATCCTGCCACCTCTGCTCTTTTTCATGGGGGGTTTGGCCGGGGAGGAGTGGGGAGAGCTGTCCGGGCTAGCGTCTTGTGGAGGATTCCGGAACTCAGCATACCAATCCGGGAGATGAACACAGGGGATATTCAGTGCTGCGCAGAAATCTGGGAGCTCTTCCGGGAGCCTGAGTAATAGTTGTCTTCCATTAAAGGTGACCTGTAGGGCGAACGGAAAACGCCACTTGTACACAATGCCTCTCTCTCGCAGTACTTCCAAGAGGGGACGTAAGGCCCTCCTATTTTGCAAGGTGATGGGTGACAAGTCCTGGAAAAGTGCCAAATCACAATCGTTGAATTGAATACGGTCATTTTTCCTTGCTTGGCTGAGAATCTCCTCTTTCAAAGGAAAGTTCTGGAGGCAACAAATGATGTCTCTTGGTGGGGCCGTGTCTGATGGTCTTGCGCGAAGGGCCCTGTGCGCACGAACAAATTCAATAGGGGTATCAGCCGGGTTCTCCAGCAGGTTGTTGAAAATGGAGCGTAGGGCCGAGGATATCTGGTCAGGGGCCACCGCCTCCGGAACCCCCCTCACTCGAATGTTACATCGCCGACCCCTGTTATCAAGGTCCTCTAGGTGCCTGTTAATGGAGATAAGGTGTGCAGTATGTGAGGCCGTTGTAGCTTCCAGTCTGTGTACCGCCTTATCTCTCCTATCCTCCGCTCTCTCCATGGTGGCCATTTTTTCATTCAATGAAAGGAGGTCAGCCTTAAGGTCAGTAATGGCAGAGAACAGGGTATTCTTAATGTCCGATGCTATAGCAGTCATGTCACCCAGCGTGAGAGGGTGGGCAGGGTTGCTGTTCCCACTAACCAGGTCGTCTACGGTACCTTGTGATCCATCGCTCATCTCCTCCTCGTCGCCTCGTGGCAGCGCCATCTTGCGCGGAGTGGAGCGGTCAGCGCGGGCCTGCATGAGGAATAAATCCTGTATATTGCGGGTTTGGGACGAAGCGGATTGTCTCCGCGATCTAGTCCCCGGGTTGTGCCGAGCTTGCTTGCTCATTTTCAGCGTCCGGTTCGGCCAGGAAACACGCTAACGGGCTGTGAGTCTCCAGGAGCTCCTCACTGAGCAGCCATTCCTTCCGCGCGCCAAGCCACGCCCCTATATATAATTTTTCACTTATTTTTTCCAATTTATATATATATTTTTTCACCTATTTCATGTTTATGCGATTTTTTGATTGCTATCACTCACATGTGATTTTTGATTGTGATTTATCACTTTTTACTTTAATGTGTATTATTTTGATGCACTTATGTTTATAATATTCACGGAGTCCAGTTGCACTTTTTAGTACACTGATATCTAGCAGTGTTACGTTTATAGCGCCACAAGGTGATTTTTGTAGTATTTTGATAATTTTTCTTTATTTCGTCACCTTCTGAGAGATATATTCTGCACACATGCAAGGTGTTAAATAATAAATAAATAAAACACCCCTCCCCCCAAAAAAAAAAACTTTAACGGCTCCAAAGCTAAATTTCAGGGACCATTGCATTCAGCTGGTGGATAGGTAGAGTATCCAACATGTCAACCTGGGCCTTCATTTTTTAAATCAACAGTTACAATCCCAGAAACACCAATCAATTTGTTAATAAAGTCAAATAGTTTTCAGAATAAATCTATTGCACACAAAAGAAAAGCTATTTGCAACTGTGTGTTTAGCTGCAATTGTGCATAAAAATTCACTCTTGTCTTGCTGGATCGGAAATGCATCATCACATTTATGGAGGGACGTTTGTATGCACCCGGAAGTGCTACTGCTGCTCCGGAAATTGATCTGAGCAAACGTGGCAAGGTCCCTATTTAGTAAGGAGGAGTTGTTGCTGATTTGCAAGGTAAGTGTGGGAGATGTACAGTACTAGTGTTCACTAGGTTTGAGGGTTGGCAGTTAGTGTTTTTTTTTGGGGGGGGGGGGGGGGGTAGATTTCTGTGTTTAGTGGTCATCAGCACACATTCACTTCCTGCTCATACACGCACACACACATATCACTTCCTGTTTGTATGCACATTAGACTTTCTGCATCTGTACATGCACACGTAAATTCAGTGTGGAATTTGTGTATATATATACAGTGCCTTGAAAAACTATTCATATACCCCTTGAAATTTTCCACATTTTGTCATGTTAAAACCAAAAACATAAATGTATTTTATTGGGATTTTATGTGATAGACCCATATGTGTGGCCCATAATCGTAAAGTGGAAGGAAAATGATAAATGGTTTTGAACATTTTTTACAAATACATATAGCACTGACCCCCGAAGGAGCTGCTGGTTTGATTGGGCTTACCGTTACCTTCATCTCCTCAATTCACGTCTAGGGATTTCCCATGGTAGATAGCCCAGTAACTTGAGAAACTGTCGACAGATCCGCATAAAGGGATTTTTATTTGCAAAAAAACGTAGACAACGAACAGTCTCTTAAATTGGGATCAGAGGCTTAGGAAGGAACTTCAGGTACTCTTATGCCGCGTACACACGAGCGGATTGTATGGCGTACTTAGTCCGTCATACAATCCGACGGACAATCCGTCATAGTTTCCACTGAACGGACTTGACAACACACGGATGCACAAACAGTCCGTCGAAAGCTTGTGCGATGACGTGTACAGCACGTACGACGGGACTAGAAATAGGAAGTCCAAGACACAGCAAAGCACCCTTCCGCCGTGTAAATCCTTTCTGGGCATGCGCCATTCTTAGTCCGTCGAACTAGCCTACTGACGACCGTATTGTCCGCTGAAACCAAAGTACGACGGACAGATTGTCGGAAAAACCGAAATTTTTAGTACTCCGGACTGCACGCTGAAAAAGTCCGCTGAAGCCCACACACGAGCGGATTGTCCGCTGAAATGTGTTTCAACGGACTAAGTACGTCAAACAGTTCGACCGTGTGTACGCGGCATTAGTGTCAACGTCAATAACGAAGAACTTGCTTACTTTGACTAAATCGAGAGAATAGCCATTCACAACTGGATTTTCACTCAAGTTGGACAGTCCCTCTCTCACAAGGCCTAGCAGCCAACAAGGTGCTTAATTCAGGAACAAGTCTCTGCCACAGACGTTGTTGTAGAACATGCAGGAAAATGGAAAATTGTATACTCACCTTTCCGTAATTTTCCTTTCCTGACGCATCTTCATGGCAGCACACACTGGGTTGTGACTCTGCCCCCACAACCTGACAGGATTGGATTGACTATAAATTTGAAGGGGGAGACACCCTGCTGCATTCTCTGTAAATATCATCACAAAAGAAACAGGGAGGGCAACTGTGTGCTGCCATGAAGATGCGTCAGGAAAGGAAAATTACGGAAAGGTGAGTATACAATTTTCCATTTTCCTGACGCCTTCATGGCAGCACACACTGGGAAATAACTCGCCAGTTGGGTGGGTGCAAGTAAAGTAATATTTATTCCTTATAATGCTGAAGAATTGGCTCTAATGACGGATCTGCCGAAGTCGGCCATGGATAAATGAACAGAATCCACCTTGTAGTGGGAAATAAAGGTATTCCTGGAGGACCACGTTGCTGCCCTGCATATTGTCTCTGGTGAGACCCTGCAATACGCTGCCCAAGAGGTAGCCACTGCCCTAGTTGAATGAGCCCTGATGTCTTCAAGAATTGCCGTATGCTGGGTGGAGTAAGCTTTTTTAATGGTTCTGACTAACCAGGATGCAATAGTGCATGAGGAGGCGGCTTGCCCACGCCTGTTTCCATGGGGAATGATCAAAAGAGAGTACGTTTTCCTAAAAGAGGTGGTAGCAGTTAAGTAGTTCATGATGGTTGTTTTGACATCTAGTGGATGAGGATTACCCTGATCGTCCGTGAAGGATGGAAGGATGATGGTTGTAATGGAAGGAAGTTGCCACTTTGAGTATGAAGTGTTTGGAAGGTCTGAGGACTACTTTGTCAGGAAAGAGAACTAACTTAATGCTTGGATCTCCGACACTCTCCTAGCTGATGTAATCACAATGAGAAAAGACAGTTTTAAAGTCAAGTCCCATAAAGAGATAGTTTCAAATGGAACAAACGGAGGAGAAGCGAAAGCATGGAGAACTATTGAAAGATCCCATAATGGAAAGACTGGCCTCCTGGGGGGTTTAATGTTTAGGCTCTGTAAATTGGATTACCAATGGGTGGAATGCCCACTTAGTATCTGTTTTAGCTGACAGAGCTGATACCTGAACCTTTAGGATACTTAAGCTTAGACCCTTGTTGACCCCCGACTGGAGGAATTCCAGGACCTGAGAGGGTTGTGGAGAAAGGGAATTCCATCCTTTCTGTTGTGCCATGAAGCAGAATCTTCCCCAAACCTTTGAATAGATGGTATTGGTAGTGGCTTTCCTGGCTTGCATCAGGGTTGACTTCATGAGAACAGCCTTGCGCTCTTAGTCTAGCCCTCTCAATCTCCAGGCCATCAGGTGCAATTTCTCTGATGCAGGATGTAAAAATTGACATTGAGACAAAAGATCCGGAGTTATTGGGAGAGGAACTGGAGGTTGAAGGCTGAGCTGTAAGTCGTGAACCACGGCCTCCTCGGCCACAGTGGAATAATAGTAAATACCGTCACCGAGGATCTCCTAAGCCTGGATAGGAACCTCACAATTAACAGAGTTGGAGGGAATATATACCACAACTTGAAGTTCCATGGGTGAACTAGACAGTCCACTCCCTCCACCGATGGGAATGAACCTCTTGACAGGAATCTGTGGCACTTGGTATTCGTAGGAGTGGCTGCTAAATCTACTTCTGGCGTTCCCCAGATTTCCGTAAGGAGGGAGAAAGTCCGAGGGTTCAACCACCACTCGTTGTTGGATAGCGTTTCTCGACTCAGGCAGTCGGGTAGTATGTTCTGTGCCACTGGGACATACACTGCTTTTAAACTTGTTAGATGTATCTGAGCCCATTCCAAGATGGGCCGAACTTCTTCCATCAAGGTGGCACTCCTGGTACCCCCTTGCTTCTGAACATAAGACACTGCTACTTGGTTGTCCATTCGAATGAGCACATTCTTGTCCGTCAGAAATGGTGCAAATGCCCTTAAGGCATAAACGGCTTACCTGAGCTCTAAAATGTTCGAGACCAAACCTTGAGCCTGAATATGCCACTTGCCCTGGGCTGCCTGGTCTTGATAGTGGGCCCCCCAACCACTCTGGCAGGCATCCGAAGTGACTACTTCCGGGTCTGGAGGGACTATCGGTTTGTTTTTCCTGAGATTGCTCGGGCGCGCCCACCACCATATCCATTGCTTCACCGATCTGGAGATGGGCTGACGCATTGAGACTCCATCCCACTGCCTGAGGAATGAGTTCTGTAAGGTTCTCATGTGTCACTGTGCCCATCGCATCATGGGTATGGTTGCGGACATGGACCCTAGTATTCCTTGATAGCAGGTTCTGCATTTTCTGTATCAGAGGCCGGATATTCTCTTGTGGGAGCTGTATCTTGTTTGTTTTGGTGTTTAGATCTGCCCCTAAAAATATCATATTTTGTGTGGGTCACAGACAGCTCTTTTCCCAATTGATTATCCACCCACTTCTGGAGGGTTGTAAGGAGGATCTCTCGGTGATGAATCAACGTCTCTTGATCCTTTGCTAAAAGTAGGATGTCGTCCAGATAATGGTGGACGCGTAATCCCTTTTCTCTGAGGAAAGCCACCAACGGTAACAATACTTTTGTAAATGTCCTGGGTGCCGAAGAGATGCCGAATGGGAGGCACTGGAATTGGAAATTATGTTGGTTTATGGCTAACCGGAGAAACTTTTGAAAGGCCGGATGAATTGGTATATGCAGATAAGCGTCCGATAAATCTATTGAAAGCATCCAATCGCCCAGATTTATTGCTAGAAGTATGGATTGAAGGTTTTCCCATTTTGAAAGCCTCCACTTTGATATTCTTGTTGAGCATCTTGAGGTCTAATAAAGGACGCAAATCCCCTGTCTTTTAGCAGAAACAAGGAAGAGTAGAACCCTCTTCCCTTTTGGCATGATGGGACCTCCAGGATCGCTCCCTTTTGTTTCAATTCTGCTACGTACTTTACTAGCAGAATCCTTTGGGGTACTGAGGATGGTACTCTGGTTGCCTGGAAATGATTTGGTGGGAGTCTGTTTTTGAATTTCCACCTGTGTCCGAATCGGATTGTGGACAATGTCCATAAATCCTTTATATGGTCTGACCAAATCTTGGTGAAGTTCCTTCTGTTCCCCTGCCGGGGTGGCCTTAGATTTCTGTATCCTTAGAAAAGAAGGTTTTGCGTTTTTCAAGTCCCTTCTAAATTCCCTACCAGGAGAGTAGGACCTGGACTCTCTATATTTGTCCGGAAGATTACGTCTGTAAACAGGTCCCTTCTGCGTCTTGGGTCTCCTGTCGGAGGGGATCAGGCCTGACTTCCCTCCTGTTACCTTGGATATGGCAGAGCCTAACTTGGCACCGAACAGATTTGCGCCATCATATGGAAATCTGCACCAATTTATTTTTGATGCTGTATCGGCCATCCATGGTTTGAGCCATAACGCTCTTCTCGCTGTTACGGAGGCCAGCATAGCCTTGGCTGAAGATCTTATAATATCTACTGATGCCTCTGCTAGCTTGACTTCTTGCAGAGAGGAAATAATCTTTCCCATTTCAATGCCATCCTGTAGGTCTTTTTCTATTTTAGATGCCCATCCTGAGATGGCTGTGGCCACTGCTGCTGTGGTAATTGCTGGTCTACAGGCTCCCCCAGCCATGGAATATGCCTTCTTCAATTCTAGGTCCATCTTTCAGTCAAGCACATCCCGAAAGGAAACAGCATCCTCGATTGGTAGTGTGACGTGGCGGGTGAGGCACATTAATGAGGAATCGATGATGGGAGCATTAATTAAAGGCTTCACTTTTGACTCTTTTAAAGGGTACATCTTGGCTACTCTGTTTGTAAGACTAGATCTTTTGTCAGACCTCTCCCACTCGTCTTTAATGAGATCCTCCAGCTCCACTATAAATGGGAAGGATAACGGATCTCTTTTTAGGTTTGGAAAATATTTCCGTATTTTGAGGTTCCGCCGCATCATCTTGCCAGCCGAATGCTTCTTTAACGCCCTTTGCAAAGGGTTCCACCAGGGAAAAATCAAAGCCCACTGACATCTCCTGACCCTCATCTTCAGAGGAAGATTGTGATGTCTGAGTGAGATGGGGGTCTGCTGAAGATGTACTGGGAGCAGCTCTATCTAATGCTGGTGTTGTTGTTTCCAGTATGGACTTCCGCACTGATTCTCTTATGAGGTCTGTAGCAATTTTTGCGTCTGCGACAGGCAAGTTATCTGGCAGTGCCGGAGCGCCGCATACCCAGCAAGCGTTTGCTGCAGGTTGGGTGTGGCGGCTTTGACATTGTGAGGAAGGAGATCTCCTGCGACTTGATCGACTGTGGCGTGAGTAGCTATGTTGTGAGTGGCTGTGTCTTCAGTGCCATGAAGGAGATCTTGAGCGGCTCCTGCGGGACATCCTGCTAGACGTATGGCTAGACCTTCTCCCATGGCTGGAACTTGCGCCTCTTGATCTAGACGGGCTGCCAAAAAAATGCAGCATTTAACGTCTGGCACTCTTTTTTTCTCCCCTTCAATACTTACCTTGCCCGGTAAAGCCTCTTACCTAACTTGCTGATGGTGGTCTGCGTGGGCAGTGGACTCCATAGAAAAAAAGGGGTGAATGACAGTCTGAGATATAGAGAGAAATAATGTGTACATATATACATATATATATATACACACACACATATATATACATACACATACACATACACACACACACACACACAATTCACTTATAAATATATATATATTATTTATTAACAAAGTTTATCTGCAAGAAACAATATAATAACAATAATAATAATATATATAGGAGTCCCACAGGGACTTACCTGGAGACTGCAGAGTGATCTACATGCAGAGGCAGCAACCTTCCTTAAGTTTTGCAGATTGCACAGCAGAATCACAGAGAAATACAGCTCTGTATTTGAAAATAGCGCCATTGTGGCGGCTAATTGACACTCTGCGCATGCACAGAAGCGTCCCGAGTGTTCCGGTGCCATTTTGGATAAGGGAACACACATTGAAAACATAGGGGGAAAAAAAAAAAAAAACACTAGCACTGCACGTGCTCAGAGTGGCCGAACGGCGCCATCTAGGCTGGAATTACAGCATAGAGAAAACACCACTGAAGGAGAAACAAACGGCGGCCATGACAGGGGACTACAAGAGACAGCAATCCCAAAGGTAGAGAAAAAAAGGGAATATAAACCACCACTTACTATAGGAATAAAAGATGGATATTATTTAAATAAGAGGAATTAATAGGCAAAGGAAGAAGGGGAGTCCACTGCAAAGGTAAAAAAGCTTCTTTAAAGCTTTGGTAATGCCAGAAATTCAGTAGCCCCTTGAGACCACCAGAGCGGGGGTTCCCTCCATAGAAGCTCCTTTAGAGACTGTACAGGAGGGACTTTCAAACAGGAGAGGCTTGAACCTGCTGGGGCGAATGCGGTAGAGGCTTATTCATCTGTAACAGGAAAACTCCATCCGTCCAACCTGTCAGGTGAGGATAAAAAAGAGAATGCAGCAGGGTGTCTCCCCCTTCAAATTTATAGTCAATCCAATCCTGTCAGGTTGTGGGGGCGGAGTCACAACCCAGTGTGTGCTGCCATGAAGGCGTCAGGAAACCAAACTTGTAGAACACTCGTGTGATACCTGGATCTTTCAGCCAGCTTGGCGATACCCACAAAACCGGATTCACTTAGGCACTTCAGCCCCTCCAGGCTCTTGCTAAGAAGCCAACCCGTACGTGGCCTTCTTCTCCTCCCCTGGATAGCTATGAAGTTACTGGGCCTCTCCAGGCCCAGTAACTTCATAGCTATCCAGGGGAGGAGAAGAAGGACCAGGACCATGGAGTCAGAACATACTTCTGGTCCAGAACCCCGAACCACATGACATCCGCATCTTAAGTACCCTCTCAAAGAAAGCAAAGCAAGAGCGCCACTCCCACCGGCCGGGCTCAGAGAGAGAAACCTTAAAGCACCCAACCAGACTGCGGTTCCATGCCTGCCAGAATAGACAGTGCCCCCTGTGGCTAGGCTGAACATCCTATAGTCCAGTCAGACTGATGCTGAGGTCCAAATTTGAACAATTGTACCCAAACCAAAAAGCAGTTCGGGTGCAACCTTAAATTTCAAAAACATAGCGTGCTCTTCACTCCCCCAAGTGCTCTCCCCCTGTTATCCCCCCCCCCCCGTGCTCTCCCCCTGTTCTTTCCCCCCGGTGCTCTCCCCCCCGTTCTTTACCCCCAGTGCTCTCCCCCCTGTTCTTTCCCCCCAGTGCTCTCCCCCTTGTTCCCCCCCAGTGCTCTCCCCCCTGTTCTACCCCAGTGCTCTCCACTCCCCCCAGTGCTCTCCGCCCTGTTCCCCCAGTGCTCTTCACTCCCCCAGTGCTCTCCCCCGTTCTCCCCCCAAGTGCTCTCCACTCCCCCGAGTTCTCTCCCCCCTGCCCCCCCTATTCTCCCACCCAGTGCTCTCCCCCCTGTTCTCCTACCCCAGTGCTCCCCCCAGTGCTCTCCCCTACTGCTTTCCACTCCCTCCAGTGCTCTCCCCCCTGTTTGACCCCTGTTCTCTCCCCAGTGCTCTGCACTCCCCTGAGTGCTCTCCCCCTTGTCCCCCCTTCCCCCCCAGTGCTCTGCCCCCTGTTGTTCCCCCCCCCCAGTGCTCCACTCAGAACAGTGATCTCCCCCTGTTTTTTTCCCCCAGTGCTCTCCCCCCTGTTCTTCCGCCCAGTGCTCCCCCCCGTTCACCCCCCAGTGCTCTCCACTCCCCCCAGTGCTCTCCCCCTGTCCTTCCCCCCAGTGCTCTGCCCCCTGTTCCCCCCAGTGCTCTCCCCCCGTTCTCCCCCCCAGAGCCCTCCACTCCCACCAGTGCTCTCCCCCTCCTGTTCTCCCACCCAAGTGCTCCCCCCTGTTCCCCCAGTGCTCTCCCCCTCCTTTTCTCCCACCCAAGTGCTCCCCCCCTGTTCCCCCCAGTGCTCTCCACTCCCCCGAGTGTTCTCCCCCTGTTCCCCCCAGTGCTCTCCCCCCGTTCTCCCACCCCAGTCCTCTCCCCCCCTGTTCTCCGCCCCAGTACTCTCCCCCCGTTCTCCCCACCAGTGCTCTCCCCCTGTTCTCCCTCAGTGCCCCTCCCCCCTGTTCCCCCCCTGTTCTCCTCCAAGTGCCATCCACTCCCCCCAGTGCTCTCCCCCAGTGCTCTCCACTCCCCCCAGTTCTCTACCCCCCAGTGCTCTCACCTAGTGCTCTCGACTCCCCCCAGTGCCCCCCCCGTTCTCCCCCAGCACTCTCCACTCCCCCCAGTGCTCTCCCCCTGTTCTTCCTCCCCATGCTCTCCCCCTGTTCTTCCCCCAGTGCTCTCCACTCCCTCCAGTGCCCCCCCTAGTGCTCACAACTCCCCCTAGTGCTCTCCACCCTGTCCCCCCCCGTTCTACCACCCCAGTGCTCTCCCCACCCCCGTTCTCCCCCCAGTGCTATCCACTCCCTCCAGTGCTCTTCCCCCTCCTGTTCTCCCACCCCAGTGCTCTGCCCCCTGTTCTCCCCCCGTTCTCCCCCAGTGCTCTCCACTCCTCTGAGTGCTTTCCCCCCCAGTGCCCCCCTGTTCTCCCCCCCAGTGCTCTCCCCCTGTTCTCCCACCCCAGTGCACTCCCCCCTGTTGTCCCCCCATTGCTCCCCCCCTGTTCCCCCCAGTGCTGCCCCCACCCCCCCCCCCCAGTGCTCTCCCTACTGTACTCACCCCAGTGCTCTCCCCCCTGTTTCCCCCCTCCTGTTCTCCCCCCAAAGTGTTCTTGACTCCCCCCAGTGCTCCCCCATGTTCTCCCTCCCAGTGCTCTCCCCCCGTTCTCCCCCAGTGCTCTCCACTCCCCCTGTGCTCTACCCCCCAATGCTCTCCCCTAGTGCTCTCCACTCCCCCAGTGCCCGCCCCCCCTGCCCCCCCCCCAGCACTCTCCACTCCCCCTAGTGCTCTCTCTTGTTCTTTCGCCCCCAGTGCTCTCCCCACTGTTCTCCCCCGTGCTCTTCCCCTTGTTCTTTCCCTGCCAGTGCTCTCCACTCCCTCCAGTGCTCTCCCTCCAGTGCTCACCACTCCCCCCAGTGCTCTCCTACTGTTCTTCCCCCCCCCCAGTGCTCTCCACACCCCCCCTGTTCTCCCCCCGTTCTTCCCCCGTTCTACCACCCCAGTGCTCTCCCCCCGTTCTCCCCCCAGTGCTCTCCACTCCCCCCAGTACTCTCCCCCTGTTTGTTCCCCTCAGTGCTCTCCCCCTATTCTTCCTCCCTGTGCTCTACCCCTATTCTTTCCCCCCAGTGCTCTCCGCTCCCTCCAATGGTCCCCCCCGCAGTGCTCACCACTCCCACCAGTGCTCTCCCCCTGTTATCCCCCCCCAGTGCTCTCCCCTAGTGCTCTCCAATCCCCCCAGTGCCCTCCCCCTGTTCACCCCTAGCACTCTTCACTACCCCCAGTGCTCTCCCCACTGTTCTCCCCCCGTGCTCTTCCCCCTGTTCTTTCCCCCCCCCCAGTGCTCTCCACTCCCTCCAGTGCTCTCCCCTCCAGTGCTCACCACTCCCCCAGTGCTCTCCCCCTGTTCTTTCCCCCCAGTGCTCTCCCCCTGTTCTTTCCCCCCCAGTGCTTTCCCCCCTGTTCTCCCCCCCCATTCTCCCCCCGTTCTACCACCCCAGTGCTCTCCCCCCCAGTGCTCTCCACTCCCTCCAGTGCTCTCCCCCCCCAGTGCTCACCACTCCCCCCAGTGCTCTCCCCCCTGTTCTCCCTCCATTCTACCACCCCAGTGCTCTCCCCCCTGTTCTCCCCCCAGTGCTCTCCACTCCCGCCAATGCTCTCCCCCTGTTCTGCCCCCCAGCGCTGTTCTCCCCCCATGATCTCCCCCCTGTTCTTTCCCCCCAGTGCTCTCCCCCCAGTGCTCTCCACTCCCCCCAGTGCTCTCCACTCCCCCCAGTGCTCTCCCCCTGTTCTTTCCCCCCCAGTGCTCTCCCCCTGTTCTTCTTCCCCGTGCTCTACCCCCTGTTCTTCCCCCCCATTGCTCTCCCCCCAGTGCTCTCCCTCCTGTTCTCCCCCTGTTCTACCACCCCAGTGCTCTCACTACCCCCGTTCTCCCCCAGTGCTATCCACTCCCTCCAGTGCTCTCCCCCCTCCTGTTCTCCCACCCCAGTGCTCTCCCCCCCTGTTCTCCCCTCCAGTGCTCTCCCCCCTGTTCTCCCACCCCAGTGCCCTGCCCCCTGTTATCCCCCAGTGCACTTCCCCCTGTTATCCCCCCAGTGCTCTCCCCCCTCTCCCCCCCCCCCCCGTTCTCCCCCCAAAGTGCTTCTCCACTCCCCCCAGTGCTCTCCCCCTCCTGTTCTCCCTCCAAGTGCTCTCACCCCTGTTCTCCCCCAGTGCTCTCCACTCCCCCTGTGCTCTACTCCCAATGCTCTCCCCTAGTGCTCTCCACGCCCCCCAGTGCCCGCCCCCCCTGTTCCCCTCTAGTGCTCTCCCCCTGTTCTTTCCCCCCAGTGCTCTCCCCCCTGTTCTCCCCCCATTATCCCCCCCATTCTACCACCCCAGTGCTCTCCCCCTGTTCTTTCCCCCCCCCCAGTGCTCTCCCCCCCTGTTCTCCCCCCATTTCCCCCCCCGTTCTACCACCCCAGTGCTCTCCCCCCTGTTCTCCCCCAGTGCTCTCCACTCCCCCCAGTGCTCTCCCCCTGTTCTGCCCACCCAGCGCTGTGCTCCCCCATGGTCTCCCCCCTGTTCTTTCCCCCAGTGCTCTCCACTCCCTCCAGTGCTCTCCCCCCAGTGCTCTACCCCTGTTCTTCCCCCCCCCCCCCAGTGCTCTCCCCCTGTTCTTCCTCCCGTGCTCTACCCCCTGTTCTCTTTCCCCCCAGTGCTCTCCACTCCCTCCAATGCTCCCCCCCCCCAGTGCTCACCACTCCCACCAGTGCTCCCCCCCAGTGCTCTCCCCCCTGTTCTTTCCCCCCAGTGCTCTCCCCCCTGTTCTTTCCCCCCAGTGCTCCCCCCCTTGTTCCCCCCAGTGATCTCCGCCCTGTTCCCCCAGTGCTCTTCACTCCCCCCAGTGCTCTCCGCCCTGTTCCCCCAGTGCTATTCACTCCCCCAGTGCTCTCCCCCCAGTGCTCTCCACTCCCCCGAGTTCCCTCCCCCTGCCCCCCCTATTCTCCCACCCAGTGCTCTCCCCCCCTGTTCTACCACCCCAGTGCTCTCACCACCCCCAATCTCCCCCCCCAGTGCTATCCACTAGTGATGGACGAACGTTTCGCCCGGCGGTCGTTTCGCGGCGAATTTCCGACTTTCGCCGTCCGCGGGTTCGAACGCCTTTTTCCGTCGTTCGCCCCGGCGGACTTACGTGTTTAATGTATACAAGAACTTTAACCTTTCGTGACACGTTTATCATGTGTTACAGGACAACCAATTGAGACATGACAGCTCATGGACACTTGGACATTCCCCCTAACCTATAAATACACCCGATCCGGTGGCCATTTTACATTCTTTCTTCTGTCACTGTAGGGAAAGGATCCTGTGTGGAGTAGGGACAGAGAAAACGCTAGCTATTTGGTACACAAAAGTTCTTTTCAGGACTGGTATAGGTGTTAGGTCAGCAGCCTGAGTTTCTTTTGTCAGTTTAGATAAAGGGACAGAGCGCTGTATGCTGCTATTTTAGGGACAGCTCAGCCAGATTAGTCTTTCTTCATCATCATCATCATCATCATCATTAGCTGTTACTATCAGGTCCACAAAAGAGCTGTTCCAGCTAATCGTTCCAGCCTACTCTTTTTTGCCAATTTGTATAGGGACAGGCAGGAAGCAGTGTGTCAGGCAGTGAGGATAATTTTAAAGACTTGCTGTTACTATTAGTTCCACAAAGGTTCTTTTCAGGACTGGTATCAGTGGTACGGTAATAGGCTTGTACACGTATAATATTCTTTCTTCCAAATATAGAAAGAATATTATACTTGACTGCTGCCCTTCTGCTGCAGTCTGCTAATCATTCACAACTCACTTGTTCCACAAAGCTCTTTATCAGGACTGGTAACTTGGTCTGTCTAGGGTGCTACGGTACATAGGCTTGGGTGCGGTACAGTCTGCTGTTCTGTAAGGACCGCTATCGGTCCACAATACATAGGGTTGCCGTGCACTACTGCTGACCGCTGCCCTATACTGCAGCAGTCCTTCAGCGGTATAGGGACTGACGCACAGTCTGCTAAACACTAATACACAACCTGCTTGGTCCACAAAAGTTCTTATAAGGACTGGTAACTTGGTATAGGGTGCTACGGTACATAGGCCTGAGTGCGTTACAGTCTGCTGTTCTGTAAGGACCGCTATCGGTCCACAATACATAGGGTTGACGTGCACTACTGCTGACCGCTGCCCTATACTGCAGCAGTCCTTCAGCGGTATAGGGACTGACGCACAGTCTGCTAAACACTAACACACAACCTGCTTGGTCCACAAAAGTTCTTATAAGGACTGGTAACTTGGTATAGGGTGCTACGGTACATAGGCCTGAGTGCAGTACAGTCTGCTGTTCTGTAAGGACTGCTATCGGTCCACAATACATAGGGTTGCCGTGCACTACTGCTGACCGCTGCCCTATACTGCAGCAGTCCTTCAGCGGTATAGGGACTGACGCACAGTCTGCTAAACACTAATACACAACCTGCTTGGTCCACAAAAGTTCTTATAAGGACTGGTAACTTGGTATAGGGTGCTACGGTACATAGGCCTGAGTGCAGTACAGTCTGCTGTTCTGTAAGGACCGCTATCGGTCCACAATACATAGGGTTGCCGTGCACTACTGCTGACCGCTGCCCTATACTGCAGCAGTCCTTCATTGGTATAGGGACTGACGTACAGTCTGCTAATCACTAACACACAACCTGCTTGGTCCACAAAAGTTCTTATAAGGACTGGTAACTTGGTATAGGGTGCTACGGTACATAGGCCTGAGTGCGTTACAGTCTGCTGTTCTGTAAGGACCGCTATCGGTCCACAATACATAGGGTTGACGTGCACTACTGCTGACCGCTGCCCTATACTGCAGCAGTCCTTCAGCGGTATAGGGACTGACGCACAGTCTGCTAATCACTAACACACAACCTGCTTGGTCCACAAAAGTTCTTATAAGGACTGGTAACTTGGTATAGGGTGCTACGGTACATAGGCCTGAGTGCGTTACAGTCTGCTGTTCTGTAAGGACCGCTATCGGTCCACAATACATAGGGTTGACGTGCACTACTGCTGACCGCTGCCCTATACTGCAGCAGTCCTTCAGCGGTATAGGGACTGACGCACAGTCTGCTAAACACTAACACACAACCTGCTTGGTCCACAAAAGTTCTTATAAGGACTGGTAACTTGGTATAGGGTGCTACGGTACATAGGCCTGAGTGCGTTACAGTCTGCTGTTCTGTAAGGACCGCTATCGGTCCACAATACATAGGGTTGACGTGCACTACTGCTGACCGCTGCCCTATACTGCAGCAGTCCTTCAGCGGTATAGGGACTGACGCACAGTCTGCTAAACACTAACACACAACCTGCTTGGTCCACAAAAGTTCTTATAAGGACTGGTAACTTGGTATAGGGTGCTACGGTACATAGGCCTGAGTGCAGTACAGTCTGCTGTTCTGTAAGGACTGCTATCGGTCCACAATACATAGGGTTGCCGTGCACTACTGCTGACCGCTGCCCTATACTGCAGCAGTCCTTCAGCGGTATAGGGACTGACGCACAGTCTGCTAAACACTAATACACAACCTGCTTGGTCCACAAAAGTTCTTATAAGGACTGGTAACTTGGTATAGGGTGCTACGGTACATAGGCCTGAGTGCAGTACAGTCTGCTGTTCTGTAAGGACCGCTATCGGTCCACAATACATAGGGTTGCCGTGCACTACTGCTGACCGCTGCCCTATACTGCAGCAGTCCTTCATTGGTATAGGGACTGACGTACAGTCTGCTAATCACTAACACACAACCTGCTTGGTCCACAAAAGTTCTTATAAGGACTGGTAACTTGGTATAGGGTGCTACGGTACATAGGCCTGAGTGCGTTACAGTCTGCTGTTCTGTAAGGACCGCTATCGGTCCACAATACATAGGGTTGCCGTGCACTACTGCTGACCGCTGCCCTATACTGCAGCAGTCCTTCAGCGGTATAGGGACTGACGCACAGTCTGCTAAACACTAACACACAACCTGCTTGGTCCACAAAAGTTTTTATAAGGACTGGTAACTTGGTATAGGGTGCTACGGTACATAGGCCTGAGTGCAGTACAGTCTGCTGTTCTGTAAGGACCGCTATCGGTCCACAATACATAGGGTTGACGTGCACTACTGCTGACCGCTGCCCTATACTGCAGCAGTCCTTCAGCGGTATAGGGACTAAGAGTTTTGTCACAGGGTGATTTAAAAAATGACAGGCAGAGGAAGAGGCAGGCCCTTCCGCAGGGGTGGTAGGGGTAGGGCAGGAGCAACAGCCTTGAGCCAAAGTGGGAAGTTGCAGAAGGTGCGTTCAATTACTTTAAAGGACGCACCAGACTTGGTTGAGTGGCTCACTCAGCCTTATTCTTCTGCACCCTCCTCATCCTCTCGATCTGCACCCTCTTCTTCACTCTCTGCTATGTGCACCCCCAAAGACACTACCACCAACAACACCACCACCACCACATACCTTCCGCTTGAGTGCAAATGGGGGCCTTCATGCTCCAGTGTTTTAATAGGGACCCCCGTATAAAAAGCATGAGGGTCAAGGACCAGTACTGGGTGGCAACGTACTTAGATCCCCGGTACAAACACAAAATGGCGGAAATGTTACCGCCGTCGCAGAGGGCTGTCAGAATGCAGCACTTCCAGGCCTTGCTTCGAGAAATGCTGCATTCTGCTTTTGCGTGCGCTGGCAGAGGAGCAATTCCCACTCCCAGAGAAGGATTTGCGGGTACCAATCCAACAGCGCCTGCAAGAAGAGGCCGGTTTGAAGATGTGTTGGTGACTTCGGATATGAGGTCATTCTTTCAGCCGACCCATCGACAGGTGTCATCCGGATCCAGCATCAGGGAACGCCTAGACCGTCAGGTGTCCGACTACATTGGGTTAACGGCCGATGTGGACGCTCTGAGGAGTGATGAACCCCTAGACTACTGGGTGGGCAGGCTTGACCTCTGGCCAGAGCTTGCCCAATTTGCAATCGAACTGTTGGCTTGCCCCTCATCCAGTGTCCTGTCCGAAAGGACGTTCAGCGCAGCAGGGGGGATTGTGACCGATAAGCGTACTCGCCTAGCTCACGACAGTGTTAACTACCTCACATTTCTAAAAATGAATGAGGCATGGATCTCGGAGGAATTCAACACATGTGATCAGTAGACCATGTATATGTCTATAAACAATTTTTGGAATCAAGCACACAGACCTTCTTAATTCATTTGGCTCACTTCCCTGACCCAAAAAAGCACACCGTACTATATGCCCCTACCCTCCTCTTTGAAGAGGTTGAGCGGTGTCATATTTCTACTGGGGCTGCTTATTATGAGGGGTTCCCACCATCCCTGTGCTGTGCTGACTTCCTCCTGGGTGTTCTTATTATGAGGGGCTCCCACCATCCCTGTGCTGTGCTGACTTCCTCCTGGGGGTTCTTATTATGAGGGGATCACACCATCCCTGTGCTGTGCTGACTTCCTCCTGGGGCTGCTTACGGTGCTGCTGTCAGCGCTGTATGTCACGGAGCTGCTGTCAGCGCTGTATGTCACGGAGCTGCTGTCAGCGCTGTATGTCACGGAGCTGCTGTCAGCGCTGTATGTCACGGAGCTGCTGTCAGCGCTGTATGTCACGGTGCTGCTGTCAGCGCTGTATGTCACGGAGCTGCTGTCAGCGCTGTATGTCACGGAGCTGCTGTCAGTGCTGTATGTCACGGAGCTGCTGTCAGCGCTGTATGTCACGGAGCTGCTGTCAGCGCTGTATGTCACGGAGCTGCTGTCAGCGCTGTATGTCACGGTGCTGCTGTCAGCGCTGTATGTCACGGAGCTGCTGTCAGCGCTGTATGTCACGGAGCTGCTGTCAGTGCTGTATGTCACGGAGCTGCTGTCAGCGCTGTATGTCACGGAGCTGCTGTCAGCGCTGTATGTCACGGAGCTGCTGTCAGCGCTGTATGTCACGGTGCTGCTGTCAGCGCTGTATGTCACGGAGCTGCTGTCAGCGCTGTATGTCACGGAGCTGCTGTCAGCGCTGTATGTCACGGAGCTGCTGTCAGCGCTGTATGTCACGGAGCTGCTGTCAGCGCTGTATGTCACGGAGCTGCTGTCAGCGCTGTATGTCACGGTGCTGATGTCAGTGCTCTGTATTACGGTGCTGCTGTCAGTGCTCTGTATCTCCTGCACCCTCTTGTTTGCCTACCCTGGTCCCTGACCTTCCCTCTCCTCCATTGCCTTCATTAGCTCCATAGTCCTGAATTGTCAGAACAATTTCCCAAATAAAAAAAAAATGCTTGTAGTTATCGATCCCAAATTCACCTCATACATGTATTATGCTATTGTCCAGGTGGTGGGACTACGTGCTACCCCCTAATAATTACCCCGTGGCCGCAAATTCGACCTAAAGGTTTGCGAAATTCGCCTCCCATTGAAGTCAATGGAGCCCGCGGCGAACGGTCGTTTTCGCGAACGTTTGTGGCCGTTCGCGTTTCGCGTTCGCGAAACGTCCCGTCGGAAGTTCGTCCATCACTACTATCCACTCCCTCCAGTGCTCTCTCCCCTCCTGTTCTCCCACCCCAGTGCTCTCCCCCCCGTTCTCCCCCCGTTCTCCCCCAGTGCTCTCCACTCCCCCGAGTGCTTTCCCCCGTCCCCGCCATTCTCCCCCCCAGTGCTATCCCCCCTGTTCTCCCACCCCAGTGCACTCCCCCCTCTTCTCCCCTCAGTGCTCTCTACTCCCCACCAGTGC
Source organism: Lithobates pipiens (assembly GCF_037356315.1). Lineage (NCBI taxonomy): Eukaryota > Metazoa > Chordata > Amphibia > Anura > Ranidae > Lithobates > Lithobates pipiens. The sequence goes on from NW_027507748.1 coordinate 20,343,297, forward strand.
TCTACCTCCCAGTGCTCTCCCCTAGTGCTCTCCAATCCCCCCAGTGCCCTCCCCCTGTTCACCCCCAGCACTCTTCACTACTCCCAGTGCTCTCCCCACTGTTCTCCCCCCGTGCTCTTCCCCCTGTTCTCCCCCCCCCCAGTGCTCTCCACTCCCTCCAGTGCTCTCCCCTCCAGTGCTCACCACTCCCCCAGTGCTCTCCCCCTGTTCTTTCCCCCCAGTGCTCTCCCCCTGTTCTTTCCCCCCCAGTGCTTTCCCCCCTGTTCTCCCCCCCATTCTCCCCCCGTTCTACCACCCCAGTGCTCTCCCCCCAGTGCTCTCCACTCCCTCCAGTGCTCTCCCCCCTGTTCTCCCCCCCAGTGCTCTCCACTCCCCCCAATGCTCTCCCCCTGTTCTGCCCCCCAGCGCTGTGCTCCCCCCATGATCTCCCCCCTGTTCTTTCCCCCCAGTGCTCTCCACTCCCCCAGTGCTCTCCCCCTGTTCTTTCCCCCCCCAGTGCTCTCCCCCTGGTCTTCCTCCCCGTGCTCTACCCCCTGTTCTTCCCCCTCATTGCTCTCCCCCCAGTGCTCTCCCTCCTGTTCTCCCCCTGTTCTACCACCCCAGTGCTCCCACTACCCCTGTTCTCGCCCCCAGTGCTATCCACTCCCTCCAGTGCTCTCCCCCCTCCTGTTCTTCCACCCCAGTGCTCTCCCCCCCTGTTCTCCCCCCCAGTGCTCTCCCCCCTGTTCTCCCACCCCAGTGCCCTGCCCCCTGTTCACCCCCTGCACTCTCCACTCCCCCCAGTGATCTCCGCCCTGTTCCCCCAGTGCTCTTCACTCCCCCCAGTGCTCTCCGCCCTGTTCCCCCAGTGCTCTTCACTCCCCCAGTGCTCTCCCCCCTTTCTCCCCCCAGTGCTCTCCACTCCCCCGAGTTCCCTCCCCCCTGCCCCCCCTATTCTCCCACCCAGTGCTCTCCCCCCCTGTTCTACCACCCCAGTGCTCTCACCACCCCCAATCTCCCCCCCCCAGTGCTATCCACTCCCTCCAGTGCTCTCTCCCCTCCTGTTCTCCCACCCCAGTGCTCTCCCCCCGTTCTCCCCCCGTTCTCCCCCAGTGCTCTCCACTCCCCCGAGTGCTTTCCCCCGTCCCCGCCATTCTCCCCCCCAGTGCTATCCCCCCTGTTCTCCCACCCCAGTGCACTCCCCCCTCTTCTCCCCTCAGTGCTTTCTACTCCCCCCCAGTGCTCTACCTCCCAGTGCTCTCCCCTAGTGCTCTCCAATCCCCCCAGTGCCCTCCCCCTGTTCACCCCCAGCACTCTTCACTACTCCCAGTGCTCTCTCCACTCCCTCCAGTGCTCTCCCCTCCAGTGCTCACCACTCCCCCAGTGCTCTCCCCCTGTTCTTTCCCCCCAGTGCTCTCCCCCTGTTCTTTCCCCCCCAGTGCTTTCCCCCCTGTTCTCCCCCCCATTCTCCTCCCCGTTCTACCACCCCAGTGCTCTCCCCCCAGTGCTCTCCACTCCCTCCAGTGCTCTCCCCCCCAGTGCTCACCACTCCCCCAGTGCTCTCCCCCCTGTTCTCCCTCCATTCTACCACCCCAGTGCTCTCCCCCCTGTTCTCCCCCCAGTGCTCTCCACTCCCCCCAATGCTCTCCCCCTGTTCTGCCCCCCAGCGCTGTGCTCCCCCCATGATCTCCCCCCTGTTCTTTCCCCCCAGTGCTCTCCACTCCCCCAGTGCTCTCCCCCTGTTCTTTCCCCCCCAGTGCTCTCCCCCTGGTCTTCCTCCCCGTGCTCTACCCCCTGTTCTTCCCCCCCATTGCTCTCCCCCCAGTGCTCTCCCTCCTGTTCTCCCCCTGTTCTACCACCCCAGTGCTCTCACTACCCCTGTTCTCGCCCCCAGTGCTATCCACTCCCGCCAGTGCTCTCCCCCCTCCTGTTCTTCCACCCCAGTGCTCTCCCCCCCTGTTCTCCCCCCCAGTGCTCTCCCCCCTGTTCTCCCACCCCAGTGCCCTGCCCCCTGTTCACCCCCAGCACTCTCCACTCCCTCCCAGTGATCTCCGCCCTGTTCCCCCAGTGCTCTTCACTCCCCCCAGTGCTCTCCGCCCTGTTCCCCCAGTGCTCTTCACTCCCCCAGTGCTCTCCCCCCTTTCTCCCCCCAGTGCTCTCCACTCCCCCGAGTTCCCTCCCCCCTGCCCCCCCTATTCTCCCACCCAGTGCTCTCCCCCCCTGTTCTACCACCCCAGTGCTCTCACCACCCCCAATCTCCCCCCCCCAGTGCTATCCACTCCCCCCAGTGCTCTCTCCCCTCCTGTTCTCCCACCCCAGTGCTCTCCCCCCGTTCTCCCCCCGTTCTCCCCCAGTGCTCTCCACTCCCCCGAGTGCTTTCCCCCCGTCCCCACCATTCTCCACCCCAGTGCTATCCCCTTGTTCTCCCACCCCAGTGCACTCCCCCCTCTTCTCCCCTCAGTGCTCTCTACTCCCCCCCAGTGCTCTACCTCCCAGTGCTCTCCCCTAGTGCTCTCCAATCCCCCCAGTGCCCTCCCCCTGTTCACCCCCAGCACTCTTCACTACCCCCAGTGCTCTCCCCACTGTTCTCCCCCCGTGCTCTTCCCCCTGTTCTTTCCCCCCCAGTGCTCTCCACTCCCTCCAGTGCTCTCCCCTCCAGTGCTCACCACTCCCCCAGTGCTCTCCCCCTGTTCTTTCCCCCCCAGTGCTCTCCCCCTGTTCTTTCCCCCCCAGTGCTCTCCCCCTGTTCTTTCCCCCCCAGTGCTTTCCCCCTGTTCTCCCCCCCATTCTCCCCCCGTTCTACCACCCCAGTGCTCTCCCCCCCAGTGCTCTCCCCCTGTTCTCCCTCCATTCTACCACCCCAGTGCTCTCCCCCCTGTTCTCCCCCCCAGTGCTCTCCACTCCCCCCAATGCTCTCCCCCTGTTCTGCCCCCCAGCGCTGTGCTCCCCCCATGATCTCCCCCCTGTTCTTTCCCCCCAGTGCTCTCCCCCCAGTGCTCTCAACTCCCCCCAGTGCTCTCCCCCTGTTCTTCCTCCCCGTGCTCTACCCCCTGTTCTTCCCCCCTATTGCTCTCCCCCCAGTGCTCTCCCTCCTGTCCTCCCCCTGTTCTACCACCCCAGTGCTCTCATTACCCCCGTTCTCCCCCCCACTGCTATCAACTCCCTCCAGTGCTCTCCGCCCTCCTGTTCTCCCACCCCAGTGCTCTCCCCCCCTGTTCTCCCCCCAGTGCTCTCCCCCCTGTTCTCCCACCCCAGTGCCCTGCCCCCTGTTCTCCCCCAGCACTCTCCACTCCCCCCAGTGCTCTCCCCCTGTTCTTTCCTCTCCAGTACTCTCCCCAGTGTTCTCCCCCCATGCTCTCCCCCCTGCTCTTTCCCCCCAGTGCTTTTCACTCCCTACAGTGCTCACCACTTCCCCAGTGCTCTCCCCCTGTTCTTCCCCCCCCCCCCAGTGCTCTCCACTCCCCCCCAGTTCTCTCCCCCTGTTCTCCCCCCAGTGCTCTGCCCCCGTTCTCCCCCCGTTCTACCAACCCAGTGCTCTCCTCCCTTTCTCCCCCCGTTCTACCACCCCAGTGCTCTCCCCCAGTGCTCTCCACTCCCCCCTGTTCTACCACCCAAGTGCTCTCCCCCCTGTTCTCCCACCCCAGTGCTCTCCCCCCTGTTCCCCCCCTGTTCTCCCCCCCCCAGTGCTCTCCCCCTGTTCCCCCAATGCTCCCTCCATCCCCCCAGTTCTCTCCCCTTGTTCTCCCCCAGTTCTCCCCCCTCTGTTTCCCCCCCTGTTCTCCCCCAAGTGCTCTTCATCTCTCCCCCAGTGCTCTCCCCCCTGTTCTCCCCCAGTGCTCTCCACTCCCCCCAGTCCTTCCCCCCTTGTTCCCCCCAGCACTCTCGACTCCCCCTTGTGCTCACCCCCTGTTCTTTCCCCCCCAGTGCCCCCCTGTTCTCCCCAGCACTCTCCACTCCCCCCAGTGCTCTCTCCCTGTTCTCCCCCCTGTTCTTTCCCCTCAGTGCTCTCCACTCCCTACAGTGCCCCCCCAGTGCTCTCCACTCCCCCCAGTCCTCTACCCTCTGCTCTCCCCCCTGTTCTACCACCCCAGTGCTCTCATCACCCCCGTTCTCCCCCCCCCAGTGCTATCTTCTCCCTCCAGTGCTCTCCTCCCTCCTGTTCTCCCCCCGTTCTCCCCAAGTGCTCTCCACTCCCCGAGTGCTTTCCCCCCCGTCCCCCCCATTCCCCCCTGTTCTCCCACCCCAGTGCACTCCCCCCTGTTCTCCCATCAGTGCTCTCCACGCCCCCAGTGCTCTACCCCCCAGTGCTCTTCCCTAGTGCTCTCCACTCCCCCCAGTGCCCTACCCCCTGTTCTCCCCCAGCACTCTCCACTCCCCCGTGTTCTCCCCCCTGCTCTTCCCCCCCAGTGCTCTTCACTCCCTACAGTGCTCTCCCCCCCAGTGCTCTCCCCATTTTTCCTCCCCGTGCTCTCCCCCTGTTCTTCCTCCCAGTGCTCTCCTCCCTCCTGTTCTCCCCCCGTTCTCCCCAAGTGCTCTCCACTCCCCGAGTGCTTTCCCCCCGTCCCCCCCATTCCCCCTGTTCTCCCATCAGTGCTCTCCATGCCCCCAGTGCTCTATTCCTCAGTGCTCTTCCCTAGTGCTCTCCACTCCCCCCAGTGCCCTACCCACTGTTCTCCCCCAGCACTCTCCACTCCCCCGTGTTCTCCCCCCTGTTCTTCCTCCCCGTGCTCTACCCCCTGTTCTTTCCCCCCCATTGCTCTCCCCCCAGTGCTCTCCCCCCTGTTCTCCCCCCTGTTCTACCACCCCAGTGCTCTCACCACCCCCGTCCCCCCGCCAAGTGCTATCCACTCCCTCCAGTGCTCTCCCCCCTCCTGTTCTCCCACCCCAGTGCACTCCCCCGAGTGGTTTCCCCCTGTCCCCCCTGTTCTCCCACCCCAGTACTCTCCCCCCGTTCTCCCCCCAGTGCTCTGCCCCCGTTCTCCCCCCGTTCTACCACCCCAGTGCTCTCCCCCCAGTGCTCTCCACTCCCCCCTGTTCTACCACCCCAGTGCTCTCCACTCCCCCCTGTTCTACCACCCCAGTGCTCTCCACTCCCCCCTGTTCTACCACCCCAGTGCTCTCCCCCCTGTTCCCCCCCTGTTCTCCCCCCAGTGCTCTCCCCCTGTTCCCCCAATGCTCCCTTCATCCCCCCAGTGCTCTCCCCCTGTTCTCCCCCAGTTCTCCCCCCTCTGTTTCCCCCCCTGTTCTCCCGCAAGTGCTCTTCATCTCTCCACCAGTGCTCTCCCCCCTGTTCTCCCCCAGTGCTCTCCACTCCCCCCAGTCCTTCCCCCCTTGTTCCCCCCAGCACTCTCGACTCCCCTTGTGCTCACCCCCTGTTCTTTCCCCCCAGTGCCCCCCCTGTTCTCCCCAGCACTCTCCACTCCCCCCAGTGCTCTCTCCCTGTTCTCCCCCCCAATGCTCTCCCCACTGTTCTCCCCCCATGCTCTCCCCCCTGTTCTTTCCCCCCAGTGCTCTCCACTCCCTACAGTGCCCCCCCAGTGCTCTCCACTCCCCCCAGTCCACTCCCCTCTGCTCTCCCCCCTGTTCTACCACCCCAGTGCTCTCATCACCCCCGTTCTCCCCCCCCAGTGCTATCCTCTCCTTCCAGTGCTCTCCTCCCTCCTGTTCTCCCCCCGTTCTCCCCCAGTGCTCTCCACTCCCCGAGTGCTTTTCCCCCCGTTCTCCCCCCAGTGCTATCCCCCCTGTTCTCCCACCCCAGTGCACTCCCCCCTGTTCTCCCATCAGTGCTCTCCACGCCCCCAGTGCTCTACCCCCCAGTGATCTTCCCTAGTGCTCTCCACTCCCCCCAGTGCCCTACCCCCTGTTCTCCCCCAGCACTCTCCACTCCCCCGTGTTCTCCCCCCCTGCTCTTCCCCACCCAGTGCTCTTCACTCCCTACAATGCTCTCCCCCCCAGTGCTCACCACTCCCCCCAGTGCTCTCCCCCTGTTTTTCCTCCCTGTGCTCTCCCCCTGTTCTTCCTCCCCGTGCTCTACCCCCTGTTCTTTCCCCTCCATTGCTCTCCCCCCAGTGCTCCCCCCCCTGTTCTCCCCCCTGTTCTACCACCCCAGTGCTCTCACCACCCCCGTCCCCCCCGCCAAGTGCTATCCACTCCCACCAGTGCTCTCCCCCCTCCTGTTCTCCCACCCCAGTGCACTCCCCCGAGTGGTTTCCCCCTGTCCCCCCTGTTCTCCCACCCCAGTGTACTCCCCCCTGTTCTCCCCTCAGTGCCCTTCACTCCCCCCAGTGCTCTACCCCCCCAGCGCTCTCCCCTAGTGCTCTCCACTTACCCCAGTGCCCTGCCTCCTGTTCTCCCCCAGCACTCTCCACTCCCACCAGTGCTCTCCCCCTGTTCTTTCCTCCCAAGTGCTCTCCCCACTGTTCTTCCCCCGTGCTCTCCCCCTGCTCTTTCCCCCAAGTGCTCTTCACTCCCTACAGTGCTCTCCCCCCCAGTGCTCACCACTTCCCCCAGTGCTCTCCCCCTGTTCTTCCCCCCCCCCCCCCAGTGCTCTCCCCCAGTGCTCTGCCTCCGTTCTCCCCCCGTTCTACCACCCCAGTGCTCTCCCCCCTGTTCTGCCCCCCAGTGCTCTCCACTACCCCCAGTGCTCTCCCCCCAGTGCTCTCCACTGCCCCCTGTTCTACCACCCCAGTGTTCCCCCCCTTTTCCCACCCCAGTGCCCCCCCCGTTCCCCCCCGTTCTCCCCCCACTGCTCTCCCCCTGTTCCCCCAGTGCTCCCTCCATCCCACTAGTGCTCTCCCCCTGTTCTCCCCCCAGTTCCCCCACCTCTGTTTCCCCCCTGTTCTCCCCCAAGTGCTCTTCATCTCCCCCCCAGTGCTCTTCCCCCTGTTCTTCCCCCAGTCCTCTCCCCCTGTTCTCCCCCAGTGCTCTCCACTCCCCCAGTGCTCTCCCCTAGTCCTCTCCACTCCCCCAGTCCCCCCCCCCCTTGTTCCCCCCCAGCACTCTCCAACTTCCCCTTGTGCTCCCCCCCTGTTCTTTCCCCCCAGTGCCCCCCCTATTCTCCCCAGCACTCTCCACTCCCCACAGTGCTCTCTCCCTGTTCTTCCCCCCAGTGCTCTCCCCACTGTTCTTCCCCCTGTTCTTTCCCCCCAGTGCTCTCCACTCCCTACAGTGCTCCCCCCAGTGCTCACCACTCCCCCCAGTGCTCTCCCCCTGTTCTCCCCCCCCCCCCAGTGCTCTCCACTCCCCCCCAGTCCTCTCCCCTCTGCTCTCCCCCTGTTCTCCCCCTCTGTTCTACCACCCCAGTGCTCTTACCCCCCCTGCCCCCCCCCCAGTGCTATCCTCTCCCTCCAGTGCTCTCCTCCCTCCTGTTCTCCCACCCCAGTGCTCCCCCCCTGTTATCCCCCCGTTCTCCCCCAGTGCTCTCCACTCCCCGAGTGCTTCCCCCCGTCCCCCCGTTCTCCCCCAGTGCTCTCCCCCCTGTTCTCCCACTCCAGTGCACTCCTCCCTGTTCTCCCATCAGTGCTCTCCACGCCCCCAGTGCTCTACCCCCCAGTGCTCTACCCTAGTGCTCTCCACTCCCCCCAGTGCCCTACCCCCTGTTCTCCCCCAGCACTCTCCACTCCTCCGTGCTCTCCCCCCTGCTCTTCCTCCTCCCAGTGCTCTTCACTCCCTACAGTGCTCTCCCCCCAGTGCTCACCACTCCCCCCAGTGCTCTCCCCCTGTTCTTTCCCCCCCCCCCCCCAGTGCTCTCCCCCTGTTCTTTCCCCCCCCAGTGCTCTCCACTCTTCCCCAGTGCTCTCCCCCCTGTTCTCCCCCCAGTGCTCTGCCCCTGTTCTCCCCCCTGTTCTACCACCCCAGTGCTCTCCCCCTGTTCTCCCCCCAGTGCTCTCCACTCTCCCCAGCGCTGTGCTCCCCCGTGCTATCCCTCCTGTTCTACCACCCCAGTGCCCCCCCTGTTCTCCCCCCCAGTGCTTTCCCCCCCGTTCTCCAACCCCAGTGCTCTCCCCCTGTTCACCCAATGCTCCCTCCATCCCCCCGTGCTCTCCCCCTGTTCTTTCCCCCCAGTGCTCCCCCTCCAGTGCTCACCACTCCCCCCAGTGCTCTCCCCCCTGCTCTCCCCCCCAGTGCTCTCCCGCCTTTTCTCCCCCCTGTTCTACCACCCCAGTGCTCTCACCACCCCCGTTCTCCCCCCCGGTGTTATCCACTCCCTCCAGTGCTCTCCCCCTCCTGTTCTCCCACCCCAGTGCTCCCCCCCCTGTTCTCCCCCTTTTGTCCCCCAGTGCTCTCAACTCCCCCGAGTGCGTTCCCCCGTCTCACTCTGTTCTCCCCCCAGTGCTCTCTCCCCTGTTCTCCCACCCCAGTGCACACCCCCCTGTTCTCCCCTCAGTGCTCTCCACTCCCCCCAGTGCTCTACCCCCCCAGCGCTCTCCCCTAGTGCTCTCCACTCCCCCCAGTGCCCTCCCCGCTGTTCTCCCCCAGCACTCTCCACTCCCCCAGTGCTCTCCCCTTGTTCTTCCCCCCCTCCCAGTGCTCTCCCCACTGTTCTCCCCCCGCTCTCTCCCCCTGCTCTTTCCCCCCAGTGATCTTCACTCCCTACAGTGCTCTCCCCCCCACCAGTGTTCACCACTCCCCCCAGTGCTCCCCTCCTGTTCATTCCCCCCAGTGCTCTCCACTCCCCCCAGTGCTCTTTCCCCCTGTTCTCCCCCCAGTGCTCTGCCCCCGTTCTCCCCCTCGTTCTACCACCCCAGTGCTCTCCCCCCTGTTCTCCCCCCAGTGCTCTCCACTTCCCCCAGTGCTCTCCACTACCCCCTGTTCTGCCCCCCCCCAGCGCTGTGCTCTCCCATGCTCTCCCTCCTGTTCTCCCACCCCAGTGTTCTCCCCCTGTTCCCTCAATGCTCCCTCCACCCCCCCCCCCCCAGTGCTCTCCCCCTGTTCTCCTCCCAGTGCTCCCCCCCCCCTGTTCTCCCCCAAGTGATCTTCATCTCCCCCCAGTGCTCTCCCCCCTGCTCTCCCCCAGTGCTCTCCCCTAGTCCTCTCCACTCCCTTCCCCCTCCCCCCCAGCACTCTCCACTCCCCCTAGTGCACACCCCCTGTTCTTTCCCCCCAGTGCCCTCCCCCCTTTTCTCCCCCAGCACTCTCCACTCCCACCAGTGCTCTCTCCCTGTTCTCCCCCCCCCCCCAGTGCTCTCCACTCCCCCCAGTGCTCGCCCCCCCTGTTCTCCCCCCCTGTTCTACCACCCCAGTGCTCTCACCACCCCCGTTCTCTCCCCAGTGCTATCCACTCCCTCCAGTGCTCTCCCCCCTCCTGTTCTCCCACCCCAGTGCTCTCCCCCCCCTGTTCTCCCCCCGTTCTCCCCCAGTGCTCTCCACTCCCAAATGCTTTCCCCCATGTTCTCCCACCCCAGTGCTCTCCACACCCCCAGTGCTCTACCCCCCAGTGCTTTTCCCTAGTGCTCTCCACTCCCCCAGTGCCCTGCCCCCTGTTCTCCCCAGCACGCTCCACTCCCCCCAGTGCTCTCCCCACAGTTCTCCCTCCAGTGCTCTCCCCCCCAGTGCTCACCACTCCCCCCAGTGCTCTCCCCATGTTCTATCCCCCCCAGTGCTCTCCCCCCCGTTCTACCACCCCAGTGCTCTCCCCCCTTCCCCCCCATTGCTCTCCACTCCCCCCAGTGCTCTCCCCCTGTTCTGCCCCCCAGCGCTGTGCCCCCCACATGCTCTCCCCCATGTTCTTTCCCCCCAGTGCTCTCCACTCCGTCCAGTGCTCTCCCCCCAGTGCTGTCCACTCCCCCAGTGCTCCCCCCCTGTTCTTTCACCCCCAGTGCTCTCCCCCTGTTCTTCCTCCCTGTGCTCTACCCCCTGTTCTTTCCCCCCCAGTGCTCTCCACTCCCTCCAATGCTCCCACCCCAGTGCTCACCACTCCCACCAGTGCTTCCCCCTGTTCTTCCCCCCCCCAGTGCTCTTCACTCCCCCCCAGTGCTCTCCCCCCTGCTCTCACCGCCAGTGCTCTCCCCCGTTCTCCCCCCCCCTGTTCTACCACCCCAGTGCTCTCACCACCCCCGTTCTCCCCCCAGTGCTATCCACTCCCTCCAGTGCTCTCCTCCCCCCTGTTCTCCCCCAGTGCTCTCCACTCCGAGTGCTTTCCCCCGCCCCCCCTGTTCTCCCACCCCTGTGCACTCCCCCCTGTTCTCCCCTCAGTGCTCTCCACTCCCCCCAGTGCTCTACCCCCCAGTGCCCTCCCCCAGCACTCTCCACTCCCCCCAGTGCTCTCCCCCCTGTTCTTTCCCCCAGTGCTCTCCCCCCTGTTCTCCCCCCCAGTGCCCTCCACTCCCCCAGTGTTGTCCCCCTCCTGTTCTCCCACCCCAGTGCTCTCTCCCCCGTTCCCCCCCAGTGCTCTCCACTCACCCCAGTGCCCTCCCCCCAGCACTCTCCACTCCTCCAGTGCTCTCCGCACAGTTCTTCCCCCAGTGCTCTCCCCCTGTTTCCACCCAAGTGCTCTCCACTCCCCCCATTGCTCCCCTCTGTCCCCCCCAGTGCTCCCCCCCTGTTCTCCCCCCAGTGCTCTCCACTCCGCCCAGTGCTCTACCTCCCAGTGCTCTCCCCTTGTGCTCTCCACTCCCCCCAGTGCTCTCCCCCTGTTCTTTCCCCCCAGTGCTCTCCCCCATTCTTCCCCCTCGTGCTTTCCCCCTGTTCTTTCACCCCCAGTGCTCTCCACCACCTCCAGTGAACTCCCTCCCAGTGCTCCCAACTCCCCCCAGTGCTCTCACCCTGTTCCTTCCCCCCCCCCATTGCTCTCCCCCCTGTCCCCCCCCAGTGCTCTCCTCCGTTCTCCCCCCAGTGCCCTCCCCTCTCCTGTTCTCCCACCCCAGTGCTCTCCTCCGTTCTCCCCCCAGTGCCCTCCCCTCTCCTGTTCTCCCACCCCAGTGCTCTCCCCTCCTGTTCCCCCCAGTGCTCTCCCCCCTGTTCTCCCCCCAGCTCTCTCCCCCCTTTTCTCCCACCCCAGTGCTCTCCCCCCTTTTCTCCCACCCCAGTGCTCTCCCCCCGTTCTCCCACCCAGTGCTCTCCCCCCTGTTCCCCCCAGTGCTCTCCCCCCTGTTCTCCACCCAGTGTCCCCACCTGTTTCCCTCCCCCCTGTTCTTCCACCCCAGTGCTCTCCACTCCCCCAAATGCTCCCCCCTGTTCTCCCCCCAGAGCTCTCCACTCCCCCCAGTGTTCTCCCACCTGGTCTTCCCCCTCAGTGCTCACCACTACCCCAGTGATCACCCCCCTGTTGTCCCCCCCCAGTGCTCTCAACTCCCCCCAGTGCTCCCCCCCCTTTTCTCCCCCCATTGCTCTCCCCCCTGTTCCCCCCCTGTGCTCCCCCCAGTGCTTTCCACTCCCTCCAGTGCTCTCCCCCCAGTGCTCCCCACTCCCCCCATTGCTCTCCACACCCCCCAGTGCCCTCCCCCAGCACTCTCCACTCCCCCAGTGCTCTACCCCTGTTCTTTCCCCCCCCAGTGCTCTCCCCCCGTTCTTCCCCCTGTGCTTTCCCCCTGTTCTTTCCCCACCAGTGCTCTCCACCACCTCCAGTGCATTTCCTCCCAGTGCTCCCCACTCCCCCGAGTGCTCTCACCCTGTTCCTCCCCCCCATTGCTTTCCCCCTGTCCGCCCCAGTGCTCTCCCCCGTTCTCCCCCAGTGCCCTCCCCTCTCCTGTTCTCCCACCCCAGTGCTCTCCCCTCCTGTTCTCCCACCCCAGTGCTCTCCCCTCCTGTTCTCCCCAGTGCTCTCCCCCCAGTGCCCCCCCCTGTTCTCCCCCCCAGTTCTCTCCCCCTTTTTCTCCCACCCCAGTGCTCTCCCCCCGTTCTCCCATCCCAGTGCTCTCCCCCCTGTTCTCCCCCCAGTGCTCTCCCCCCTGTTCTCCTCCCAGTGTCCCCCACCTGTTTCCCTCCCCCCTGTTCTCCCCCAAGTGCTCTCCACTCCCCCAGTGCTCTCCCCCCCTGTTCTCCCCCCAGTGCTCTCCACTCCCCCAAGTTATCTGCCACCTGGTCTTCCCCCCTCAGTGCTCACCACTACCCCAGTGATCTCCCCCCTGTTGTCCCCCCAGTGCTCTTCACTCCCCCACTGCTCTCCCCCCTGTTCTCCACCCAGTGCCCCCCACCTGTTTCCCCCCCTGTTCTCCCCCCAGTGCTCTCCCCTAGTGGCCTCCACTCCCCCAGTGCCCCCCCCTGTTCTCCCCCCCCAGCACTGTCCACTCCCTCCAGTGCTCTCCCCCCTGCCCCTCCTAGTGCTCTCCACTTCCCCCAGTGCTCTCCCCCTTTTCTCCCCCCCATTGCTCTCCACACCCCCCAGTGCCCTCCCCCAGCACTCTCCACTCCCCCAGTGCTCTACCCCTGTTCTTTCCCCCCCAGTGCTCTCCCCCCGTTCTTCCCCCTGTGCTTTCCCCCTGTTCTTTCCCCACCAGTGCTCTCCACCACCTCCAGTGCATTTCCTCCCAGTGCTCCCCACTCCCCCCAGTGCTCTCACCCTGTTCCTCCCCCCCATTGCTTTCCCCCTGTCCGCCCCAGTGCTCTCCCCCGTTCTCCCTCCAGTGCCCTCCCCTCTCCTGTTCTCCCACCCCAGTGCTCTCCCCTCCTGTTCTCCCACCCCAGTGCTCTCCCCTACTGTTCTCCCCAGTGCTCTCCCCCCAGTGCCCCCCCCTGTTCTCCCCCCCAGTTCTCTCCCCCTTTTTCTCCCACCCCAGTGCTCTCCCCCCGTTCTCCCATCCCAGTGCTCTCCCCCCTGTTCTCCCCCCAGTGCTCTCCCCCCTGTTCTCCTCCCAGTGTCCCCCACCTGTTTCCCTCCCCCCTGTTCTCCCCCAAGTGCTCTCCACTCCCCCAGTGCTCTCCCCCCCTGTTCTCCCCCAAGTGCTCTCCACTCCCCCCAGTTATCTGCCACCTGGTCTTCCCCCCTCAGTGCTCACCACTACCCCAGTGATCTCCCCCCTGTTGTCCCCCCCAGTGCTCTCCACTCCCCCCAGTGCTCTCCCCCCCCTTTTCTCCCCCCAGTGCTCTTCACTCCCCCACTGCTCTCCCCCCTGTTCTCCACCCAGTGCCCCCCACCTGTTTCCCCCCCTGTTCTCCCCCCAGTGCTCTCCCCTAGTGGCCTCCACTCCCCCAGTGCCCCCCCTGTTCTCCCCCCCAGCACTGCCCACTCCCTCCAGTGCTCTCCCCCCTGCCCCCCCTAGTGCTCTCCACTTCCCCCAGTGCTCTCCCCCTTTTCTCCCCCCAGTGCTCTCCACTCCCCCCTGACCTGCCCCCCACAGCGCTGTGCTCCCCCCAGTGCTCACCCCCCTGTTATTTCCCCCTCGTGCTCTCCACTCCCTCCAATGCTCTCCCCCCAGTGCACTCCAGTCCCCCCAGTGCTCTCCCCCTGTTCTCCCACCCCAGTGCTCTACCCCCTGTTCTCCCCCCCATGCTCCCCCCCTGTTCTTCCCCCAGTGCTCTCCCCCAGTGCTTCACCCATCCCCCCCAGTGCTCTCCCCCCTGTTCTCCCCCCAGTTCTCCACCCAAGTGCTCTCCATTCCCCCCACTGCCCCCCCTGTTATTCCCCCACCCAGTGCTCTCCCCCTGTTCTCCCCCAAGTGCTCTCCACTCCCCCCAGTGCTCTACCCCCCACTGCTCTCTCTTAGTGCTCTCCACCCCCCCCAGTGCTCTCCCCCCTATTCTCCCCCCAGCACTCTCCACTCCCCCCAGTGCTCTCCTCCTGTTCTTTCCCCCCCGGGCTCTCCCCCCTGTTCTCCCCCATGCTCCCCCCCCTAGTGCTCTACACTCCCTCCAGTGCTCTCCCCACAGTGCTCTCCACTCCCCCCATTGCTCTCCCCCTTTTCTTTTCCCCCAGTGCTCCCCCCAGTGCTCTCCCCTCTGTTCTCCCCCCAGTGCTCTCCTTCCTCCTGTTCTCCAACCCCAGTGCTCTCCCCCCTGTTCCCCCCCAGCACTCTCCACTCCCCCCAGTGCTCTCCCCCCGTTCTTTCCCCGCCAGTGCTCTCCCCCCAGTGCTCTCCACTCCCCCGACTGCTCTCCCCCCTGCCCCCCGTCCTACCCCCCAGTGCTTTCCCCCCGTTCTCCCACCCCAGTGCTCTCCCCCCATACTCCCCCCTGTTACCTCCAGTGCTCCCCCCATCCCTCCAAGTGCTTTCCCCCCTGTTCCCCTCCCTGTTCTCCCCCCAAGTGCTCTCCACTCCCGAGTGCTCCCCCATGTTACCCCCCCCAGTGCTTCCCCCCGTTCTCTCACCCCAGTGCCCCCCCCCCCCCCCTGTTCTCCCCCAAGTGCTCTACACTCCCCCCAGTGCCCTCCTCCTGTTCTCCCCCGAGCACTCTCCACCCCCACAGTGATCTCCCCCTGTTCTTTCCCCCCGGTGCTCTCCCCCTGTTCTTTCCCCCCGGTGCTCTCCTCCCTGCTCTCCCCCTATTCTTTCCCCCCAGTGCTCTCCACTCCCTCCAGTGCTCTCCCCCCAGTGCTCTACACTCCCCCCAGTGCCCTCCCCCTGTTCTCCCCCGAGCACTCTCCACTCCCTCAGTGATCTCCCCCTGTTCTTTCCCCCCGGTGCTCTCCCCCCTGCTCTCCCCCTGTTCTTTCCCCCCAGTGCTCTCCACTCCCTCCAGTGCTCTCCCCCCAGTGATCTCCACTCCCCCCAGTGCTCTCCCCCTGTTCTTTTCCCTCCAGTGCTCCCCCCTGCCCCCCCCCATTGCTCTCCCCCTGTTACCCCCAGTGCTCCCCCCATCCCTTCAAGTGCTTTCCCCCCTGTTCCCCTCCCTGTTCTCCCCCTAAGTGCTCTCCACTCCCGAGTGCTCCCCCCGGTTACCCCCCCCCAGTGCTTCCCCCCGTTCTCTCACCCCAGTGCTCTCCCCTCTGTTCTCCCCCCAAGTGCTCTACACTCCCCACAGTGCCCTCCCCCTGTTCTCCCCCGAGCACTCTCCACTCCTCAGTGATCTCCCCCTGTTCTTTCCCCCTGGTGCTCTCCCCCTGTTCTTTCCCCCCGTTGCTCTCCCCCTGTTCTTTCCCCCCAGTGCTCTCCACTCCCCCCAGTGCTCTCCCCCTGTTCTTTTCCCTCCAGTGCTCCCCCCTGCCCCCCCCCCCCAGTGCTCTCCCCTCTCTTCTCCCCCCAGTGCCCTCCACTCCCCCCAGTGCTCTCCTCCCTCCTGTTCTCCCACCCCAGTGCTCTCCCCCAATTTCTGCCCCCTGTGCTCTCCCCCCCTGTTCTCCCCCAGTGCTCTCCACTCCCCCCAGTGTTCTACTCTTGTGCTCTCCACTCCCCCCAGTGCCCTCTCCCCCCTGTTCTCCCACCCCCCCGTGCTCTCCCCCTATTCTCCCCCAGCACTCTCCACTCCCCCAGGGCTCTCCCCTGTTCTTTCCCCCCAGTACTCTCCACTACCTCAAGTGCTCCCCCCAGTGCTCTCCACTTCCCCCAGTGCTCCCACCCTGTTATTTCCCCCCCATTGCTCTCCCGCTCTGTTCCCCCTCCAGTGCTCTCCTTTAGTTCTCCCCCCCCAGTGCCTTCCCCCCTCCTGTTCTCCCCCCAGTGCTCTCCCACCCTGCTCTCCCCCAGTGCCCCCCCCCCCCTGTTCTCCCCCTAGTTCTCTCCCCCGTTTTCTCCCACCCCAGTGCTCTCCCCCCGTTCTCCCATCCCAGTGCTCTCCCCTCTGTTCTCCCCCCCAGTGCTCTCCCCCTGTTCCCCCCAGGGCTCTCCCCCCTGTTCTCCACCCAGTGTCCCCCACCTGTTTCCCCCCCCCCCCTGTTCTCCCCCCAAGTGCTCTCCATTCCCCCAGTGCTCTCCCCCTGTTCTCCCACCCCAGTGCTCTACCCCCTTTTCTCCCCCCCATGCTCCCCCCCTGTTCTTCCCCCAGTGCTCTCCCCCAGTGCTCCACCCATCCCCCCCAATGCTCTCCCCCCTGTCCCCCCCCCCCCCAGTTCTCCACCCAAGTGCTCTCCATTCTCCCCACTGCCCCCCCTGTTATTCCCCCACCCAGTGCTCTCCCCCTGTTCTCCCCCAAGTGCTCTCCACTCCCCCCACTGCTCTCTCTTAGTGCTCTCCACCCCCCCCAGTGCTCTCCCCCCTATTCTCCCCCCAGCACTCTCCACTCCCCCCAGTGCTCTCCTCCTGTTCTTTCCCCCCCGGGCTCTCCCCCATGCTCTCCCCCCTAGTGCTCTACACTCCCTCCAGTGCTCTCCCCACAGTGCTCTCCACTCCCCCCATTGCTCTCCCCCTTTTATTTTCCCCCAGTGCTCCCCCCAGTGCTCTCCCCTCTGTTCTCCCCCCAGTGCTCTCCTTCCTCCTGTTCTCCAACCCCAGTGCTCTCCCCCCCTGTTCCCCCCCAGCACTCTCCACTCCCCCCAGTGCTCTCCCCCCGTTCTTTCCCCGCCAGTGCTCTCCCCCCAGTGCTCTCCACTCCCCCGACTGCTCTCCCCCCTGCCCCCCGTCCTACCCCCCAGTGCTTTCCCCCCGTTCTCCCACCCCAGTGCTCTCCCCCCATACTCCCCCCCATTGCTCTCCCCCTGTTACCTCCAGTGCTCCCCCCATCCCTCCAAGTGCTTTCCCCCCTGTTCCCCTCCCTGTTCTCCCCCCAAGTGCTCTCCACTCCCGAGTGATCCCCCCTGTTACCCCCCCAGTGCTTCCCCCCGTTCTCTCACCCCAGTGCTCCCCCCCCTGTTCTCCCCCCAAGTGCTCTACACTCCCCCCAGTGCCCTCCTCCTGTTCTCCCCCGAGCACTCTCCACTCCCTCAGTGATCTCCCCCTGTTCTTTCCCCCCGGTGCTCTCCCCCTGTTCTTTCCCCCCGGTGCTCTCCTCCCTGCTCTCCCCCTATTCTTTCCCCCCAGTGCTCTCCACTCCCTCCAGTGCTCTCCCCCCAGTGCTCTACACTCCCCCCAGTGCCCTCCCCCTGTTCTCCCCCGAGCACTCTCCACTCCCTCAGTGATCTCCCCCTGTTCTTTCCCCCCGGTGCTCTCCCCCCTGCTCTCCCCCTGTTATTTCCCCCCAGTGCTCTCCACTCCCTCCAGTGCTCTCCCCCCAGTGATCTCCACTCCCCCCAGTGCTCTCCCCCTGTTCTTTTCCCTCCAGTGCTCCCCCCTGCCCCCCCCCCCATTGCTCTCCCCCTGTTACCCCCAGTGCTCCCCCCATCCCTTCAAGTGCTTTCCCCCCTGTTCCCCTCCCTGTTCTCCCCCCAAGTGCTCTCCACTCCCGAGTGCTCCCCCCGGTTACCCCCCCCCCCAGTGCTTCCCCCCCTGTTCTCTCACCCCAGTGCTCTCCCCTCTGTTCTCCCCCCAAGTGCTCTACACTCCCCACAGTGCCCTCCCCCTGTTCTCCCCCGAGCACTCTCCACTCCTCAGTGATCTCCCCCTGTTCTTTCCCCCTGGTGCTCTCCCCCTGTTCTTTCCCCCCGTTGCTCTCCCCCTGTTCTTTCCCCCCAGTGCTCTCCACTCCCCCCAGTGCTCTCCCCCTGTTCTTTTCCCTCCAGTGCTCCCCCCTGCCCCCCCCAGTGCTCTACCCTCTCTTCTCCCCCCAGTGCCCTCCACTCCCCCCAGTGCTCTCCTCCCTCCTGTTCTCCCACCCCAGTGCTCTCCCCCAATTTCTCCCCCCTGTGCTCTCCCCCCCTGTTCTCCCCCAGTGCTCTCCACTCCCCCCAGTGTTCTACTCTTGTGCTCTCCACTCCCCCCAGTGCCCTCTCCCCCCTGTTCTCCCACCCCCCCCCGTGCTCTCCCCCCTATTCTCCCCCAGCACTCTCCACTCCCCCAGGGCTCTCCCCTGTTCTTTCCCCCCAGTACTCTCCACTACCTCAAGTGCTCTCCCCCAGTGCTCTCCACTTCCCCCAGTGCTCCCACCCTGTTATTTCCCCCCCATTGCTCACCCGCTCTGTTCCCCCTCCAGTGCTCTCCTTCCGTTCTCTCCCCCCCCCCCCAGTGCCTTCCCCCCTCCTGTTCTCCCCCCAGTGCTCTCCCACCCTGCTCTGCCCCAGTGCTCCCCCCCCTGTTCTCCCCCCAGTTCTCTCCCCCGTTTTCTCCCACCCCAGTGCTCTCCCCCCGTTCTCCCATCCCAGTGCTCTCCCCTCTGTTCTCCCCCTCAGTGCTCTCCCCCCTGTTCCCCCCAGGGCTCTCCCCCCTGTTCTCCACCCAGTGTCCCCCACCTGTTTCCCTCCCCCCTGTTCTCCCCCCAAGTGCTCTCCATTCCCCCAGTGCTCTCCCCCCCCTGTTCTTCCACCCCAGTGCTCTCCACTCCCCCAAATGCTCCCCCTCTCCACTCCCCCCAGTGTTCTCCCACCTGGTCTTCCCCCTCAGTGCTCACCACTACCCCAGTGATCTCCCACCTGTTGTCCCTCCAGTGCTCTCCACTCCCCCCAGTGCACTCCCCCCCTTTTCTCCCCCCAGTGCTCTTCACTCCCCCAGTGGTCTCCCCCCCCCCCGTTCTACCCCCAATGCTCTCCACTCCCCCAGTGCTCTCCCCCTGTTCTCCACCCAGTGCCCCCCACCTGTTTCCCCCCATTCTCCCCCCAGTGCTCTTCCCTAGTGGCCTCCACTCCCCCCCAGTGCCCCCCCTGTTCTCCCCCCAGCACTGTCCACTCCCTCCAGTGCTCTCCCCCCTGTTCTTTCTCCTCCAGTGCTCTCCCCCTGTTCTTTCTCCTCCAGTGCTCTCCCCCCTGTTCTTTCCCCCGTGCTCTCCCCCCTGTTCTTCCCCCCCAGTGCTCTCCATTCCCCCCAGTGCTCTCCCCTAGTTCTCTCCACTCCCCCCAGTGCTCTCCCCACCGTTCTCCCCCCAGTGCTCTCCCCCCTGTTCTCCCCCCAAGTGCTCTCCACTCCCCCAGTGCTCTCCCCCCCTGTTCTCCCCCCAGTTCTCTCCCCCCTGCTCTCCCCCAGTGCTCTCCACTCCCCCCAGTGTTCTACTCTTGTGCTCTCCACTCCCCCCAGTGCCCTCCCCCCTGTTCTCCCACCCCCCCAGTGCTCTCCCCCCTGTTCTCCCCCAGTGCTCTCCACACCCCCAGTGCTCTACCCCTCAGTGCGCTCTCCCCTTGTGCTCTCCACTCCCCCCAGTGCCCTCCCCCCTGTTCTCCCCAGCACTCTCCACTCCCCCCATTGCTCTCCCGCTCTGTTCCCCCTCCAGTGCTCTCCTTCCGTTCTCCCCCCAGTGCCTTCCCCCCTCCTGTTCTCCCCCCAGTGCTCTCGCCCCCTGTTCTCCCCCCAGTGCTCTCCACTCCCCTCAGTGCTCTCCCCCCTTGTTCTCCCACCCCAGTGCTCTCCCCCCAGTGCTCTCCCCCGTTCTCCCATCCCAGTGCTCTCCCCCCGTTCTCCCCCCCAGTGCTCTCCATCCTGTTCCCCCCAGTGCTCTCCCCCCTGTTCTCCACCCAGTGTCCCCCACCTGTTTCCCTCCCCCCTGTTCTCCTCCCAAGTGCTCTCCACTCCCCCAGTGCTCCCCCCCTGTTCTTCCACCCCAGTGCTCTCTACTCCCCCAAATGCTCCTCCCTGTTCTCCCCCTAGTGCTCTCCACTCCCCCCAGTGTTCTCCCACCTGGTCTTCCCCCTCAGTGCTCACCACTACCCAAGAGATCTCCCCCCTGTTGTCCCCCCCAATGCTCTCCACTCCCCCCAGTGCCCTCCCCCCTGTTCTCCCCCAGCACTCTTCACTCCCCCCAGTGCTCTCCCCACCGTTCTCCCCCCAGGGCTCTCCCCTTGTTTCCCCCCTGTTCTCCCCCAAGTGCTCTCCACTCCCCCAGTGCTTTCCCCCCTGTTCTCCCCCCGTGCTCTCCCCCCTGTTCTCCCCCAGTGCTCTACCCCCCAATGCTCTCCCCTTGTGATCTCCACTCCCCCCCAGTGCCCTCCCCCCTGTTCTCCCCCAGCACTCTCCACTTCACCCAGGGCTCTCCCCCTGTTCTTTCCCCCCAGTGCTCTCCCCCCTGTTCTTCCACCCCCGTGCTCCCCTCCCTGTTCTTCCCCCCAGTGCTCTCCACTCCCTCCAGTGCTTCCCCCATTGCTCTCCCCCCGTTCCCCCCCAGTGCTCTCCTTCTGTTCTCCCCCCCAGTGCCTTCCCCCCTCCTTTTCTCCCACCCCGTGCTCTCCCCCTGTTCCCCCCAGTGCTCCCCATCCCCCTGTTCTACCCCCAAGTTCTCTCCACTCCCCCCAGTGCTCTCCCCCCTGTTCTTTCCCCCGTGCTCTCCCCCCTGTTCTCCCCCTCAGTGCTCTCTATTCCCCCCAGTGCACTACCCCCCAGTGCTCTCCACTCCCGCAAGTGCTCTCCGCCTGTCCCCCCCCGTTCTCCCCCCAGTGCTCCCCCCTGTTCTCCCAGCCCAGTGCTCTACCCCCGTTCTCCCCCCGTGTCCCCCCCGTTCTTCCCCAGTGCTGTCCTCCCTGTTCCCTCCCAGTGCTCCACCCGTCCCCACCCCAGTGCTCTCCCCCTGTTCTCCCCCCAGTGCTCTCCCCCCGTCCCCCCCCCCCCAGTTCTCCACCCAAGTGCTCCCCCCTGTTCTCCCAGCCCAGTGCTCAACCCCCGTTCTCCCCCGTGTCCCCCCGTTCTTCCCCAGTGCTGTCCTCCCTGTTCCCTCCCAGTGCTCCACCCATCCCCACCCCAGTGCTCTCCCCATCCCCACCCCAGTGCTCTCCCCCTGTTCTCACCCCAGTGCTCTCCCCCCTGTTCTCCCCCCCAGTGCTCTCCCCCCTGTTCTCCCCAATCCCCCCAGTGCTCTGCCCCCCACTGCTCTCCCCCAGCACTCTCCACTCCCCCCAGTACTCTCCCCACAGTTCTCCCCCAAGTGCTCTCCACTCCCCTCTGTGCTCTCCCCCTGTTCTCCCCCCAGTGCTCCCCCCTGTTCTCCCCCAGTGCTCTCCACTCCGCCCAGTGCTCTACACCCCAGTGCTCTCCCCTTGTGCTTTCCACTCCCCCCAGTGCCCCCCCTGTTCTCCCCCCAGCACTCTCCACTCCCCCCAGGGCTCTCCCCCTGTTCTTTCCCCCCCTAGTGCTCTCCCCCCGTTCTATCCCCGTGCTCTCCCCCCTATTCTTTCCCCCCCAGTGCTCTCCACTCCCTCCAGTGCTTCCCCCTGTTCCGCCCCTGTGCTCTCCTTCCGTTCTCCCCTCAGTGCCTTCCACCCTCCTGTTCTCCAACCCCAGTGCTCTCCCCCCTGCCCCCCGTGATCTACACTCCCCCCAGTGTTCTCCCCCCTGTTCTCCCCCCAGTGCTCTCCACTCCCCCAGTGCTCCCCCTGTTCTCCCCCCAGTGCTCTCCCCCCATGCTCTCCCCCCCCAGTGCTCTCCCCCTGTTCTCCCCTCAGTGCTCTCCATTCCCCCCAGTGCACTACCCCCCAGTGCTCTCCCCTAGTGCTCTCCACTCCCCCAAGTGCTCTCCGCCTGTCCCCCCGTTCTCCCCCCAGTGCTCCCCCCTGTTCTCCCAGCCCAGTGCTCTCCCCTCTGCTCTCCCCCCATGTCCTCCCCCCCCTGTTCCCCCCCAGTGCTCCACCCGTCCCCCCCAGTGCTCTCCCCCCTTTTCTCCCCCCATTGCTCTCCCCCCTGTTCTCCCCCCATTGCTCTCCCCCCTGTTTCCCCCCCCCCCAGTTCTCCACCCAAGTTCTCTCCATTCCCCCTAGTGTTCTCCCCCCTGTTATTTCCCCCAGTGCTCTCCCCCCTGTTCTTTCCCCCAGTGCTCTCCACTCCCTCCAGTGCTCTCCCCCCTGTTCTCCCTCTCAGTGCTCTCCCCCCATTCTACCACCCCAGTGTTCTCCACCCAGTGTTCTCCACTCCCTCCAGTGCTCTCCCACCCAGTGCTCTCCCCCCTTTTCTCCCTCCCAGTGCTCTCCCCCGTTCTCCCCCCATTCTACCACCCCAGTGCTCTCCCTCCTGCTCTCCCCCCAGTGCTCTCCACTCCCCCCTGTTCTCCCCCCCAGCGCTGTACTCTCCCCAGTGCTCTCCCCCCTGTTCTCCCCCCACGCTGTGCTCCCCCCAATGCCTCTCCCCCCTGTTCTCCCCCCCCAGCGCTCTCCCTCCTGTTCTTTCCCCTCCAGTGCTCTCCACTTCCACAAGTGCTCTCCCCCCAGTGCTCTTTGATCTCCCCCTGTTCTTCCTCCCCAGTGCTCCCCCCCCTGTTCTCCCAGCACAGTGCTCTCCCCCCCCCCCCGTTCTCCCCCCGTGTCCTCCCCCAGTGCTCTTCCCCCCGTTCCCCCCCCAGTTCTCCACCCAAGTGCTCTCCATTCCCCCCAGTGCTCTCCCCCCTGTTCTCCCCCCTAGTGCTTTCCCCCGTTCTCCCCAAGTGCTCTACCCCCCACTGCTCTCCCCCAGCACTCTCCACTCCCCCCAGTGCTCTCACTCTGTTCTTTCCCCCCAGTGCTCTCCCCCCTTTTCTTCCCCCTAGTGCTCTCCACTCCCTCCATTGCTCTCCCCTAGTGCTCTCCACTCCCCCAGTGCCCCCCCTGTTCTCCCCCCCAGCACTCTCCACTGCCCCAGCGCTCTCTCTACAGTTCTCCCCCCAGTGCTCTCCCCCTGTTTCCCCCCCCCCTGTTCTCCCCCCAAGTGCTCTCCACTCCCCCCTGTGCTCTCCCCCTGTTCTCCCCCCAGTGCTCTCCACTCCGCCCAGTGCTCTACCCCCCAGTGCTCTCCCCTTGTGCTCTCCATGCCCCCCAGTGCTCTCCCCCCTGTTCTTTCCCCCAGTGCTCTCCACTCCCTCCAGTGCTCTCCCCCCTGTTCTCCCTCCCAGTGCTCTCCCCCCGTTCTACCACCCCAGTGCTCTCCCCCCTGCTCTCCCCCCAGTGCTCTCCACTCCCCCCTGTTCTCCCCCCAGCGCTGTACTCCCCCCAGTGCTCTCCCCCCTGTTCTCCCCCCGCGCTGTGCTCCCCCCAATGCTCTCCCCCCTGTTCCCCCCCCCCCCAGTGCTCTCCCCCCTGTTCCCCCCCCCCGTGCTCTCCCTCCTGTTCTTTCCCCTCCAGTGCTC
The DNA here is from genome assembly GCF_037356315.1 of Lithobates pipiens. Taxonomy (NCBI): domain Eukaryota; kingdom Metazoa; phylum Chordata; class Amphibia; order Anura; family Ranidae; genus Lithobates; species Lithobates pipiens. The sequence goes on from NW_027507748.1 coordinate 20,366,187, forward strand.
TCCACTTGCACAAGTGCTCTCCCCCCAGTGCTCTCCACTCTCCCACTCTCCCCAGTGCTCTCCCCCTGTCCTTCTCCCCCCTGTTCTTCCCCCCTGTGCTCTCCCCCCTGTTCTTCCTCCCCAGTGCTCCCCCCCCTGTTCTTCCCCCCCAGTGCTCTCCCCCTGTTCTTTCCCCCCAGTGCTCTTCCACCACCTGTTCTTCCCTCCACAGTGCTCTCCTCTCCCCCCCAGTGCTCTCCCCCTTGTTCTTTCTCCCCCCAATGCTTGCCAGCTCTCCCCATCACTCTCCAGCCCCCACCCCAGTGCTCTCCAGCCCTCCATTCTCCCCACCCCTGTTCTTTCTGGCCCCCTGGCGCTCTCCAGCCCCCCGTGCTCTCCACCCCTGTTCTTTTTGTCTCCCCCCCAGCACTCTCCACTCCCCACCCCTATACTCTCCACTCCCCCTGCATTTTGCCCCCACCCATGTGCTCTCCAATCCTACCAGTGCTCTCCACTCCCCATAGTGCTCTCCAGTCCCCCGTGCTTTCCACCCCTGTTCTTTCTGGCACCCACTGGTGCTCTCAAGCTCCCCCTCATTGCTCTCCACTCCCCCCTGCTCTTTGTACCCCCAGTACTCTCCAGCCCCCGTGCTCTCCAACCCTGTTTTTCTTCCTCCCAGTGCTCTTCACCACCCCACACTCTTAGCCCCCCCCAGTGCTCTCAGCCTACTGTGCTCTCCACCCCTGTTCTTTTTGGCCCCCCCAGTGCTCTCAAGTCCCCCCCCCCCAGCGCTCTCCGCTCCCCACCCCTGTGATCTCCACTCCCCCCTGCTCTTTGCCTCCACCCATGTGTTCTCCAACCCCACCAGTACTCTCTGCTCCCCCTTCTCTCCAGCTCTCACCCAGTACTCTCCACTTCCCCAGGACCAGAGGGCAGGCTGACTGGGGCCGGAAAATGAGGACGGCTGAAGGTGCAGGTGGCCAGGGACCACTCCATCTCACAGCAAACAGAAGGAGCACCGTCCCCATCCAAAACAAGAATAGACCCTACCTGCTGCTGGCCGTCATGGATATCCTGCTGGTATGCAAGGTACCGTACCAAGCATCAACAACACACCTTCCCACAGACAGGGACTGCAGACTGGTACATGAGGCACAGGAGGGGCTGCAAATATGGGCATAGTGAGAATGCATTCACGGCACAGTAAAGCTGCATTTGATGGACACAGTGAGGCTGCAATGGTGGGCACAGTGAGGCTGCAATGGTGGGCACAGTGAGGCTGCATTGGTGGGCACAATGAGGCTGCATTGGTGGGCACAATGAGGCTGCATTGGTGGGCACAATGAGGCTGCATTGGTGGGCACAATGAGACTGCATTGGTGGGCACAATGAGGCTGCATTGGTGGGCACAATGAGGCTGCATTGATGGGGATAGTGAGGCTGCATTTGATTGGCACTGGTGAGACTGCATTGAGCTCTTGCATCATGTCTTCAGTCTCTGACCATCTCCTGTATCATGTCTTCAGTCTCTGACCATCTCCTGTATCATGTCTGCAGTCTCTGACCATCTCCTGTATCATGTCTGCAGTCTCTGACCATCTCCTGTATTATGCCTGCAGTCTGTGACCATCTCCTGTATCATGTCTGCAGTCTCTGATGGAGTCTGGAGAGGAGTCAAGAGTGGGAGCACTTCCAGGATGGGGGTCATGGGAGAAGTCAGACTTGTGTGGACTGTGGACAGGAGACTATAAGATAAAACCAGAGCCACCAAGCTGGAGCCGACTGACTGAGCCCTGCCCAGTGCACCTGAGAGGAGGTCAATGACAGCCCCGCCAGGCCAGTCGGGGGGGGGGGGGGGATCACTGATGTAAGGGGGGAGTATATACAATAATGTAAGGGGGCACTGATATAGAGGGTTTCCTCCTTATATTAGTAACCCACCCCCCTTACCTTAGTGTATTCTTTCTGCAGAAGGTTGTCCCTCCCCCCCGTGTTTTGAGTTCCTGGGGTCCCCCTTGATGATTGATCACTTACCACTTTTAACTGGAAATTGAATTGAATTCTTTCTGCAGAAGGTTGTCCCCCCCCCCCCCCCGTGTTTTGAGTTCCTGGGGTCCCCCTTGATGATTGATCACTTACCACTTTTAACTGGAAATTGAATATATATATATATATATATATATATATATATATATATATATATATATATATATATACATATACATATATATATATATACATATATATATATATATATATATATATATATATATATATATATATATATATATATATATATATATTCATATCTATATATAATACTCTCTTCATCAAATGTGCTTTAAAATGTATGGTTTTCCCTTTCATGAACAAGAAAATAATGACGTTATGCTGTTGGGCTGTTATAATAATGCTGTGGGCCTGGTATGACATTTTTTCCCGGGCTGGTTTTTATTTCCAGTCCGGCCCTGCTTTGAAGCCCCAAAGTCCATCAATTTTTCTCTCGGGGGAGAACGACATTTCTCAGCAGTTTCCGTTCTCCTCAGGGAAACCCCTGTGGACAGTAGGTATGGTTGCAATCAGACAACAAACATCCAGGACATGGTGCAAGGGACAAGCACTTATTAACATAGGTTCCCTTGCAGTGTTAATCTCAGTCTGTCCTCATAACAGCCTGAGAACAAGTTTCCTCACTGGTTAAAGAAACAAACAGGGTGAATGTCATATCAAAATGTTACTTTTTCAATGGAGGAACACTGGCAATTCCAGAACACCAACCAGCATGACTCAATACAGCCAACAGGAATGTCCCCCACTAGCAACATTTTCTGTACAAGAGGTGGAGTGGCTTTCAGCGTAGCATCTTAAAGTGGTTGTAAACCCTTACAGACCACTTTAACCTACAGGTAAGCCTAGATTAAGACTTACCTGTAGGTGCAAGAAATATCTCCTTAACCTACACGGTTAAGGAGATATTTTCCTAAAAACGGGCACCGATGTCTACGGCGCATGCGTGCCGTAGACAACCATGCAGGTGCACTGATCGTGCTGTTAGTGAAGGCGATCATGCCATCACTGACAGCTCCCGCGTGCATGCGCCGGAGTGACATCATCGCTGCTCTGGCCAGTCACAGTGCTGGAACAGCGATACCCATAAGTCACTCCGATATGGTGGCGACGGAGAAGGTGAACGAGGGTCGCTTTGTGGGCTTTGATCTCAGGTAACTAATTCATAATGAGCTAGTATGCTATGCCTTTGTCCTGCAGGGTGTTTTTTTTAGAGAGGGTTTACTTCCTCTTTAACTCCACAAAGCACACATTTGTAATCTGTATGGTGTCAGTGAAAAACACAGTTCAATAGCATTTACCAGTCATATCTGGGATCTGGTAACTTCAGGGTTTCTTCTTTGGCATTTACTGTAGTAATGTAACGTTGGATGTCTTTCTTGTTTGGCCTTAAGATAATCACACTGTCCGGGTTAATTTTGTGACCATAGAGCCAGGTTTGCAGTATCGAACTATACCTTTCAATTATCTTGGGCAACAACTTTTTAAAATCCACCTGCAAGGGGATCTGAAGGAAACTGCACAGCTTCATCTACACATTGCGTTTTCTTGTCCTGGATCTTTCTTTAGATGGGCCGGTATACAGGGATACAGATACTCAAACTCCTCAGCCACTTTCTTGTACTAATAGACAAATAAAAAATAAGTACAGCGCTAAGTGATAAAACAATAGTGAATAAAAAAATTGACATAAATGATAATATATCAAGAAATATGCTGGATTAATAGCACAAACTCTGCTTAAGTATAATATATTTGCACACTAGAATTAAGCATGTATAATAAACATCAAAAAAAATATATATTATTTAAAGTGACTTAAAATATTTGGTGAAAAAATCCCACACCCAGGAAGTGAGCAAATATTCTCCTTACCGACTCCAAAGACCAATAGACTGGTCTCAGCAAGCCCAGGGAATTCGGTCTGCCAAAAACCTAAGCCACAATACAGCTGACCCTAGATCGGTACCACTCAGGAAATAAAAATAATAAAAGCTCCCATTGTGTAGTATTTAAATAAAGAATTTAATAAAAATAAATAGATCACACTTACAAGAAAGTTGCAATATAACGCGGTATAAAATCATCGGTGTCCCATAACACTCTCCCTGCAAAGCTACACCTCCAATGAGGCAAACGCGATGACGTCAAAGCACCTCCCGCACTTTCTTGCACTAATTATGTGCTATGTTTTAGACACCCTGGGCAGTGTTTTAGGGTCTCCATACTCGGTTAGGACCTGCATATCTGCTGCCCGTTGAACTTGGTATCCTGCTACATTAGGTTTGCAATCAAACTTAGTCACTTGGGTTGGCTTGGTTATCACAACTTTAGGGACCCATCTTGCTCAACGATCCTCCTCAAAGGACTTAGTAATGTGTATTAAGGGAGCTGTGCTGGCAGACAATTCAACTTTGGCACTAGCAGCTGGCACAGAAGGTCTGTCATCCTCTTCTAGATATCACAATTGCTCCTTGTCACTATCAGTCCAAATAGTTCACAGACCCGATCGGATGGGATATCCGAATCAGAGATAGTGGAGCATTCTTCAGCCGAGAGATAGTTGCGCGTGGAGCTGACTTTGGTCAGCACAACCACATTGTCTCCTTTAATGGCCACAGGTATCACCTACCCCACTGGTTTAACTACTTTCACCATTTGCAGGCTTACCCGACTCCAGCGTCCTTTTCCTTGGTGGTTCCTCCATCAAGGAGAGTATGTGGGCCTCGAGGGATAGCCAGAGCACTGCATCCTAGAGCAGCCACAGAAAAAAGAGGAGCAGCTTCTCTCTCTCTCAAGACTACCCTAAGGTGTATACCACACTCCGGTGTCAGTCAAAGTGCCCTTGGACTGGCTCAAATCAAGGCCAACACCCGGAGCATACATCTTACAATCCACCATAGTACTTCCAAGCTGTGCCAAAAGATCAGGCTGATACTCTCCCATAAGCAATGAGACATGTTGGTTCTTCCCCACATTGTTGGAATGCACAATAACACAGACTATACAAGGTAAAGATGTTACTTGCCACTTTCCCACAGAGCCAGACGAAATCCTGGTGTAGCTGTAGATGGTTGCTATGGGTGACTGCTGTAGGTGGTCACTCCTGAGCAGCAGATCAGGACCCAAGGAGAGAATGCAATCTGCACTTCACAACTGCAGCTTGAGCTGATATTGGTAGATGTGACTTCAGTCTCCACTTGTATACTCCAGGGATGCTGGGCGGTCGGCCCAGATCCCCAACCGCATGATGGAGTGAGCCCAGTAACCCTGTCTTCTCTCCAGCGGCTGAAAAGACTCCAGGGAGAAGGGCCAGTCCAGGCCTCTCCCCAGCGGCGGATATGTTCTATGAGAGAGGCAGAGGTTGGCTGGGTGAGGAATACTCTGTTTGGAACAATTTGTTTGGGGTACAGTGTGGATACCAGCATTAGAGGACTGGACTTCGGAGTCAACCCGTATGGGGTCTCCTCCTGTGTTAGTCTCCTGCCGAAAGTGGAGAAATGTGACAGACCTAGCCGTGACCAAGGCTGTTGGAGGGGACTGAATGGGAGCCTCTTGGAGACTGATTATGGGCCCTGGATTTTAAGGGGCACAGGGTGAATGAGAACCCCACTATAATCTGTGCTAGTCAGATTCAATACTGTATATATGTATATATAATGTGTGTTGTATCATGCTGTTGGGACACACACATGTTAGATGCTAATATCATCAACTCCAGCCACCTGTCTGTTGTCTTGTAAATGAGTCTAGTCTGGTTTGACACAGACTCTAAAGATTATTTCACCTATTGTTGTTTGTGCTAATTAACCCTGTAATTGTATGAAGGAGTCCAGTGTTGATTTAGATAATTATCTCAGGTTAATTCTGATTCTGGCTACAATTGTATTGTTAGAATAATATGAGCAGGAGGGGGGCCTCTAATAAATCAGTCCATGTTCAGCAGCTAAGCAAGTGTTGTCTTATTTTGTGCTTGTAAGTGGTTGGAATATCTGATATCTATATTCAGGCTGGGAGGAAGTGGTATATGACGAAAGCACTCAAGCAGAGTGTAGGGACAATTCGTCACATGGCCGTTTTTTCGGGAGCACTGATTTTAATGACAATTAAAGTGAAAAAAAAGTTAAATATTGTGCCAGGGGGTGTCTATAGTATGCCTGTGAAGTGGCACGTGTTACCGGTGTTTAGAACAGTCCCTGCACAAAATTACATTTAACGGAAAAAAAGTCATTTAAAACTGCTTGCGGTTTTAATGTAATGTCTGGTCCAGGCAATATGGATGAAAATCATTGAGAAAAATGGCATGGTTAGCCCCCCTGCCAATTACCAGCCCCTGTTGGTTCTTGTATGGATATTAAGGGGAACCTTGTACCCAAATTAAAAAAAGGAAAGGCATGGGGCCCCTGGCCCTATATACTCAGAACAGCAGTATACAGGCGGTGCAAATAAACAGGGACTATGTAGGCTTGTTGTGTTAAGTAGAATCTGTTTGCAATTTTGAACTGGTACGTTTTTAAAGTGTAGCTCCAGTCAAAAAATCTATTTTTAAGCTTTTTGGAAAACATAGGGAAGGGTTATCACCCCTGTATAATTTTTTTGACCGTCCGTCTTTTTTCAGCTCACTTCCTGTTGTCTCCTTCCATTTGAAAGTAGGAGACGTTTGTAAGTTGGATGTTTGAAAGTAGGGGCCTGCCCTATATGCTCTGCAGAAATGTGGGCCTAAGGTGTTGGTGTTGCCACAACATTGTAAGCCCTCAAAGTTACTCTTGGTGGGCGCTGGAGCGCCCTGCTGTGAACGATTATATCAAGAATTGTAATTATATGCCATTGCTGAACAGTGGTAGAAAAATTGGGCCTTTGGTGGTTGTGGTGCTGGTGCTGGTGCCACAACACTATAAGTTCTCACAGTTACTTTCTTTTATTGGAAAATCACATCACAGCTCAACAAACACAGCGAACAAGGAAAAATTGCTGATGTTTTGCACTAGCTGTAGTGCTTATGAATAAGCACTACAGCTAGTGTGAAACGTCAGCAATTTTTCCTTGTTCGCTGTATTTGTTGAGCTGTGATGTGATTTTCCAATAAAAGAAAGTGGTCTTCTGAAGAGTGCGGCAATCCAGAGCTTGTTTTTCATCTGGTGCTAGTGGTAATAGCCAGCACCTGTGGCTTCCCAGCCGAAGAGACAGTTTACAGCCTGCATGTGTGCTCCTGGAGCGGTGAGATCCCTTCTCCCTTACAGTTACTCTCGGTGGACGCAGGAACGGGCCCTGCTGTGAAATATTATATCCAAAATTGTAATTACACGCCCATGTTAAACAGGGGCTGACAAATTGGGCTTTAGGCACTGGTGCTGGTGCCACGACACTGCAACCTCTCACAGATACTCTAGTTGAAGTGCAGGAATGAGCCCTGCTGCAAAGCATTGCATCAAAAATTGTAATTACATGCCCCTGTTAAACAAGGGCTGAAAAATTGGGCCTTAGCCACTGGCTGCATCACCCAGAACCAAAAATGTTATTCCAAGCTATCAGCAGGATCATTGAGGAGGAAGAGGTTAATCAGTCAACATAACAGGACAGTCACTCAGCATCAGCATAGGCAGTCTTGAAGGGATGTGACATTTCCAAAAAAAAATATTCGGTTACATCAGCTTCAGGTGCTTGGTAGCTGGTGGTGATCCAAGACTGATTCATCTTTATGAAGGTCAGTCGATCAACCGAGTCGGTGGACAGGCGCACCCCATGATCGGTTACAAAGCCTCCAGCAGCACTGAAGGTGCATTCTGAAAGAACGCTGAATGCAGGACAGGCCAGTAGCTCAATTGCATACTGTGCAAGCTCTGGCCAGTGATCCATCCTCAAGACCCAGTAAACCAGAGGATTTTCGGTGGGAAAGATGTCCAAGTCTGACCTTGCCCCTAGGTATTCCTGCACCATGTAAATCAGACGCTGGCGATGGTTGCTGGAACTGATCATACCTTGGGGCTGCAGACTAAAAAATTGTCTGAACGCATCGGTCAGGTGGCCACCTTCTCCACCGCTCCTTCTGTGACTGACCGAAGCCTCAGCAACACGTTGTCCAGGACTAGGAGTTTGTAACCTCTCAGTCTCTGGGAATGCGTAATGCCCCGTACACACGAGAGGGATTAAGTCTGACAGACCTCCAAAGGAGTTCCGCCGGAGTTCCGCCGGAGTTCCGACGGAGTTCTGGCGGACTTTTCGACCGAACGGACTTGACCACACACCATCACACCAAACTCCGACGGAGTCGAACGTGATGACGTACGACTGGATTCGACGTAGGAAGTTCCTAGACAGTAGCCAATAGCTGCCCTAGCGTCGGTTTTAGTCCGTCGGAGTAGCACACACACGAGCGGATTTTTCAAAGGGGACCGGGTCCGGCGGAGTTCCGTCGGGAAAATTTAAAGCATGCTTCATTTCTAAAGTCCGTCAGACTTTAGCTTCGCTAAAGTCCGTTGCAGCCCACACACGATCGGATAGTCCGCCGGACTCAGTCCGTCGGAGTTTGGATGTCGAAAAGTCCGCTCGTGTGTACGGGGCATTACACAGACCTTTCTGCAAGGCCTCCCAGAGATGTCTCATCCTCTGCTCCCTCTGCGACAGCAAGATAAGGTCTGCAACCTTACCCTTGTATCGTGGATCAGGGAGATTGGCCAGCCAGTAATGGTCCCTCTCCTTGATCTGAAGAATACGAGGATCCTTCTGCAGGCTTTGCAGGATCAGGGAGGCCATGCAGCGTAGGTTAGCTGAGGCATTCTGTCTGAAGTCCTCTGGGTCACTAAGGACAACATGATCCGCAGCCACCTCCTCCCAGCTACGTACAAGTCCACAGGTTTTCTGGGACTGTAAATCATCCCTAAAAGACGGCTGCTGCTGATGCTGAGTGCCAGGCTCCACCTCCATGCTGACACAATCCTCCTCCTCCTCCTCCGCCTCGTCCTCTTCCTTCTCTGCAGGGTGTGGAAACCTTGCAAGAAGATCTGAACAAATGAATGGGATGGGCAACTACATGGCAAATGAGGTTCAATGTACAAAAATGTAAAATAATACATTTGGGTGGCAAAAATATGAATGCAATCTATACGCTTGGCATGGGGCTCCTCTGCAAAGACCATGCAACCTTGTGCAGTACCAAAGCACCTATGCACGTAAAAGTTAATTGACAAAAACGGCATGGGATTCCCCCACAGGGGAACCCCGAACCAATTTTTTTTTTAAAAATGCGTGGAGGTCCCCCCAAATTCCATACCAGCCCCTTCAGGTCTGGTATGGATATTAAGGGGAACCCCGCACCAAAATTAAGAAAATGGCGTGGGAGTCCCCCTCAAAATCCATACCAGACCCTTCAGGTCTGTGAGATGCGAGTGCCCATGAGGAAGAAAAGCTCCCTGACTACCAGAGAGGTGAGGACAAACAGGCTCAGCCACCTGACATGGCAGCGCCACCCAGAGGCTGGATTCCTCAAAACCTCCTCTCCGGTCTCCACTTCCAGCTCTGACAGCAGATCGCCCCCCCCCCCCCCCTGCCCAGGCCTGGCAAAGGGTGCATGCAGCCAGGGACTGCTAACCGGGGCAGTCCGCAGTCTAATGACATAGAACAGAGCACCCCCATCCTCACCAGCCAGAAGAATGGCTTGCTGCTGGCCAGCGTGAATGTCTATGGAAGGAGGTACACACTTACCCACAGACTGGGACAATGGGGGCACAGAAGGGACTGCAGAGACCCCCCTCTCATCCCCCAATCCACACTCTATCATCCCACCCCCTTTCTCATCCCCCCTCTCTCTCACCCCCTCCCCCTCTCATCCTCCCCCTTTCTCATCCCCAATCCACACTCTCTCATCCTCCCCCCTCTCTATCATCCCCCTCTCATCCTCCCCCTCTCTCATCCCCAATCCACACTCTCTCATCCTCCCCCTCTCTCTCATCCTCCCCCTCTCTATCATCCACCCCCTCTCTCATCCCCAATCCACACTCTCTCATCCTCCCCCTCTCTCATCATCAATCCACACTCTCATCCTCCCCCTCTCTCATCCCCAATCCACACTCTCTCATCCTCCCCCTCTCTCATCATCAATCCACACTCTATCATCCTCCCCCTCTCTATTATCCCCCCCCCCTCTCTATCATCCCCCTCTCATCCTCCCCCTCTCTCATCCCCAATCCACACTCTCTCATCCTCCCCCTCTCTCATCATCAATCCACACTCTATCATCCTCCCCCTCTCTATTATCCCCCCCCCTCTCATCCTCCCCCATCTCTATCATCCCCCTCTCATCCTCCCCCTCTCTCATCCCCAATCCACACTCTCTCATCCTCCCCCTCTCTATCATCCGCCTCTCATTCTCCCCCTCTCTCATCAGCAATCCACACTCTCTCTATCATCCTCCCCCCTCTCTCATCCCCCCCCCTTTTTTGGGGGGGGTGCAAGTAGCTGGTCTTGCCTAGGGTGAAAAATAGTTTAGCACCGGCCCTGAGTACATGGATTGAAAACTGGCTACAAGGGCGAGTTCAGAGGGTGGTGATAAATGGGGAGTACTCTGAATGGTCGGGGGTGGGCAGTGGGGTCCCCCAGGGTTCTGTACTGTGACCAATCCTGTTTAATTTAATCATAAATGACCTGGAGGATGGGGATGGGGTAAACAGTTCAATCTCTGTATTTTTAGACGATACAAAGATAAGATAAGATAGAAGATAAGCAGGGCAATAACTTCTCTGCAGGGTGTGGAAACCTTGCAAGAAGATTTGAACAAATGAATGGGATGGGCAACTACATGGCAAATGAGGTTCAATGTACAAAAATTTAAAATAATGCATTTGGGTGGCAAAAATATGAATGCAATCTATACACTGAGGGGAGAACCTCTGGGGAATCTAGGGTGGTAAAGGACCTGGGGGTCCTAGTAGATGATAGGCTCAGCAATGCCAAGCTGCTGCTAACAAAGCAAACAAAATATTGGCATTAAAAAGGGGATTAATTCCAGAGATAAAACGATAATTCTCCCCTTTACAAGACTCTGGTCCGGCCACACCTGGAGTATGCTGTCCAGTTCTGGGCACCAGTCCTCAGAAAGAATGTACTGGAAATGGAGCAAGTACAAAGAAGGGCAGCAAAGCTAACAAAGGGTCTGGAGGATATTAGTTATGAGGAAAGGTTGTGACCAGGGCTGGACTGGCCTACCGGGATACCGGGAAATTTCCCAGTAGGCCGCCTGCCCTGGGGGAGCTTTTAGTTGCAGCTGCATTCTCCGCTCTCTCCTATGGATCACAGAACTGGCTGGCTCTGTGTTCGGCGGACGCACTGTAACACAGTCCCACCCCCCCAGACCTGCTCATGTGATAGTAGATAGAATCAACGTTCCACCTATCACAGGAGCCAGACTGGGGGGGGGCGGGACTGTGTTACAGATCGGCCACCGAACACAGAGCCAGCTTTGTGATCCATAGGAGGAGATGCTGCCCGTCCAGTCCACCCTGTGTGCCTGGATAGAAAGATTGACGGGGGGGGGGCTCCTGGGGGACCCCCTGCCGATTCTCCTATCCAACTTATTTTACTGTCCACAATTCACCTTGTGCTCCTTGCCCCCCCCCTCGTGCTCTCCTCCACCACCACAGTTCTCTCCTCCCCTGTTCTTGTTGCCCCCTGCTCGCTAGCTCTCCCCATCCTTCTCTAGCCATCATCCCGGTGCTCTCCACTCCCCCCAGTGCTCTCCCCCCTGTTCTCCCCCCAGCGCTCTCCACTCCCCCCAGTTCTCTCTGCCTGTTATCCCCCCACAGTGCTCTCCCCCGTGCTCTCCCCCCTGTTCTCCCCCCAGTGCTCTCCACTCCCCCCAGTGCCCCCCCCCTGTTCTCCCCCCAGTGCTCTCCTCTCTCCCCAGTGCTCCCCCTGTTCTACCCCCAGTGCTCTCCCTTGTTCTCTCCCCCTGTGCTCTCCCCCTGTTCTGCCCCCCCAGTGCTCTGTTCTCCCCCCCCAGTGCTCTCCCTTGTTCTCTCCCCCAGTGCTCTCCCCCCTGTTCTGCCCCCCCAGTGCACTCCACTCCGCCCAGTGCTCTCCCCCCTGTTCTTTCCCCGCCCAGTGCTCTCCACTCCCCCCATTGCTCTCCCCCTGTTCTGTCCCCCCAGTGCTCTCCACTCCCCCCAGTGCTCTCTGCCTGTTCTTTCCCCCTCCAGTGCTCTCCCCCCAGTGCACGCCTCTCCCCCCCAGTGCTCCCCCCGTTCTCCTCTTCCCCCAGTGCTCCCCCTGTTCTACCCCCCAGTGCTCTGTTCTCCCCCCCAGTGCTCTCCCTTGTTCTCTCCCCCAGTGCTCTACCCCCTGTTCTGCCCCCCCAGTGCTCTCCCCCCTGTTCTTTCCCCGCCCAGTGCTCTCCACTCCCCCCATTGCTCTCCCCCTGTTCTTTCCCCCCCAGTGCTCTCCAGTGCTCTCCCCCGTCCCCCCAGTGCTCTCCACTCCCCCCAGTGCTCTCCCCCTGTTCTTTCCCCCTCCAGTGCTCTCCCCCCAGTGCACGCCTCTCCCCCCCCCCAGTGCTCCCCCTGTTCTCCTCTTCCCCCAGTGCTCCTCCCTGTTCTACCCCCCAGTGCTCTGTTCTCCCCCCCAGTGCTCTCCCTTGTTCTCTCCCCCAGTGCTCTGCCCCCAGTGCTCTCCACTCCACCCAGTGCTCTCCCCCCTGTTCTTTCCCCGCCCAGTGCTCTCCACTCCCCCCATTGCTCTCCCCCTGTTCTTTCCCCGCCCAGTGCTCTCCACTCCCCCCATTGCTCTCCACTCCCCCCAGTGCTCTCCCGCTGTTCTTTCCCCCTGTTCTTTCCCCCTCCAGTGCTCTTCCCCCCAGTGCACGCCTCTCCCCCCCCCAGTGCTCCCCCCGTTCTCCTCTTCCCCCAATGCTCTCCACCCCCCTGTTCTTCCCCCTCCAGTGCTCTCCACTCCCGCCATTGTTCTCCCCCTGTTCTTTCTCCCCTCCCCCAGTGCTCTCCAGCTCCCCCCGTGCTCTCCACCCTGTTCTTTTTGGCTCCCACAGCACTCTCCACTTCCCCTGCATTTTGCCCCTACCCATGTGCTCTCCAACCCTACCAGTGCTCTCCACCCCCCATAGTGCTCTCCACCCCTGTTCTTTTTGGCTCCCACAGCACTCTCCACGTCCCCTGCATTTTGCCCCTACCCATGTGCTCTCCAACCCTACCAGTGCTCTCCACCCCCCATAGTGCTCTCCAGTCCCCCCTGCTCTTTGTACCCCCCCAGTACTTTCCAGCCCCTGTGCTCTCCACCCCTGTGGAGGGGTGGCGAGCACAATATCTGGCCCCCACTGGGGCTCTCAAGCTTCCCCCATTGCTCTCCACTCCCCCCTGCTCCTTGTACCCCCCCAGTACTCTCCAGCCCCCGTGCTCTCCACCCCTGTTTTTCTGCCCCCCCCCCCGTGCTCTTCACCACCCACACTCTTAGCCCCCCCCCAGTGCTCTCAGCCTACTGTGCTCGCCATCCCTGTTCTTTTTTGTCCCCCAGTGCTCTCAAGTTCCCCCAAGTGCTCTCCCCCCCAGTTTTCCCACCCCAGTGCTCTCCCCCCCGTACCCCTCAGTGCCCACCACTTCCCCCCCAGTGCTCTCCACTCCCCCTGTTCTCCACCCCCTGTTCTCCCCCCTCAGTGCTCCCCCTGTTCCCCCTCAGTGCTCCCCCTGTCCCCCCAGTGCTCTCCCCCCAGTGCTCCCCCCTGTTCTACCCTCCAGTGCTCTCCCCCGTTCTCCCCCCCAGAGCTCCCCCCTGTTCATTCCCCCCCGTTCATTCCCTCCCAGTGCTCTCCCCCCTGTTCTCCCACCCCAGTGCTCCCCCTGTTCCCCCCCCCCCGTGCCCTCCACTCCCTCTGTTCTTTCCCCCCTGTGTTCCCCCCCAGTGCTTTCCCCCCTGTTCTCCCCCTGCCGTGCTCCCCCGTTGTTCTCCCCCTTGCAGTGGTCTCCACCCCCTCCAGTGCTCTCCCCCCAGTCTACTCCCCTGTTTTCCCCCCCAGTGCCCCCATGTTCTCTCCCTAGTGCTCTCCCCCGTTCTTCCCCCCAGTGCTCTCCCCCTGTTCTTTCCTTCCCAGTGCTCTCCACTCCCCCCAGTGCTTTCCCCCCCAGTGCTCTCCCCCTGTTCTTTCCCCCCTGTTCCTCCCCCAGTGCTCTCCCTCTGTTCCCCCCCCCAGTGCTCCCCAGCGCTCTCCATCACTCTCCAGCCCCCACCCCTGGTGCTCTGTACCCCCCCCTCCGTGCTCTCCACCGCTGTTCTTTTTGGCTCCCCAGCACTCTCCGCTCCCCCTGCATTTTGACCCTACCAGTGCTCTCCACCCCCCCATAGTGCTCTCCAGTCCCCCCGCTCTTTGTACCCCCCCCCCAGTACTCTCCAGCCCCCGTGCTCTCCACTCCTGTTTTTCTGCTCCCCCCCACCAGTGCTCTTCACCACCCCACACTCTTAGCCCCCCCCAGTGCTCTCAGCCTACCGTGCTCTCCATCCCTATTCTTTTTGGCCCCCCCAGTGCTCTCAAGTTCCCCCCAGCGCACTCCACTCCCCCAGTGCTCTCCCCCTGCCCCCCCCAGTGCTCTCCCCCAGTGCCCTCCACTCACCCCAGTGCGCTCAAGTTCCCCCCAGCGCACTTCACTCCCCCAGTGCTCTCCCCCTGCCCCCCCCCACTCACCCCAGTGTTCCCCCCAGTACTCTCCCCCTGTTCTCCCCCCAGTGCTCTCCCCCGTTCCCCCCCAGTGCTGTTCCCTCCCCTTGTTCTCTCCCAAGTGCTCTCCACTCCCCCAGTGCTTCCCCCAGTGCTCCCCCCCTGTTATACCGTCCAGTGCTCTCCCCCCCAGTGCCCCCCTGTTCTCCCCTCCAGTGCTCTCCCCCCTGGAGGCGTCGCTGGCCCCGTCACCTGGTATGGAATTAAAGGGGAATACCTACGCCGAAAAAAATCGGCGTGTGGGCCGCCCAGTGCTCTCCACTCCCCCCATTGCTCTCCACTCCCCCCAGTGCTCTCCCCCTGTTCTTTCCCCCTGTTCTTTCCCCCTCCAGTGCTCTTCCCCCCAGTGCACGCCTCTCCCCCCCCCCAGTGCTCCCCCCGTTCTCCTCTTCCCCCAATGCTCTCCACCCCCCTGTTCTTCCCCCTCCAGTGCTCTCCACTCCCGCCATTGTTCTCCCCCTGTTCTTTCTCCCCTCCCCCAGTGCTCTCCAGCTCCCCCCGTGCTCTCCACCCTGTTCTTTTTGGCTCCCACAGCACTCTCCACTTCCCCTGCATTTTGCCCCTACCCATGTGCTCTCCAACCCTACCAGTGCTCTCCACCCCCCATAGTGCTCTCCACCCCTGTTCTTTTTGGCTCCCACAGCACTCTCCACGTCCCCTGCATTTTGCCCCTACCCATGTGCTCTCCAACCCTACCAGTGCTCTCCACCCCCCATAGTGCTCTCCAGTCCCCCCTGCTCTTTGTACCCCCCCAGTACTTTCCAGCCCCTGTGCTCTCCACCCCTGTGGAGGGGTGGCGAGCACAATATCTGGCCCCCACTGGGGCTCTCAAGCTTCCCCCATTGCTCTCCACTCCCCCCTGCTCCTTGTACCCCCCCAGTACTCTCCAGCCCCCGTGCTCTCCACCCCTGTTTTTCTGCCCCCCCCCCCCGTGCTCTTCACCACCCACACTCTTAGCCCCCCCCCAGTGCTCTCAGCCTACTGTGCTCGCCATCCCTGTTCTTTTTTGTCCCCCAGTGCTCTCAAGTTCCCCCAAGTGCTCTCCCCCCCAGTTTTCCCACCCCAGTGCTCTCCCCCCGTACCCCTCAGTGCCCACCACTTCCCCCCCAGTGCTCTCCACTCCCCCCTGTTCTCCACCCCCTGTTCTCCCCCCTCAGTGCTCCCCCTGTTCCCCCTCAGTGCTCCCCCTGTCCCCCCAGTGCTCTCCCCCCAGTGCTCCCCCCTGTTCTACCCTCCAGTGCTCTCCCCCGTTCTCCCCCCCAGAGCTCCCCCCTGTTCATTCCCCCCCGTTCATTCCCTCCCAGTGCTCTCCCCCCTGTTCTCCCACCCCAGTGCTCCCCCTGTTCCCCCCCCCCCCCGTGCCCTCCACTCCCTCTGTTCTTTCCCCCCTGTGTTCCCCCCCAGTGCTTTCCCCCCTGTTCTCCCCCTGCCGTGCTCCCCCGTTGTTCTCCCCCTTGCAGTGGTCTCCACCCCCTCCAGTGCTCTCCCCCCAGTCTACTCCCCTGTTTTCCCCCCCAGTGCCCCCCTGTTCTCTCCCTAGTGCTCTCCCCCGTTCTTCCCCCCAGTGCTCTCCCCCTGTTCTTTCCTTCCCAGTGCTCTCCACTCCCCCCAGTGCTTTCCCCCCCAGTGCTCTCCCCCTGTTCTTTCCCCCCTGTTCCTCCCCCAGTGCTCTCCCTCTGTTCCCCCCCCCAGTGCTCCCCAGCGCTCTCCATCACTCTCCAGCCCCCACCCCTGGTGCTCTGTACCCCCCCCTCCGTGCTCTCCACCGCTGTTCTTTTTGGCTCCCCAGCACTCTCCGCTCCCCCTGCATTTTGACCCTACCAGTGCTCTCCACCCCCCCATAGTGCTCTCCAGTCCCCCCTGCTCTTTGTACCCCCCCCCAGTACTCTCCAGCCCCCGTGCTCTCCACTCCTGTTTTTCTGCTCCCCCCCACCAGTGCTCTTCACCACCCCACACTCTTAGCCCCCCCCAGTGCTCTCAGCCTACCGTGCTCTCCATCCCTATTCTTTTTGGCCCCCCCAGTGCTCTCAAGTTCCCCCCAGCGCACTCCACTCCCCCAGTGCTCTCCCCCTGCCCCCCCCAGTGCTCTCCCCCAGTGCCCTCCACTCACCCCAGTGCGCTCAAGTTCCCCCCAGTGCACTTCACTCCCCCAGTGCTCTCCCCCTGCCCCCCCCACTCACCCCAGTGTTCCCCCCCAGTACTCTCCCCCTGTTCTCCCCCCAGTGCTCTCCCCCGTTCCCCCCCAGTGCTGTTCCCTCCCCTTGTTCTCTCCCAAGTGCTCTCCACTCCCCCAGTGCTTCCCCCAGTGCTCCCCCCCTGTTATACCGTCCAGTGCTCTCCCCCCCAGTGCCCCCCTGTTCTCCCCTCCAGTGCTCTCCCCCCTGGAGGCGTCGCTGGCCCCGTCACCTGGTATGGAATTAAAGGGGAATACCTACGCCGAAAAAAATCGGCGTGTGGGTCGCCCCCCTAGGTCCACATCAGACCATTATCCGAGCATGCTTCCCGGCCAGCCAGGAAAGGGGGTGGGGACGTGCAAGTGCCCCCCCCCTCCTGAGCCGTACCAGGCCGCGTGCCCTCAACATGGGGGTGCCTTGTCCTCATCAACATGGGGACAAGTTGCTTTGGTATGGGGGGCCACGCGGCCCCCCTTCCCCAAGGCACCCCCCCATGTTGAGGGCACACGGCCTGGTACGGCTCAGCCCTGCAATTTTCCCCGGCAGAGAGGCGCAGCTATTGGCTCCTGCTTCTGTCAATGAAATCCAATGACTCTGAAGCATACCCGCAAGGTAACCCCCCCCCCCCCCAGGAGATTGCTTCTCCTAGGGGGTTATACGATGCAGGGAGGAGCTGCTGAGGGTCCCCAGAAGTCAAGGATTGAGGCCACTCTGTGCAAAACGAACTGCACAGTGGAGGTAGATATGACATGTTAGGGTTTTTTTTTTTTTTTTTTTTTTTAATAACAAAGCCTTACAATTGCTTCAAGGATTGAGTATTTCTAAGATTTGTTGTTTGCAAGTTAAAAACAGTTTTTTTTGCTAGAAAATTACTTAAAACACCCAAACATTATATATATTTTTTCTAATACCCTAGAGAATAAAATGGCAGTAGTTGCAATACTTTCTGTCACACCGTATGTGAGCACTTTTTTTGTAAACATTTTTTTTTTTGGGAAAAAAAAAATAAAACAGTAAAGTTAGCCCAATTTTATTTTTTTTATATTGTGAAAGATAATGTTACGCCGAGTAAATTGATACCCAACATGTCACACTTCAAAATTGTGGCCGCTCGTGGAATGGCAACAAACTTTTACCCTTAAAAATCTCCATAGGTGACGTTTAAAAATTTCTACAGGTGCGTGTTTTGAGTTACAGAGGAGGTCTAGGGCTAGAACGATCACGGTGATACCTCACGTGTGAGATAAAAAAAGGAAAGAAGGGTGCACCAGCCTTGTGCATTATCCTTTGGATAAGTATTAAAAGTAATTGAAAAGAAAACGAATCGCAACCAACTGTAGAATTCTTGCAATAAATAGTTGCTGAATAACAACAATCAGTCTATGAC
The DNA here is from genome assembly GCF_037356315.1 of Lithobates pipiens. Taxonomy (NCBI): domain Eukaryota; kingdom Metazoa; phylum Chordata; class Amphibia; order Anura; family Ranidae; genus Lithobates; species Lithobates pipiens. The sequence goes on from NW_027507748.1 coordinate 20,384,503, forward strand.
GAACAATACACTCCAGAGATCACGGAGGAAATCACAGAGGCCACTGCCAGCTGACACGTTTCAAAGGGAAAAACTTCTTCCTCAGAGCCCAGCAGTGTACACTATACACGTCTTGGGCCACCTACTTGAGAGGGGGGGGGGGGTGCCTTAAGGCCATGATTGATTGAGGGTGCTTATGTGCATATATATGGGGGTTGCTGAAGGAGTGTACACTGCATTTCCATGGTAAGGAGACTTATTTGAGTAGAGAGGTATGACATGTCAAATTAATAGACATAGGAGAACAACATCCTAAATGCTAAGTGTCCTAAGTGCTAAGAGCAGGGTATAAGGTTCTGTTCCTCTCCCCCGAACACCCCACCTGGGATCAAACTGTGTTGGGGGGGAAGAGTGATTGCCAACATGTGGTATTACAGAAAACTAGGTTTTTAGACCATTGGTCATAGGAGTACACAGCCTACTGCATTAGGGTGTGCACCTCACAGCTCAAACACACATGCCTTTCTCTGCAGCCTCAGCTGCACAGGACAGTGAATAAATGGCAAGTGCTCTGTGCTGAGCGGCTTCTTGTTCATTCACAAACTGAAGCAAAGTAAACGCTTTACTATGCTTCGGCTATGAATTAACACAGTGAGTGTTCATTTAGAAAAGGAAGGCACCAGTAAACAACATATTTACTAACCCCTTCCCCCCACTCGTCATCCTGAAACATAGTGATTAGGGTGTGCTTAGGCACACCTGGCACACCCCCTGCACAAGCCTATGCCATTGGTATATAGGCCAGTAACAACAGGAGGTTTATAAAGGGTAGTGATAGTTCTTATCATACCAGTTTGAAGAGGTTTCCCATTGTTTTTTGCAGATTTCATATGGACCTCGGAAACTGCAAGCGTAGTGTGTGTGTGTGTGTCTGGTGGATGGTTTCATAAATAGAGATGTGATCTGGGGATTTCCAGTGTCTAACCATTGACAATCTGGCAGCTAAGAAGATATGTATGGTTATGCACTGCATATTTGTGGGGATGTTTTCAATGCTGAATAATGCCAGCTCAGGTGAGGGTGGGATTGTAATTTGAGTCACAACAGTGATAAACTGGAATATATTGTTCCAGAAAGAAGCTGTAACATAACAAAAGTGAATAGTATAAGTTCCCTGTTAGTCCACATTTCCTCCAACATAGAGGTGATGAGGACTGGTTGAACGTATGTATCTGTGCGGGAGTGATATACCATCTAAGATTTCATTTGTAAGTAAGGTCCCATAAATGGGAGAAGCGTGTCGTGTGGAGATTAGAGGTTATGGCAGTTTTTCATTGTAGGTCACTAGGGATGGGTGAACGGTTCGGCCCGAGCATAAGTTTGGGCCGAACTTTGGTTGTTTGGATGTTCGGGTGGACACCTAGCATGCAACCTGGCAGGCCGCAGGAAAAGAGGGGGTGGGGATGAGGGGGGCCCCTCCTATATGAATTGGTAAGGGATAAATTATACCCCTACCATTTCACAAAAAAAGTGTCAAAAATGGTAAAAAAGACAAGAGACCGCTTGGGACAAGTCCTTTATTAAAAACTAAAAAAATTCAAAAGTCCAGCGATGTAAATCCACAGTCGCCCTGTCGACCAAAAAGGAAAAAAAGCTGCAACAGTTCCACCTCCATGGGAGGCTGCCGCCGAGTGACCCTTTGAAAAACTAAAGTGGACAGTGACGCAACGCGTCAGTGAGAGAGCCGGGTGTCGTCACTTCCGGTCGCGGCCGAGACCGGAAGTTTATATGTATACTACGCTGTTTAACTATAAATTTTAACTGTAAGTTACTACATTGTTTAATACATTTATTGTTGAATTACTACACTATGGGAGTCCCCCCTCTTTTCCATGCCAACGAGTACATTTAACCATTGATTGTGATACTATTGGGAACGTTCTTGAGGAGAGTGATCGCCCAGTGGGAAAACACCAGAGAGAGGCTCAATTGAGCGTCATATGAGGTGGGAGGCTGGGGCAAATAGTGTGTCGCACATTGGATGGTGGAAACATATCGGACAGTGGCACTTGCACTTTAATGTGATGAATGTTTTGCTGCACGTTTGGACACATTTTTAAAGACATCTGGATCACTGTTGCACTTTATATGGGACTTTTTCTCATATGCACTAATAGATACTTAATGTTTGATTTTTATCACAATTATTAGTTTTTTTTGCACAATTAATTCTTATTTTGCACATGTCCATTTGGATTATTTATGATGAATTATGTCATGTATTGATTGTTTTTACATAATATATGCACTCTAATATCTTAATGCACATTTAGTTATCCGGGATTCACCCAAGTTATTTGATTACACTTTGAAGTATCTTAGCTATTGGACTCTGGATATTGTTTCCTTTGTTGGAAGATTTATTATTTTGTACATTTATGTTCTACCAATGCTAGTGGGCCATTTACCTAGTTTAGAGTTTCTAGAGTTTACTTCCTCTTTCATTCCCTGCAAAGGTAAAGCATAATGGACTACAATGCATCGCATAGTAGTCCATTATGTGTCACTTACCTGACACAGGAGCCAGCGAAGTCACCGCTGTCCCCTGTAGTCCGGCGCATCCATCTTCTCGGTGGGTCTTGCCGCTCCGCCGCTGTCGTTCGGCGAAGCCGCAATGATGTCACTCCCGCGCATGTGCACGGGAGCCGCCACGTGCGGCATCTTCGTCGTTGATGGTGCCGCGCTCAGTGCGCCTGCCCGCCGCTGTCTACGGTGCATGCACCGTAGACAGCGGTGCCTGTCTTTCGGCAAATATCTCCTAAACCGTGTAGGTTTAGGAGATATTTCTTGGACCTACAGGTAAGCCTTAATCTAGGCTTACCTGTAGGTCAAAGTGTGTTGTAAGGGTTTACAACCACTTTAATTGCCCATATTGATGTTAATTGATCAGTCAATCATCACCTCTGATATTTATTTGCGTGGATTTAGCTATTTTAAATATATATATATATATATATATATATATATATATATATATATATATTTTTTTTTTTTTTTTTTTCAGTAAGTGCCACATTACCGGCTATCTATTATGTATGTTTTAGCGTGATTACTATTTTATGTTAGCAGCTACTGTTAGATTTTATTTTATTACCCTGTTGGTTTGCGCATTAGTACTACCCCACCTTTTTTGCCTCCGAGTGACGTTTCTCCTGCTGGTGACAGCTGTTATATAGCTGAGGGCTGGGCCACCCGGTGCCGTAAACAGGTGACCTCGCCCCCCTCTGACACCACAGGGAAGCCCTCGTGGCATCAGAGGGGGCAGGGTCACCCCGTTTACGTCATCGGGTGGCCCAGCCCTCAGCTATATAACAGTTGTCATTGAGAAGAAGCTTCATGAGGCGGTACTGTTGCGTCTTTTTTTTTTCTTGTTTGGTTTTTCAGGCAGTGTGGATTTACATCGTGGGACATTTTTTTTTTAAATAAAGAACTTGTACCAAGCTGTCTCTTGTCTTTTTTTTAAAAAATTTACACTTTTGTGTGAAATGGTAGGGGTACAATCGATCTGGGGGTCTCCTTGTTAAAGGGGGCTTCCAGATTCCAATAAGCCCCCCACCCACAGACCCCCATAACCACTGGGCAAGGGTTGTGGGGATGAGGCCCTTGTCCCCATCAACATGGGGCAAGGTGCTTTGGGGTGGGGGGCACATGGGGTGGGGGGTAGCCCTGCCCCAAAGCACCCATCCCCCATGTTGAGGGCATGTGGCCTGGTATGGTTCAGGGGGAGCTCTCTCATCCCCCCTCTTTTCCTGCAGCCTGCCAGGTTGCTTGTTTGGATAAGGGTCTGGTATGGATTTTGGGGGGAATCCCATGCCATTTTTTTAAATTTTGGCACAGGGTTTCCCTTAAAATCCATACCAGATCTGAAGGGTCTGGTATGGATTTTGGGGGGACCCTACACCATTTTTTTTTACATTTTTGGTTCGGGGTTCCCCTATATATTCATACCAGAACCAAAGGGCCTGGTAATGGACTGGGGTGGGGGACAAATGCCATTTTTTTCAATGTCTTTTATCTGTATTGCCGAGACGCAACAATTTATTAAAGCTGGGATCAGTTTTAAATGTCTTCTTTTCCTTTAGAAATGTCATTTTGCTGCAGGGACATTTCTAAACACATGTTCTGCGCCACTTTATAGGCATACTATAGACACCCCCAGGCTTGAAATTTAAAGGAATCTTTCACTTTTATTGTTTCAGTTTAAGCATGATTAAAATCACTGTTCCCGAAAAAACTGCAGTTTTTAAACCTTTTTTTGCATTGATGCATGTCCCCTGGGGCAGGACCCGGGTCCTCAAACACTTTTTATGACAATAACTTGCATACAAGCCTTTAAAAGCACTTATGGTTTTTCATGTTCGTGTCCCATAGACTTTAACAGCGTTTGTGTGTTCTTCCAAATTTTTTCCTGTTTGCAAGTTCTGGTGCGAACCGAACCGGGAGGGAGGTGTTCGGCTCATCCTTAGAGGTCACTAAAAGTAGTACCTATATCTTTTTTTCCATTTGGTCAAACGAGGCATTTTGACAAACGAGGATTTGGCTTGTAGCAAACTGTAGAAAAGAGTAATACCTTTAGGAAATTTTTTAAAATTATACTGTGCCAGCACTCAAAAACATTATATTAACCAGTTGCCGACCGCCGCACGCCGATGTACGTCGGTACAATGGCACGGGCAGGCATAAGGACATACATGTACGTCCCTTGCCTCCCGCGGGTCGGGGGCCCGATCGGGCCCCCGCCCGGTGCCTGCGGCGGTCGGTATTCGTACGGGAGCGATCCCGGACGAGGGGACGGCCATTCATTCATGGCCACCCCCTCGCGATCGCTCCCGACGAATAGAAATCCCCGGTGACATCACTTCCTCTCCTGTAATGTAAACACAGGAGAGGAAGTGATGTATTCTCTCCTCCGTGTCGGTATTTTTCGTTCCGACACGGAGGAGAGCGGATCAGTAAGTTGCACCAACACTCACACACACAGTAGAACATGCCAGGCACACTCACACCCCCCCTTTACCCCCCGATCACCCCCCCAATTACCCCTGCCCCCCAGTCACAGTGACACCAATGTCATTTTTTTTTTTTTTTTTTTTTTTGCATTGGTGTCATTTGTGACTGTAATAACTGTTAGGGCAGTTAGAGTTAGCCCCCTTTAGTTCTAATGTACCCCCCTAACCCCCCCAATAAAGGTTTAACCCCGTGATCACCCCCCGTCGCCAGTGTCACTAAGGCTGGGTTCACATTGCAGCGGTTTATGAGAACGAATGTGATTCGCACCGCACTGCAGTGCAAATCACATCCGATCTCTGTGCGATTCGAGTTCAGCCATTCGCCGCACCCGCCGCACCCGCCGCACCCGCCGCAAATTCGCACGGGACCCTTTTTTTGGCCCGCAGCAGAATCGGATCGCATGGGTGTTCACACCATGCGATCCGAGTTTGCAGATCGCACTGCGATATGCGAACTGATCTGGGGGTGTCAGTAACATTTCACTGACACTCCCAGCAGTTCGCATAGGGCAGTGTGAACTGCCGCCGGGAGGCATGCGATGCGGGAACCCGCCGCGGATTCGCGGCGTTTCCGCATCGCTCCAGTGTGAACCCAGCCTAATAAGCGATCATTTTTCTGATCGCCGTATTAGTGTCACAGGTGACGCTAGTTAGGCAGGTAGGTATTTAGGTTCGCCGCAGCTTTTTATAGCGCCAGGGACCCCCATATACTACCGCATAAAGCCCCCTGATTGCCCCCTAGTTAACCCTTTCACCAGTGATCACCATATAACTGTTACAGGTGACGCTGGTTGGTTAGTTATTTTTTTATAGTTTCAGGGCACCCGCCATTTATTACCTAATAAAGGTTTAACCCCCTGATCACCCGGCGGGTGTCATTTGTGACTAATAACTGTTAGGGCAGTTAGGGTTAGCCCCCTTTAGTTCTAAGGTACCCCCCTAACCCCCCCAATAAAGGTTTAACCCCGTGATCACCCCCCATCGCCAGTGTCACTAAGGCTGGGTTCACATTGCAGCGGTTTATGAGAACGGATGTGATTCGCACCGCACTGCAGTGCAAATCACATCCGATCTCTGTGCGATTCGAGTTCAGCCATTCGCCGCACCCGCCGCACCCGCCGCAAATTCGCACGGGACCCTTTTTTTGGCCCGCAGCAGAATCGGATCGCATGGGTGTTCACACCATGCGATCCGAGTTTGCAGATCGCACTGCGATATGCGAACTGATCTGGGGGTGTCAGTAACATTTCACTGACACTCCCAGCAGTTCGCATAGGGCAGTGTGAACTGCCGCCGGGAGGCATGCGATGCGGGAACCCGCCGCGCATTCGTGGCGTTCCCGCATCGCTCCAGTGTGAACCCAGCCTAATAAGCGATCGTTTTTCTGATCGCTGTATTAGTGTCACAGGTGACGCTAGTTAGGCAGGTAGGTATTTAGGTTCGCTGCAGCTTTTTATAGCGCCAGGGACCCCCATATACTACCGCATAAAGCCCCCTAATTGCCCCCTAGTTAACCCTTTCACCAGTGATCACCATATAACTGTTACAGGTGACGCTGGTTGGTTAGTTATTTTTTTATAGTTTCAGGGCACCCGCCATTTATTACCTAGTCTCACTAGTGTACCCCTAAATTTAGGGGTGTCTACTTTCCAAAATGGGGTCATTTGGGGGGGGTTTGTGCCATCTTGGCATTTTATGGCCTTCAAAACTGTAACGCCCTTAGAAAGCCTGAAGGCGGTGCTTGGTTTTCGGGGCCCCGTACGCGGCTAGGCTCCCAAAAAGTCCCACATATGTGGTATCCCCATACTCAGGAGAAGCAGCAGAATTTATTTTGGGGTGTCATTTCACATATGCCCATGGCATGCGTGAGCAATATATCATTTAGTGACAACTTTGTGAAAAAAAAAAAAAAAAAAAAAAAGTTTGTAATTTTCCCGCAACTTGTGGCAAAATATAAAATATTCCATGGACTCAACATGCCTCTCAGCAAATAGCTTGGGGTGTCTACTTTCTAAAATGGGGTCATTTGTGGGGGTTTTGTGCCATCTTGGCATTTTATGGCCTTCAAAACTGTAATAGGTAGTGAGGAGTGAAATCAAAAAATTACGCCCTTAGAAAGCCTGAAGGCGGTGCTTGGTTTTCGGGGCCCCGTACGCGGCTAGGCTCCCAAAAAGTCCCACATATGTGGTATCCCCGTACTCAGGAGAAGCAGCAGAATTTATTTTGGGGTGTCATTTCACATATGCCCATGGCATGCATGAGCAATATATCATTTAGTGACAACTTTGTTAAAAAAAAAAAAAAAAAAAAAAAGTTTGTAATTTTCCCGCAACTTGTGGCAAAATATAAAATATTCCATGAACTCAACATGCCTCTCAGCAAATAGCTTGGGGTGTCTACTTTCTAAAATGGGGTCATTTGTGGGGGTTTTGTGCCATCTTGGCATTTTATGGCCTTCAAAACTGTAATAGGTAGTGAGAAGTGAACTCAAAAATTTACGCCCTTAGAAAGCCTGAAGGCGGTGCTTGGTTTTCGGGGCCCCGTACGCGGCTAGGCTCCCAAAAAGTCCCACATATGTGGTATCCCCATACTCAGGAGAAGCAGCAGAATTTATTTTGGGGTGTCATTTCACATACGCCCATAGCATGTGTGAGCAATATATCATTTAGTGACAACTTTGTGTAAAAAAAAAAAAAATTTTTTTTTTTTGTCATTATTCAATCGCTTGAGGCAAAAAAATAAAATATTCAATGGGCTCAACATGCCTCTTATCAATTTCCTTAGGGGGTCTACTTTCCAAAATGGGGTCATTTGGGGGGGTTTTGTACTGCCCTGCCATTTTAGCACCTCAAGAAATGAGATAGGCAGTCGTAAACTAAAAGCTGCGTAAATTCCAGAAAACGTACCTTAGTTTGTAGATGTGACAACTTTTGCGCAAACCAATAAATATACAATTATTGACTTTTTTTTTACCAAAGACATGTGGCTGAATACATTTTGGCCTAAATGTATGACTAAAATTGAGTTTATTGGATTTTTCTAATAACAAAAAGTAGAAAATATCATTTTTTTTCAAAATTTGCGGTCTTTTTACGTTTATATCGCAAAAAATAAAAATCGCAGAGGCAATCAAATACCATCAAAAGAAAGCTCTATTTGTGGGAAGAAAAGGACGCAAATTTTGTTTGGGTACAACATTGCATGACCGCGCAATTACCAGTTAAAGCAGCGCAGTGCCAAAGTGTAAAAAGACCTCTGGTCATTTACCAGCAAAATGGTCCGGTCTGAAAGTGGTTAAGCTGCTGACACTACAATACAACTGATTGCATAAGAAATGTGATATAAAGTGCAGCGCTGAGATATGTACATAGATAAAAGTGCAATAATAGAAATATGAAACTAACTGACAACAATAATGTGTAAATCATTCAAACATAATACTGAAAACATCAATAAATCATAATGGCCATATAAAAATACACGTGATGAATCATAAAAAAATTCCAAGAAAGGAAATAAGTGACTGAAGAGAATTCAATCTGCTACTTCGCGGGAGAGGTTTAATGTGCTTGTGAAGAGGACCACCAAGAGTGGAATTTGACATCAAATGTGCAGCCACCACCAAACACATTGAAAAAAAGGGGGAACAAGGGGGACATTGGGACTTTACATGAAGTATGTGGTAGCAAGAGAGCAGAAGGTGAACTAATAGGAATTTTATTAATCATTGCAGTTGGATTTACAAGAGATACTGTAAGTACAATGATAAACAAAGTAATAAACAATACATGATAATGGTAATAGTCATAATAATAGTACAACAATATCACAAAGTATCATAATAAAACTCCAAAGTTCACCGCAGCAAGATTGAATAAAAGCATATGTAGCATAATGCCTGCAGGACCAAGGTCTTTGTGCACCAATTAGGGTAATGTATAGTAACGTCAGAATCTGAATGTATTCAAAAGAAGCACGTCATATGATAGCTCTACACACGTTTCGTGACCTTTGTACCACTCATCAGGAGCAGAGCACGTGTTCAATCTATAATAAAGAGTAATATGATATTCAGAAGTAAGGTAAATGAAAAATAAAAATAATAATATGAAAAAGGGTGGGGTAAACAAGTCACCCACACCTAATACATGCTTACTCACTTAGGTGAGTGCACTGATGGTCTAGTAGGTGGGTGCCACAAGCCGTCCAATATATACCCCCAACCGGGAGCCGTGGTGGGTAACTCAATGGAGATAGCCACAAAAGGCCGCAGCACAAGCAGGCATAGAGTCACCACGAGGCACTTCTATAGAGAGAGTGAAAAATTAGAACCATTAGGAGATTTGCGAGATGTGGAGAGAGTGAAGGAATAAGAAAGATAATTAGGGGAGCTGAATGTTAAGAAGAAAAGGAAAATACAAAAGTGAGGGCTCACCGAGCAAAAAAGTGAGGGGACCAAACATAGCTGTGAATATAGGGGTGGAATAATAAGTGAACCACCGTGAACATACACTAGGTGAAAGTAAAAAAAGAAATGACGCCGGTAAATGGAAGTGCGGTGGTGCCTATTAGCGATAGGAATGCAGTGAAGGAGTGAGAGATTAAATTAAAAGACTGCATGTGATCTGGTGTATAAAAAGCCTCGAGTAACCACACCCCCTGGAGAGCCGCCCCCATGAGTACCACCACAAGTCGTCCCACCACCGTCACGCCGCATGGCGGGGTGGGGGGAGAAGGGCTTCCGTCAGCCGGATAGTATGTATCTCTGGTCTGGCGGCTCCAAACTACCCCATAATGCCAGCAGTGTGTAAAACAGCCTGTGGTCAGGCTGTGGAAAAGTCCCACACATGTGGTATCGTAATACTCAGGAGGAGTAGGAGAATTTATTTTGGGGAATTATTTGTGGTATACACATGCCACGTGAGAGAAATAATCTATTACAATGAAAATTTTGTGGAAAAAAATAAAATAAAATAAAAAATCTTCATTTTGCAAAGAATTGTGGGAAAAAATTACAACATCAAAAAGCTCACTATGCCTCTTACTAAATACCTTTTAGAATGTCTACTTTCAAAAAAGGGGTAATTTGGGGGGTATTTGTACTTTCCTGGCTTGTTCGGGTAAGAAATGAGATAGGCCACCAGTACATCAGATGTGATCAATTTGTGTGATTTGCACAACAGCTTGTGGACTCTCTAACTTTCACAAAGACCAAATAATATCCACTAATTTGGATTATTTTTACTGAAGATATGTAGCAGTATAAATTGTGCCCAAAATTTATGAAGAAAAGTAATTAATTTGCAAAATTTTATCACAGAAACAAAGAAAATGCGTTTTTTTCAAAATTTTCGGTCTTTTTTCATTTATAGTGCAAAAAATATAAAACCCAGAGGTGATCAAATACCACCAAAAGAAAGCTCTATTTGTGGGAAAAAAAGGACAAAAATTTATTTGGGTACAGTGTTGCATGACTGAGTAATTGTCACTCAAAGTGTGAGAGCACCGAAAGCTGAAAATTGGTCTGGGCAGGAGGGGTGTTTAAGTGTCCAGTAGGCAAGTGGTTAATATCCCAGTCAACATTGATGCCATGGGGAAAACAGGATTTGAGTTCATAAATCCAATACGTCACAAGACCTGAAACCCCCCTGATGCTGCAATAGCCTCTCCAGTGTGATATGAATTTATCTATAATAAGAAACTGGGTCCCTGAGGGATCCCTCTTGTGATACCGAAGATAATGTTTTGGAACAGTGTGGTTGGTTTTCCCCTTGTTAATGCTGGCAATATGCTTGTTTACGCTAACACTGAAGGGGCGTATGGTGCGACCCACATACTGTTTCTTACAGGGGCATATTAACAAATACACAATGTGATCTGGGGCACATGTAGTAAAATGTTTCATCCTATACGACCGACCAGTGGTGGTGGAAATGAAAGCTTCCATTTGCCCCCTACCACTACTATTAAAATGACAACCATTGCACCTACGGCATGGACAAAAACCCTTCAACTGATAAAAAAACGGAAAGGCTTTTCTGGAGGGTCAACCACATTAGGCACAATATTCGCCTGTATAAATGTGGTGCCCCTATAGATGACACTGGCCCGATCTGGCAAGACAGGGCTCAAAAAAACTATTATATTTAGGACGTTCCAATGTTTACTGATAATGTCCTTATTCTGTATGTGCTGTACGTTTAAGTGTCAGGGCTTGAACTAAAAAATCAGCCAGATTGTGACGCAATCGCAGAAACTGGCTTTGAGGAACCAACTTTAACCAACTATTATGATGGCACTGTCTACCAGACTATAACAATTCCTATCTGTTGGTTTGAATTGGGTTTTAATCTCAAGGCGATGATTAATGACATTGATTTTTAAATCCAAAAAATGAATATTGGTTTTGCTAGCCTCGTAAGTTAATAAAATGCCCCTATCGTTTTTGTTAAGATATGTCATAAAGTTGTTCAAAGAAACCAAATCACCATTCCATAGGAGGAGGATGTCATCTATATATCGTGCCCAGAGGACCAATTTGGGTCTTCTATGCGCATAGATGACATCCTCCTCCCATTTGGCCATGAACAAATTAGCTAAACTGGGGTGCAAACTTAGCCCCCATAGCGACTCCTTTCGGTTTTATAAATAGAAAGTTTTGTTAAACCAAAAGTAATTCTACTTGGTTACAAACTGTATAGGTGGGGACCATCCCTGTGCAGTCTCCACTTCCATAGTCCCTTCAATAATGCTGAAAGAAGTAACTTCTTTCTTCTGCCAACAAAAACAGTCCCCATTTTATAATCGGTAACATCCCGATTGTACTTTTTCTGTTTCTTGGTTCTTTGGTCTCACTCCTCTCTCTCCAAATGATTGAGGTTGGAGGAGAGAGAAATATAGATTAAAAACATTCTGTTGGCTCTGTCGTGCAGGGCATTTGAGTCACCCTCCTACCTATGCTTTTCTTGTCTGCTCTTTAAGTAAGTATCTATATACATTATTAGGACTCCATATAAAGTCTAGGTTATTCCTAGTATGTATTCCGTTACCATTTATTTAATTTCCTCAATGGATAAATATGTAACTTTTGCTCCCTGTTGTGCTCAGTTGTACAGCAGACCTATTTTTTGTCTTATATATATTTACTTTATTTATTCATTTTTTACTATAACTTTGTATTTCCTTCTTTTTTCTTAGCTTGGCTTTCCGGCCCTCTATGACCATATGGGGACACTATTTCCTGGTGGCCGTTGGGTAGGTGTGAGTTTTCAGGCATTGGTTCTCAGTATGTTGATATGGCTTGGGGTAAGCGTGGCCTCTGTAGTGTCGGTTTGATAGTGTGCTCCTATATCGATATAACAACCAATAACGTAATTTTCTTATGTCTCTTGTTTTTGTTTTTAATATGTATAGTGTCTTTGGTGACAGTTTGCACATACCCTGAAGAAGCTTATTAGCGAAACATGTTGGGCTAATGTGTAAAAAACATCCCTCTTCAATCTACCTGTGACCTCTAAAGAACACCATAAACCACTGTACATTTTATGTATAAACTGTTTTTAACCTTGACTTTAATAAAAATGATAAAAGATTTTTGTCTCTTTGTTAAAATCTCTATCTGAAGCACCGTTAAAATCCCTAGTCTCCTCATCCTCTTCATATATTGTTTTCATTTGGGATGTGGTGCCAATCTAAATGGGCGTTTCTCCTCTAATCGGACCGAATCTAGTCTGTATATTCAACTGAGGATGTGATAGAAGTCTATGCTTAAGATCTTTAATCTCCTTATCTATGGAAATCAAATGTATGAGCTTCCTTTCGATAAGGAAGCCCATCAATTTAATCCCAACTTCGTTGAAATAATTGAACCAAGGGAAACCTATGGCTATACAACAGGCCCCAAATCAAGAGAAACTCCAGAGGGAGGAGGCGAGCCCAAAGGAAAAAGGCAAAGAATATAGCTGGACAAGGGATATTTAACCTCATTCATGTTACATTGACTGATGATGAGAAATTGACCCTAGAAAAGGGACTTAAATATGTCCCTCCAAGAAAACTGAACAAATTTGGCATATTTATCGATGTGCACAAGTTTGTAAAAAAATTTAATATACAGACACTTCATTGCTAATCCAGTCAGAACACAACCTTTGGTCCCCTCAGACATTATCTATTCAGGCTTGGCTAATCTTTCCCTTTTCAACCCTCCTGGCTCCCTAACACCTTCCATCAATGTGTTTCGAGATTTGGGTCTTAAAGATTTAGACAAATTACCTAATAAGAGATAAGGGTGTATCTTTGGGCATTCTAGACAAAAAAGAAAAGTCGTTCCTGGTTCCTGCGGCTCCAAGAATCCCTGTTCTATACTATCTTCCAAAAGTCCACAAAGATCCCTTGCTTCCACCAGGGCCCCCGATAGTGAGCGGATATAGACAGAGATGTACCTAGGGTCTCCAGCGCCCTTTTTGGCTAGAATCTGTATTGGTGCCCCCCTTCATTAAAGAGTTAGAATTTCAGTTGCTTGTTTTTTTACATCAATGTCCTTTAATTTTTAATTGTCTTCATATCCATTAAAGATAATGGATACTCGACAGAACACATACCCAAGCACACTACACACCCATCACAAGTTACTACAAATCCAGCACAGTACAAGCCCAGCACACTACACACCTGGCACAGAATATACCGAACACAGCACAACACATTACACAACCAGCACAGAACACTACATACCCAACAAGTCAAGTATAGTACACACTCAGCACATCATACTACATACCTAGAGCAGCACAGCACACCGAGTACACTATATACATTCCTAGCGCAGCAAACTACACTATATATCCAGCACAACACACAGTCAGTGGACTACATACCAGCACAGTACACTACACACCCAGCACAGCATGTTACAGACCCAGCACACTACATAACCCAGCATAGCACAGTAAACACTCAGTATACTTCACACCCAGCATAGCCCACACTTACTACATCCCCTAAAAAGCACACACAGCCCAGTACATACCCAGCACAGCACAGACACAGTACAGTATGGTATACACTCAGCCCAGTACATACAGAGTACAGTACATACATACAAATGCATACCCAGCAGAGTACACCCAGAGTACAAGCCCAGCACAGTACACAGACTAGTAGAGTACATCCCCAGCACAGTACACAAGGAGTACAATAGACAGGGAGTACAGTACATGCCCAGCACAGTACACAGAGAGGACAGTACATGCCCAGCACAGTGTACAGAGTAGTATAGTACATCCCCAGCACAGTACACAAGGAGTACAGTACATCCCCAGCACAATACACAGAGTACAGTACATCCCCAGCACAGTAAACAGGGAACACAGTACATCCCCAGCACAGTACACAGAGTAGTAGTACATCCCCAGCACAGTAGACAGGGAGCACAGCACCCAGAGCAGTACAGTACACAGAGTAGTAGTACTTATCCAGTGCAGTACACAGAGTAGTACTGCACATCCCCAGCACAGTGCACAAGGAGTAGAGTACGTCCCCAGCACAGTACACAAGCAGTACAGTACACCCCAGCACAGTACACAGAGTAGTAGTACATCCCCAGCACAGTGCACAAGGAGTAGAGTACATCCCCAGCACAGTACATAAGGAGTACAATACGTCCCCAGCACAGTACACAAGCAGTACAGTACACCCCAGCCCAGTAAACAGAGTAGTAGTACATCCCCAGCACAGACAAGTTTAAGCTGCTGTCAGTATGACCCTTACAGACGGCAATGTGCTTCCACCTGCTGTAGGGTGGACACAGTTAGAAGAGTAGTAGAACACTGCCAATTTGCGCCCAGGGCCGGACTGGGAATAAAAACTAGCCCTGGAAAAAATGTTATACCAGCCCAACTGCATAACGTCATCATTTTCTTGTTCATAAAGGGAAAACCATCGTGCATTTTAAAACACATTTGAAGAGCTTATTATATATAGATAAGACAGATATAAAAGTACATAGGGATATATATATATATATATATATATATATATATATATATATATATATATATATATATATATATATATATATATATGGGACACCTGGAACTCTGAGAATGTGGGGGGTTATCATTTATAACGCGGTGACGTACAACACGTACGACGTGACTAGAAAAAGGAAGTTCAATAGCCAGTAGCCAATAGCTTCCGTCTTGTAGTTGAATCTTGACTCTTAACCCCTTTCTCCTGATGCATGCTGGGGGAGGGGCTGTACCAGGAAGTCATTCACAGTGTGGTGGGACTGGAAGCAGCAGCATGTTACTTAGAGGGAGATATGTTGTATAGAACTCCTTCATGTAAGAATGAATACATTACGTATGCACTGTAATCTTACGGGACAGGAAACAGAGAAAAAGGGCTCCTGAAGTGCTGCGGAAGCCACAGGACTGAGTTGGAGATACTACTTGCTGATCTGATCCTGTTTGCCTTGTTCTTTATGTGCTGAGTATTTTATGTGTTGTGTATTTGTTCTCTTGTTTTATTTATATATATATATATATATATATAAATTATTATAAAAAACACTTTTGCAACTCATTAGAAGGCAATCACATTTCAATAATCCAAGCAGCGCTCCAGTGAACATCACTCATTGACATAAATATACATACCGTATATACTCGAGTATAGGCCGACCCGAATATAAGCCGAGGCCCCCAATTTACCCCCAAAAAAACTGGCAAACTTATTGACTCGTGTATAAGCCGAGGGTGAGACATGCCTGTCCATCCCTGTGTGTGTGTCCGTCCATCCCTGTGTGTCCGTCCATCCCTGTGTGTCCGTCCATCCCTGTGTGTCCGTCCATCCATCCCTGTGTGTGTGTGTGTCCATCCATCCATCCATCCCTGTGTGTGTGTGTCTCCATCCATCCATCCATCCATCCCTGTGTGTGTGTGTCTCCATCCATCCATCCATCCATCCCTGTGTGTGTGTGTCTCCATCCATCCATCCATCCATCCATCCCTGTGTGTGTGTGTATCCATCCATCCCTGTGTGTGTGTGTGTGTGTGTGTGTGTGTCTCCATCCATCCATCCATCCGTGTGTGTGTGTCTCCATCCGTGTGTGTGTGTGTGTGTGTGTGTGTGTGTGTGTGTGTGTGTGTGTGTGTGTGTGTGTCCAGCCTACCTGTGTCCCGAGCCTTTGTCCCGAGCCTCCGTCCCGTGTCGTGCCTTGCCTTCGTCCCGTCCCGTCCCGTCCCGTCCTGTCCCGTGCCGTGCCTTGCCTTGCCTCCGTCCCGTGCCCTCTTCGTCGGCGGCCATTGTAAAATTCAAAAGCCGCGCCTCCTCCTTCGCCTGTGATAGGCGGAACACTGAATTTCCCAGCAGGCTGTGTTCCGCCTATCACGGACGTCGTATCATCCTCGTCCGTAGTACGAGGATGAGACGACGCCCGTGATAGGCGGAACACAGGCTGCTGGGAAATTCAGTGTTCCGCCTATCACAGGCGAAGGCGGAGCCGGAGGCGCGGCTTTTGAATCATAGAATGGCCGCTGTCTGTCTGCTCGACACGCTGATCGAGCGGGCAGACAGCGATGACTCGAGTATAAGCCGAGGGGGGCACTTTCAGCCTCAAAAAAGAGGCTGAAAATCTCGGCTTATACTCGAGTATATACGGTAGTTAAAATGTATACATTCCCATATACTCAATAGTGCTGCTAAAAGATTTTTATACTGAATACAAATATGCTAAAGGTAGACCAAGTCCGTAAGAAGACTATATAAGGTGAGTTTTGTGGGTAATGTTAGGTAATAAGTGCACTTCACACCAAAATCCTCCACACGGTGGTCCACACGTCCCCCTATGGGGTTAAACTCACCAGAAAGACGAGTTTAATGAGCCTTACTCCACCACTCAGGTCAGCACCTCCAACACTGATTCAGATCTCCATCATCCAGCAATAGCAGCAGTACGTAAAAAGAAAGTAAACAGTAAACAGACTCCACATTGAGTATATCCATTTGTTTGTTTTTATTTTGAGTAACTTAGCAACTTAGCAAGTGTGGTAAACACTAACACTGCCAATATTTCTTTCAGTAATGTAGTACACGCAAAAAGAACGGCAAAAACACTGGTGGTCCCACAGCCAATTACACAGCCTGATGTCAGATGTGGTGTAATACAGCCCAGTTCCATTAGTGTAATCTGTTGTAACAGTCCGATTTACCGGCATGTACCTGAGTACCTGATGGGCTCCTCCAGTTCCTCAGCTGTGTTGTATGGGACTCAGTGTGTAAAGCGCCACTTCCGGTCACCGCAAAGCCACTCCCTGACTGGTTTCGTCACTCAGACTTTGTCAAAGGGGCATGGCTTAGCGGCGCGACATCCCAGAATAAATGAGAGCTTGATGCCACCCTCTGGCTTGTAATTAGCCAATCACACCTCCTTCTCCGTCTTACCAATAGGCTATCAGACTGGGCGGGGACAGCAACAAACACCAGACTGTGAATCGTCTGCACGTAGTGTATCCACTTCATAGTACATCTCAATGCACTTAGCGTACAGTACTTCATATTAATTATATCATAATTACAAATCTCATGGAAGACAATAATATAAAATCATGTTAATTATCAAACTAACAATATTAATACTAATATGGCAACAATAATCCAAATTCCTACTATATCTATATCCATGTGTGCAAATTGGGCCTATACACATATGCATAGTAAAGCTATTTTAGTTCAATCCAGACTGACTAAAACGAATCAGGGGAGTAAAAAATAAAGGCCACAAATCGGATATCAGCACCTCCTCAGTCTCCCCTCCTTCAACTCATTACGTCCATCAGTGAACTACAAATAACATGATTCTATCAAATTTGCTGTATAATGCTCCATATTATACTGAAAATTACTCAATATTACACAAAAAATATTAAAAAAAACAGAAAATATAATATATATATATATATATATATATATATATATATATATATATATATATATATATATATATATATATATATATATATATATATATATATATATATATATATATGTACATATAACCAATATGAAAAACAAAACAAAACGAAAATAAAAATAAATGGGATATCTGTACCTTGGAATATTATTTGAAATATAAAATTATAGTCCAGAGTTTGAGATGGGATGTTGCCCCCCAAGACGGACTAGATGATGGAGAATCCATGGGAGAATGGTTAGGGTTCTTTAATGGAGTTGGACTGAAGTTGCAAGAGGTAGTATTACAGAGAAAAAAGTTAAAAATGACCAAATTGGAGACTCTGATTGCACAGCTGCGGCTACAGCTTGACCCTATTAAGGACACTTAACAGTTTGCAGATTTTAACAATAGGGTTACTAAAAAATTAGAGAAGATAGATAAAGATACTCAAAAGAAAAAAAGTTAAAAAGTTTTTTAGGGACATAAAGGACTTTCAATCTAATTCTATCTATTCCTGGCAAAAATATGTTGAATCTGGGATTTCGGAAGAAGATACTATGGAAAGTAGTAATAGGAATATACCTCCATCACAAGAGACATCTAGAGTATCTAATCCCGCTATTCAACCCCAGAACTCAATAAAATGACCTCAGGTAAAGAAAAAAGTTCAGCAGGATCCCCCTAGAACACCTAGAAGGGGTGCTAATAATCGAGGGAAAGGGAGAGGGGGCCAAGTAAGAAACTCACAAGACCCTATGCATAATAATAACTATGCAGTCCCTACGAGCAATAGATATGAACCATTGTGGGATCATAATATGGATAATGGAAACTTTATCCCATGTCCTTTTTTAGGGAGGGGCAGAGGGGGACAGTGGAGGAGTCGAGGGGCCCCGAATTACAGGGGTCGACCTTGGTATCCCCCGATGACCACGAGATACGTGGACTCCCAGTGGAGGGAACAACCTTACTGGCAGTGAATGCCCGATCAAGTACAAGGACAAAAGGGAGACGCACTAGGGGCTGTAGGGCAGGATCCCGGACCCAAAAATCGATATATTGCATCAGGGCCTCAAATGCGGGCTGAAAAGACCGGTGAGGAAGTTTGATACATATACTGATGTTCATAAGTTTATGAGAAAGATTAGTATAAACAAATATTTTGTGAATAAAACATCTAATCCAGTAAGTCAAAGTGGAGGTATGTCAGTGGCAATGGACAGTGGTTTGAAAAACAAATCATTGTTCAATCCACCAAATAATGCCACACAGCATCTTGAGGTATTTAAGAGTCTGATCCTATGTGATCTAGAAACTATAAAACCTCAAAAAAACGTAAACCCCAAGCATATTAAAGAAGGAATAGAAAATCTTGGGTCTAGAAAGGGACTAATAATTAGACCTGCGGACAAGGGAGGAGGGGTAGTGGTTATGTCTAAACAAAATTACATTGACCAGTAAGTTGAACTATTGTCAGATGGGGACACTTATCGGAGATTGGAGGGTGATCCCACTTATCAATACAGAACAGAACTGGAAGCTCTGATTGATACTGGATAACGGACATATGTGCTGACAGTAAAAGAAAAAATGTACCTAACACCCAGTTATAGCCGGATCCCTACTATTTATACCCTCCCAAAAATACTCAAAGACTCCCAGAACCCTCCACCAAGACCCATTGTGAATGTGATTGGTTCTATCTCTGCTAGATTGGGAGAATACATAGACACCTTTTTACAGTCGAGCGTTACGTCAACTAAGGCTTACTTAAAAGACACAAAAAATTTGCTACAAGAACTACAGGGGGTCTCTTTAAGTAATAAGGAAGAGGTGTACCTGGTTACATCTGATGCAGCAAGTCTTTACACAATAATCCAGCATGAAGATGCACTATTGGCCCTTAATTGGGCATTAAGTAGAAGGGACGATTTACCCCATGCTCAAAAGGTGTTTTTGAGGAATGCATTAGAATTTTGTTTGTGTCATAATTACTTTTGGTTTGGGGGTCGCGTCACCCGGACACGGCGCATCTCCGATTGGCAGGAGGGCTCTGTGATTGGCCCTCCTGATCACATGCCGTGTCCAATCAGTGATGTAAACAGAAAGCCGGTTGCTAAGCAATCGGCTCTCCTCACACAGTAGTTGTCAGTGAGGAGAGGAGAGCAGATCGCTGCTGCCGGCTGGTGATCAGTGAGTATGAGCTATTTTTTTACAGTTTTTTACTCACTGATCACCAGTCTAGTGTAAACACACAACACACCACACAGTATAAACACAATGTCCCCAAAACACAATGTCTCCAAATAATAAAAACACATGTCCCCCACATATGTCCCACTAAAATCACATGTCCCAATGATTATCTGCACACATATGTCCGTGATCACCTGCAGACATCTGTACATTTGAGTATATATGTCCATGATCACACAAATCAATTATTTTACACAGATTTTTTTTTTTTACCAAAAACATGTAGCAGAATACGTTTTGTCTTAAATTTATGACAAAATTAAATTTTATTGGATTTCTTTTAAAATAGAAGGAAGAAAATATTTGATTTTTTTTCAAATTTCCGCTCGTTTTTCACTTATATCGCAACAAATTAAAGACTGAGTCCTGAATAAATACCACCAAAAGAAAGCTCTATTTGTGCGAACAAAATGATAAAAATTTAATTTGGGTACAGCGTAGCATGACCGCGAAGTTGTAATTGAAAGTGCGAGAGCGCTGAAAGCTGAAAATTGGTCTGGGAAAGTGCCCAGTATTGTAGTGGTTAAATATCGTGCCTGGGGGTGTCCTTAGTCTGCCTGTAAAGTAGTGCATATTTACCACGTTTATAACAGTGCCACAGAAAAATGACATTTCTAAAGGATAAAATATGTAATTTAAGACTGCTCACGGCTGTAATGTATTGTCGGCTCCCCACAATATAGATAAAAGTATTAAAAATACCCCAAAAAAATTGTGTGGATGTCACCCCCAAAATCCATATTGGGCCCTTTAGTTCTGGTATGTATATTAAGGGGAACCCTGCACCCAATTTTTCTGCTGCACATGTGTCGAAAAAGGCCCACACCAAGGAACTTTTAAAAGTCAGCGGGGAGTGTCAGAGAACCCATGTAGCAAGCGCTCATTTCCATGCAGCAGCTGGCAATCTCCATTCCTCTAATGCCAATGAGCATGCGCGGAGTCTTAACCACTTTCAGACCGGACCAATTTGCTGGTCAAAGACCAGACCACTTTTTGCGATTCGGCACTGCGTCGCTTTAACTGACAATTGCGCGGTCGTGCGACGTGGCTCCCAAACAAAATTGACGTCCTTTTTTTCCCACAAATAGAGCTTTCTTTTGGTGGTATTTGATCACCCCTGCGGTTTTTATTTTTTGCGCTATAAACAAAAATAGAGCAACAATTTTGAAAAAAACGCATTATTTTTTACTTTTTGTTATAATAAATATCCCCCAAAAATATATAAAAAAACATTTTTTTCCCTCAATTTAGGCCGATACGTATTCTTCTACATATTTTTGGTAAAAAAAATCGCAATAAGCGATCATTGATTGGTTTGCGCAAAAGTTATAGCGTTTACAAAATAGGGATAGTTTTATAGCATTTTTATTAATAATTTTTTATTATTTTTTTTTTTACTAGTAATGGCGGCGATCTGCGATTTTTATTGTGACTGCGACATTGTCGGGGACCCATTGGACATTTTTGACACATTTTTGGGACCATTGTCATTTATACAGTAATCACTGCTATATAAATGCAGTGATTCCTGTGTAAATGACACTGGCAGTGAAAGGGTTAACCAGTGGGTGGCAGTGTAGGGGTTAAGTGTTCCTAGGGGTGTGTTACTAACTGTGGGGGGGTTGGGCTTTCATTTAGTGTACACTGATCTCTGCTCCAATCACATGGAGCAGAGATCAGCATCACTAGTTGCTAGGCAGAATGGAAAAATGTTGTTTATACAGCATTTCCTCCATTCGGCCGCTCCGTGAGACGATCGCGGGGATGCCCGCGGCGATCGAGTCCGCGGGTCCCGCGACCGGACTCACGGGGGTCCCGACCAGCACGGGAGCGTGCCGCCGGCGGCGCACTCCCGATGGCAGGGCGGCATCGAATATTGGACGTACATGTACGCCAATATGCCTGCCCGTGCCATGCTGTCGACGTACATCGTCGTGCGCTGGTCGGGAAGTGGTTAAACAGAGACAAGTGAGGTTCGGAGCAGGCATGCGTAATGGCGCATTCATACGAGCGAGTGCACGTTTGAGCGCATGGCACCCTATTTAAACAGAGAGTGTGCCTAGTGTCAGTGCTGGATTTTCTTCAGCTTGTCGCTGTGTTTACTGTTCTGCCTGATTGACCTTGTTCCTGAAAACCCGGATTCCTCTGACCATTCTCTTGGATCTTCCCTGCCTGCTTATATGCCTCTGCTTACAATACTGACCTTGGCTTGGACTTATCACTACGGCTCTGCCTTCTCATTGTGTACCCCGCTGCCAGCATGTTGCCAACCTCTGCCTCTTCCTGACTACGGTGTTGCCTTCTGATTGTGTACCCCGCTGCCAGTCTGTTGCCAACTTCTGCTTGTTACTGACTCTGCAGTTGATTCCCGCTGAACAAGTCTGATGATCGGTTTACATATCTTCTCAACAGAGGTTCCTGTGTCTCCAAGTTTCAGACTTCTGCCTGCAGGCACCTGCACCCTTCTGCTGCCCTAGCAGCCCCTGTCTCCACTACCAGGGGTGCTCGTACTGGAACCATGCAAGAGGACACCCTCATCATCTCAGGCTCCACAGTAAGGTACGTGCCTCCTCTTCCCCCTCCTCCTTCTCCTCTCTTTTCTCATGCACCCAAGTAGAGTAAGTGACCTCATCATCCCCTCCCATTTCCTCCCTGGAGCAACCTTGGCAGTATGCTGCAGCTGGGGGGAACATGACTGCCGGTTTCTTGTCCTCCTTGAGCACCCCCTCTCTCTAGGCTCACGTTACTCCCTTTTTTAACCTGGGAACCAACATTGGAGCCTTAAAATCGCTGCGCATCCTCCAGCAGCATGTACCCAACATTGTGGTCGAATAATTCTGGAAGCTACAAAAGGAATGACTGCGGACAAGTAGCCGGTGGAATAGGCCACTTTGGAAGGCAAACTACTCTAGGCCTGGGTGGCAGAGGATGAGGAGGATGAGAACAGCTTTGTTATCCTGTTTTCCAACGGAATTCTGACAGGATTTCGCTCAAGCTGTCTTGCATACACACGGTTATACCAAATTTCGACCATCAAGAACGCGGTGATGCACAACACGTATGAGGGGACTAGAAAAAGGAAGTTCAATACACAGTGCGCCATCCTTTGGGCTCCTTCTGCTAATCTCGTGTTAGCAGAAGTTTGGTTAGAGACGATTTGCGCTTTTCAGACTTGTGCTTATTCCGATCGTTTTACTGCTGTTCAGTTTGTTCTTATGGGTTTGTATCTGGTTTTCAGTGCGTGTAGTGAGTTCATATCTGTTTTTCAGTGTGTTCTTGTCTGCTTGTTTCTTATTTTCAGCTCAGTCTTCACAGGCCTTGCTGTTCATCAGTGCGTTTGGTCGGTTCGTTCTGACCAGCCGACCGTTTTGAAGCCATGTTGCGGTTACGTACTCATCGTAGAGTTCGTGCTTTGCGGGGGCTTTGTGTTGGGGTTCTTACTTTGACCCAAGCCCAGTCCATGAACAGGGTGGGGAGGAGTTCATGGAGCAAGAATTGGTTACTCCAGCGTGACCAATTCTCTCATATACCTCTTCTGCTTGAGATCCAGGAGAATAACCCTGATGATTTCAGGAATTATCTCAGGATGACGGACCCCATTTTTCACCATTTGTTGGCTTTGCTCACCCCTTATATTAGCAGGCAGGACACCTGCATGCGGCAAGCCATCACTCTGGAGCAGAGGCTAGTCGCCACATTGCGGTACTTGGCAACTCGGAGAAGCCTTCAGGACCTCAAGTTTTATCCTTTAACATAACATTATATGTACCGTATATACTCGAGTATAGGCCGACCTGAATATAAGCCGAGGCCCCCAATTTACCCCCAAAAAAACTGGCAAACTTATTGACTCGTGTATAAGCCGAGGGTGAGACATGCCTGTCCATCCCTGTGTGTGTGTCCGTCCATCCCTGTGTGTCCGTCCATCCCTGTGTGTCCGTCCATCCCTGTGTGTCCGTCCATCCATCCCTGTGTGTGTGTGTGTCCATCCATCCATCCATCCCTGTGTGTGTGTGTCTCCATCCATCCATCCATCCATCCCTGTGTGTGTGTGTCTCCATCCATCCATCCCTGTGTGTGTGTGTCTCCATCCATCCATCCATGTGTGTGTGTGTGTGTGTGTGTGTGTGTGTGTGTGTGTGTGTGTGTGTGTGTGTGTGTGTGTGTGTGTGTGTCCAGCCTACCTGTGTCCCGAGCCTTTGTCCCGAGCCTCCGTCCCGTGCCTTGCCTCCTTGCCTCCGTCCCGTGCCGTGCCTTGCCGCCGTGCCTTGCCTCCGTCCCGTGTCGTGCCTTGCCTTGCCTCCGTCCCGTCCCGTCCCGTGCCGTGCCTTGCCTTGCCTCCGTCCCGTGCCCTCTTCGTCGGCGCCTCGGCGCCATTGTAAAATTCAAAAGCCTCCGCCTTCGCCTGTGATAGGCGGAACACTGAATTTCCCAGCAGCCTGTGTTCCGCCTATCACGGACATCGTATCATCCTCGTCCGTAGTACGAGGATGATACGATGTCCGTGATAGGCGGAACACAGGCTGCTGGGAAATTCAGTGTTCCGCCTATCACAGGCGAAGGCGGAGCCGGAGGCGCGGCTTTTGAATGATAGAATGGCCGCTGTCTGTCTGCTCGACACGCTGATCGAGCGGGCAGACAGCGATGACTCGAGTATAAGCCGAGGGGGGCACTTTCAGCCTCAAAAAAGAGGCTGAAAATCTCGGCTTATACTCGAGTATATACGGTATGTAATGTATTCTGTTTTGTATTTCTTTTATCATTCCATAATTACCCTGATTGTAATATGCTGTGAATGTCCCCTTTGTCCCCATGCATAATGGAATCTTTTAATGCCCCTTTTTTGGCCTACATGCATATTTGCCTTCACTAACCTCCCCAGCATGCTATGCTGGGACCATACACACCTAGCCTAGTCACTTAATGTATTTTGTCAGCTCCATTGTAGTTCTTTACTCTAAACACCCCCTATAATGTGTACAAATGTTGTTGTTGTCCTTAAATTCATGCAGAGTGTCAGAGGCTTTTTTTGGGCACACAAACTCAGAAACCCCCCCCCCATGGGCCATCAGAGGGGGTGAGGAATCTGATAAGTGGACCTTAGTTTTTTGTCTTTATATACATAAAAATCAATGTTATACTGATGCTGGCCAAGAATGTTTGTGTCTAATCTGCTTGCAATGTTTATGTGCAAATTTTTTTTTTTCTGTTTGGATTCCACAGTTTCCTTCAATGCCACAGGAATGGCAGACTGTGGCCTCCCACTTTGCCCATCATTGGGACTTTCCCAACTGTGGAGGGGCAATAGATGGGAAACACATCCTCATCATCCCACCACCCCATTCAGGGTCATACTATTTTAACTATAAGAGGTTTCACAGTATCGTGTCGATGCCGGTGGTGTCAGTGACATACAAGTTTCTCTATGTGGACATGGGGAAGAAAGGCTGGATGTCAGATGGTGGAGTCTTTGTTCTATGGACTTCTCCAGAGCTGTGGTTTGGGACTGCCACCTGCGGAAGAGAATGTCGAAGGACTTTGTTTTTATTGCTGATGAAGAATTTGGGCTTGTCAATCACGTGATGAGGCCATTCCCCCAGAGCACTCTCACCCCGGAGAAGAGGGTTTTTAATTACCGGCTTGCCAGAGCCCAAAGAGTCATGGAGAATACCTTTGTGATAGTGGCCAGCCGGTTCCACCTATTTCTAACGGCAATAAACCTGGAAGATTACAAACTGAACTACATTGTTTTAGGCTGCTGCATCCTACACAACTTTTTAAAAATAAATGCTCCAAATGATATAGCCTCAGTTGGACCTGAGGCCAGACTTCAGGAACCAACACTGACAGCCCTGGAAACTGTCTGTTCTGGCTTGCCCCCTCAAAGCGCCCATGAAGTACGTTAAAAATATGTGGAATAATTTATGGGTAGGGAGGCTATTGCTATGCCAGCTAATGTGTAAATATTTTTAAGATAAAAAAAATTGATATGATAAAGTCTTGATTTGGATTTACTGCTTGTGTTTCTTTTATCTGTCTCTTAGGTTCTCCTAGTGCACTTGTGGTGCCAAGTGGTTTTAACTTTATTTAAATAACACCCATTGCCACTGTAAACACCAACTTAATACAAGTGTTATTGAGCATTGAAAGAAGAAGCCACACATTGTTGAGTAGAAAGCCTTTTACCTTGTGCGTTAGAAAACATTTGGTGGTAAAAAAATACATATTTTTTTTTCAAAGTTTTACCTTGAAATGTTTGAAAAAAATACAGAAACAGGAATGTTTCCAAACATAACATACACAACTCTGGAACCTACAAAGTTCAGCATTGCAAAAAAGAAGGCAATATCAGACATTGTAGTGTGAAAAAGGTCTTGATCATCAGATGGGGTCAAGTCACCCCTGTAAAAGCCAAATTTAGAAGATGCACACAAATTGATGGTAAAACTGGGGATTTCCTTTCTGATCCCATACCTAATGTCAACATGTGCTATCTCTCATCATGGATGATTCTTCACAAAAAATAAATTTTTTATATCTTTATGTTTGAAGCCTGAAATGTGGCAAAAGGTTGAAAAGTTCAAGGGGGCAGAATACTTCCGCAAGGCACTGTATTACCTGAATCTGTGGTGTCCGACACTGACCTGTTGTGGTGCCAAATTCAAGCACTTCTTCCACCTCTCCTTCCTCCACATCCTGAGGTAACACAGTCCTCTACTCCCCTTCTTCCTGAGGTGTGGTGTTGCTGGTGTACTCCAACGAACCAAGTCTTTTCTCCCCTATGAGAATGAAACAAAAGGTATACTTAGCACACAGATATTTGTGGCCAGAAATAGGATTGTGAAACATTGCTTGGAAGTAGGGTACAATTGTCTGTTTGGGCAGAGAGCCAAGTTGAAGACATGATTAATTCCCTTAACCAAGCTGGAATCCTTTTTTGGACAAGTTTCACACATGGAGACACCCCAAGTTCCACTGGAGCACCTGTGTGAGTCACCCTAGCAAATGTGCTCTGGTGTCCCACACTAGTGCTTCTGAGTCCAGATGTGTAAACAGCTGCTGAGTGTCCTATCCTTACATTACACTGAATCAAGTTTGCAATTCATTCTAGTTTCAAAGACATCTACACAACAATGTCCTAAACTTCTTTTAATACAAATTATCATAAACAAATGTAGTTAACCCTGTATCCGCTAAAAACATTGTATTTAGTTGGCAAACGAACAATGTTTCCTATGAACGACTACTGTGCCCACGGACATGAAAGTAGCCATTTTCAACTGTACAACGGTAAAGAAAAGCACATGGAGCAACATGCAAGTTAATAATCATAATAGTAACACACGATAAGTACTTACTTTTTTGAAGCACCTTCTTTATCCTTCTGTTCTGATCCTGCTCCCTTAATTTTAGGTCTGACCAGCATTTCCTTAATTGCTCCTTGGATCGTCGTATCCCAAATTTCTACCGCAGAGTCTTCACCACTTTTGTCATGATTTTGGCCTTTTGCAGATTGGGGTTTGGGTACGGTCCATTCTTCCCATCATAGTCAGCCCTCTTCAATATGTGGACCATGTCCACCATTTCATCAAAGGGCATATTGGAGGCCTCCTCCTGGATCGGGATGTTTCAGCCTCCGGGCTTTCTTCCTCCTCGCTACAACTAGTAGTAGTGACCACCTGCTGTGTCTCCACCATGTTCCTCTCCCACTACGACGAAAGAGACGGTGTGGGGAAGCTTCAGGAAAGAACGTGAGGGGTGGGTGACATGGGCGGAGTTTTGCACATGAGCAGTGTATATAAAGTTAAGACGCGTGTGTCGTACATACGTTCGGTGTGCTGAGGAAGGAGGGTGAACGAAGGTAACATCTTAACTTTGGTCCATCAGTGGCCTATACTGATTCTAGATTGAGTCCTAATATTGGGATAAGATTAGGAGAGTTAGCCTGAGAAGTACATATAGGATGGAGCTTAATTAGGTCCAGGCTTCCATGAGATCAGGAGCAACAGCAGAGGATATGTATGTACCCAGTCTGTGGTACTGCAACAGGATGTGGTTTCTGGAAGACCAGATGGAAGCCAGGGAATCCCTTTCTACACTTCCATCCACCCTTCCCTCAACCCCAGCTGAGGTTTCCGAGGACCAACCTGGGCCTTCCATCCTGAAAGAAGTTGAGGAGCCCAGCTGGAGCCAGGTATAGTATTTTTTTTAACATTTTTATCATATTTATTATTTTTGTCCGAAAATGATTGTTAACTAGATGTTATTCTTGCTAACAAATTAATGATTTAACAAAAAGTGTTTAACATATCAATTAACAGTAGGGGCCAAAAATGATTGTGACAAGAATGAAAAATGCTGGGGTCAGAATGATAGTCTTTTCTATTTATTAACATTCAATTTGCAACAGTCATGAGCTGAAATTTGGGTGCGATTGATGAACCAAAAACTAAAAGTATGTCCCCTTTTCATACACAGGAAGACCTCAGCCAGAAAAAGGCTCTGGACTGTGGCAGACAGGAGGAGGTGGGGGTAAGTGTCAGCCAGGAGGAGGCAGGGCCCTGTAGCCTCGCCCAATCCTAGGTGCATCCCCTCTGCCTTCCAACAAAAAGGGCCAGGAAGGGGAGTAACTGGGCCTCATTAAGGATGCTAATGCGGCCCTGAAAAGGCCCCCCAAGGCTGAAGAGGCCTATGGCTGATATGTAGCTGCTAAATGACAGCAAATGAAGGAGGGTCAATGCCTCAGGTCAGGTGTGAGAAATTTGTTTTTGAGGCCACTCAGAAGGAGTTGAGTGGCCAAATAAGTGATAACTGTCAGGGCTGGCTTAGCCCTTCCTCCTCTGGGCTGGCCGCTCAGCTGTCGGCTAATTGCCAGCTCTCTTCTCTTTCCACAGTTACTAGCTGTTCCCAATGATGCTCGTCTGACCTGCCTATTTAAAGCCTTCCAGCTCACTTTTTCATTTGCCTTCACGTTGGTCACATCACAAGGAACCATCTCCTGCTGTTTGTTTCAAGACTGGCTGGCTGACATCCCTCCTGGCTTCTTATCCTGCTTGCAGTTGCTCTCCTTGGATCCCTGATGTCTGGACTGGCTGATTACCCGATCTGGTTTATGAACTTTGGACTGGCTGACTACGCGATCTGGCAACTGGACTCTGGCTATGCTTGACTACGCTTTTTTCTATTTACCTTTTTATTTTTATTAATAAACAAGTGTGATTTGATTGTACTTCTGTCTCAGTCTGTTTCATGGTTTCTGACAATAACATGCACTTATGTGTGCTTGCCGATCTTCCTCCTCCTCCTCCTCCTCCTGCCACAAGTCCACCTCGAGAGCCACAGCCTCCAAGAAAGGCTGCAAGGAAGGCTGCAGGGAAGGGTGCAAGGAAGACAAGAAAGTGATGGCCTGGGTTCAGTCTGGTCTGACAGAAGACGCAAGTTGTTTAGTACCACAGCCTGGGGACATAGATGTCATCTGCAGGTGTTCCTGATCTCTGGGAGTCCTGGACCAGATTGTGCTCCCCATTATATGGACTTCTCAAGCTACCAATTTTATTTTCCAAATAGTTTATGTATGCCCTGGGCTATAAAGGCAAATTCCAGCAGTTTCTCCAGCGTTATCTTCCTCTTTATTTTATTATAAGCCAGAATAAATTTGATTTTTTTTTTTTCGGAAAATACTTGCCTATGTGTTTTTCTTCAAATAGGACAGTTTGTTTGTGAGTAGACAGGTACGTTTCAAAAATACAATGTCAAATTAACAAGGGACACCAACCACCTTGAGCCTTAAAAATATAAGATAATAATGTTGCCTAAACTTGACACACAAAAAAATTATGGCGATGACTAGAAAATAATTTAAAAATATTCCCAAAAAGTTCTTGATTTAAAAAAAAAAGAAATGTCAATAAAAAAAATCCAAACATTATTATGGACATCTGGCTTTAAAAAAAAGATTATTCATGAGATCAGGAGTAGAGTTGAGCAGACACCTGGATGTTCGGGTTCAATGGGTTCGGCTGAACTTTTGAAAAAAGTTCGGGTTTGGGACCGAACTTGAACCCGAACCCAAACCCGAACCCCATTGAAGTCAATGGGGACCCGAACTTTTGAGGACTAAAATGGCTCTAAAAAAGTAATGGAAAGGGCTAGAGGGCTGCAAATGGCAACAAAATGTTGTTAAGGGAATGGCAAGTGCTCTGCAAACAAATGTGGATAGGGAAATAACTTAAAATAACATAAAATAAATAAAAAAAACTATATGTCCACTTGCCACATCACTGCCACATCACTTGCCATGTCACCTGCCACATCACTTGCCACGTCACCTGCCTTGTCACTTGCCACATCACCTGCCACAAGTTGTGGATTGTCCACTTGCCATGTCACTTGCCACGTCATCTGCCACATCACTTGCCACGTCACCTGCAACGTCACCTGCCACGTCACCTGCCACGTCACCTGCCACATCACCTGCCACGTTACCTGCCACATCACTTGCCACAAGTTGTAGATTGTCCACTTGCCACGTCACCTGCCACAAGTTGTGGATTGTCCACTTGCCACATCACTTGCCACATCATCTACCACATCACTTGCCACAAGTTGTGGATTGTCCACTTGCCACGTCACCTGCCACGTCACCTGCCACGTCACCTGCCACGTCACCTGCCACGTCACCTGCCACAAGTTGTGGATTGCCAATTGCCACTTCACTTGCCACGTCACCTGCCACGTCACTTGCCACGTCACCTGCCACAAATTGTGGATTGTCCACTTGCCACATCACTTTCCATGTCACCTGCCACAAGTTGTGGATTGTCCACTGGCCACGTCACTTGCCATGTCACCTGCCACTTCATCTGCCACAAGTTGTGGATTGTCCACTTGCCACCTGCCATGTCACTTGCCACAAGTTGTGGATTGTCCACTTGCCACATCACTTGCCACCTGCCATGTCACTTGCCACAAGTTGTGGATTGTCCACTTGCAATTGCAATTGTTTAAAATATTTTTTTAATGGTTTTTCATCATTTGCCATCATTACCGAACACCGAACCTGAACCCGAACATACAGTCAATTGTTCGGGTTCGGGACCAAAAAACCCAAAAGTTTGGTACGAACCCAAACTTTGCAGTTCGGGTTCGCTCAACGCTAATCAGGAGAAATATAACTCTGTGGATATGAGCAGCAAAACAACTTCATTCTTCTAGAATTGTAAACAAGAAAAGAATGTGCTGCATTAAAACATATTTTTTTATACTACTAATAGCAGCAATGAGCGACTTATAATGCGACAGTGTGGCAAAAAATGTGACACTAACTGACTATGGGGGGAATGACTAACTACTTTTGATACCACCAGTACTATTAATACAGCGGCCAGTGCTAAGACTGTACACTGTCACTCTACTGGCAAGTTTCACATCCCTGAACAACACAGAGATTGTTCCCTCTGTACAGAGCTCTGTGTTAAATGTCAACATAGAGCTCTGGGCTGCAAATGTACACAGCCAATCAGCATGTTCTAGCTGAAAACATTGGCCAGGACTTACTGACAGGCTCCCGCTGTGTACATAATAGGGGTGCAGCGGATCGTCACCGATCCGTGATCGGGTCACCCAGTTTGGGTCGGCACACACTACGATCCATGGAGCGCTCCGCTGCCTCGGCCTTAGGGAAGGCCACAGCTTCGGCCTAGCTCCAGAGCGGCGGACATCTTGGTGCACCCGTCGGCCGTTTACAATGTGATTGCTCCGTCAAACCAGCATCATGATGATGCCGGTTCCTCTCTCCCCTCTCTCCTGTACAGTGGAGGGGAGAGATCGGATGGCAGCAGCGCTGTGGGCTGGATCTGTAGTGCCCACAGCGCTGATCTGTGACAATTGCAGTCACAGCCATCCCTCCATACCCTGCCAATACTCTGCAAATCCCTGCCAATACTCTGCAATACCCTGACAATACTTTGCAATACCCTGCCAATACTCTGCAGTACCCTAACAATACTCTGCATTTACTCTGCCATACCCTGCCAATACTCTGCAGTACCCTGACAATACTCTGCCATACCCTGACAATACTCTGCAGTACCATGACAATACTCTGCCAATACTCTGCCATACCCTGCCAATACTCTGCAGTACCATGACAATACTCTGCCAATACTCTGCCATACCCTGCCAATACTCTGAAATACTCTGCCAATACTCTGCCATACCCTGCCAATACTCTGCCATACCCTGCCAATACCCTGTCAATACTTTGCAATACCCTGCCAATACCCTGCCAATACCCTGCCAATACTCTGCCATGCCCTGCCAATACTCTGCCATACCCTGCCAATACTCTGAAATACCCTGCCAATACTCTGCCATACCCTGCCAATACACTGCAATACCCTGCCAATTCTCTGCAATACCCAGCCATACTCTGCCATACCCTGCCAATACTCTGCAATACCCTGCAATATCCAGCCAATACTCTGCCATCCTCTGCAATACTCGGTAATACTCAGCCATATTCGGCGATACTCAGCCGTACCCAGCCATGCTCAGCCGTACCCAGCCATACTCAGCCAATATTACAGTGGGGGAGATGACTTGGATATTACAGTGGGGTAGATGTATATTAGAGTGGAGGAGATTGTGGATATTACAGTGGGGACTATATGGTGGTGGAATTTTCACAGGTTTTTGCAAATTTAATTATTATGTGCTGATCCGAAAAATGATCCGATCCGTGACTCTGATCCGAGGTACGATCCGATCCATGAGTTTTTTGATCCATTGCACCCCTAGTACACAATGCATGCGTACAATGTGTACACAGTGGGAGCCAGGTGGTAGGAGCGCATGCGTGTGTCCTAAACCCAAGTAGACAGCGACATACAGGTATGCCACTTTGCCTACATCTGCCAGCGTCATAATACACATTCCCCTTCCTCATAAAAGGATCTATAATTATTTATTTCTAAAAAAAAAATAATATATTATAATAATAGATAATAATATAGCGATAAATGGAAAAAATTATGCCGCGCTAGGAAAAAACATGAAAACAAATAAACTATATGTGAAACAGGCAGCAGTAATAGATGTGATATAACACCAAAACAGATATGCAAAAATGGAAAACTGCGCCAACCCTATACTAAAATAAATAACAAAAAATAGTGACAAAATATAAGTAGTTATCATTAAATAATTATAACGACAAAAATACACCTTAAGTGCAAAAAACACAGTATTACATAAAATAAAATAAAAATATCATAAACAAAAGTCCAATCATGGAAAGTTCATAAGTGAGTCCGGATAAACGTTTGTGACACCACAGTGATTCAACACAATCCAAAAAGCGCATAAAGTGCCCGTCACCGTATATTCAATGCGCTTACCAGAAAATAAACAAATTAGGGCGTTTGTATATATTCGATGGGTCCCATCAAAAGATATCCTCCTTTTTAGTAGGTCAGCTCTCCATCTCCTAATAGTGCCTTCTAGATACCAATCTATTTCGTGGTCCCAATAAGGAGCTCTTTTTTTTTTTTTATAAGTGATCACATTCCCTCTGTTCTCAGCTGCATAAGAGTTGGGGGGTGGAGAAGCAGAAACAAAAATCAAGGATCCCTCTAGGTACTTCCCCCCCAACAAATCAAAAGCCTCATTTAAAGTCCCACCTTCTTTTTTTCCTGTACCTGAATCACGTGACTCAGGTACAGGAAAAAAAGAAGGTGGGACTTTAAATGAGGCTTTTGATTTGTTGGGGGGGAAGTACCTAGAGGGATCCTTGATTTTTGTTTCTGCTTCTCCACCCCCCAACTCTTATGCAGCTGAGAACAGAGGGAATGTGATCACTTATAAAAAAAAAAAAAGAGCTCCTTATTGGGACCACGAAATAGATTGGTATCTAGAAGGCACTATTAGGAGATGGAGAGCTGACCTACTAAAAAGGAGGATATCTTTTGATGGGACCCATCGAATATATACAAACGCCCTAATTTGTTTATTTTCTGGTAAGCGCATTGAATATACGGTGACGGGCACTTTATGCGCTTTTTGGATTGTGTTGAATCACTGTGGTGTCACAAACGTTTATCCGGACTCACTTATGAACTTTCCATGATTGGACTTTTGTTTATGATATTTTTATTTTATTTTATGTAATACTGTGTTTTTTGCACTTAAGGTGTATTTTTGTCGTTATAATTATTTAATGATAACTACTTATATTTTGTCACTATTTTTTGTTATTTATTTTAGTATAGGGTTGGCGCAGTTTTCCATTTTTGAATAATATAGCGATACCCTCACTTAAGAGGGCCGCAAGTTTGGTTTGGGTCCTGAGCACAGCTCCGCCAACCCCCTGGCAATCTGCACTACCCACTTTGGCACAGTTAGTATCTAGCAATACACATTAAATCGCTTATACTCTAAATATGTGTGTGTGCGTGGGTGGATAACTCAAGCTCATAGACAATCCTTGAAAGTATATAACTGACTTTACTTATTGTTTTTATAAAAGGAATAACATGAATCAAACATTTGTATTGCAACACATAATCAGGTCCCTGCAGTAACCAGTAATAAAGATAAACAGAGTAATCAGCATAATAAAGTATTGCTATGCAACTCTAGCGCTGCCCTTTTTCAGCTACTTCCCCACATGGGTAAACTAACACCCAGCACTGTCTACCTATGCAGTCAGACCTGACTGATCTAGATGGAAGTCCAGTGAAACAATATTCGCTAGCAATCTTTCGGTGGTGCACTTGAAGAACAACTTTGTAATCCAAACGAATAATAAAGATAAAGCATCTGTCTTTAAAC
The DNA here is from genome assembly GCF_037356315.1 of Lithobates pipiens. Taxonomy (NCBI): domain Eukaryota; kingdom Metazoa; phylum Chordata; class Amphibia; order Anura; family Ranidae; genus Lithobates; species Lithobates pipiens. The sequence continues at coordinate 20,419,594 of NW_027507748.1, forward strand.
AGCTCTCACCACCCGGACAAGTCCAAGTCCGGTTTCTCTGCCTTTTCGTCTAGGAACAGGAATCCACCGACCTCCGAGTCTTCAATCCTTCTGGTGTACTGCAGCAAAGATGAGAAGATGTCTCTCAGGTGCAGCTAGGCTGGCAGAGGGCTCTTTGGAAAAAGAGCACAAGGCCCAGGCTTCAGGCCTTGCGCCTCAGCAGTTCAGCACAGATCTCCTCTTGCTTGAAGAGAGGGGGGTGTCCAAAGAGGAAGAACTAGGCCTCTCCCCCTCCTTATATATCCTCCCCCATGAGTCTTTGAGACATAACTCAAAACATCCTGGGAACCAGCGGGGTTCTGGGAACAGTAGTTTTATAGTCCTTAAAGAGACCCCGCTACAATAATAATGCTTAAAACTTTAGGACCTTGTTCACAAGGGGGTATCTAAGCATACATCAATGCAAGGGCCATGTTTGCCCATACACAGGGCTGCTGGTAGTAACCACAGGGGGCAATATAGCCTACCGGACAGCTAAATTAATTTGTGATTTCAAACACAACAGCATTTAAGATAAAATTGCATTAAGGTAATAAATAAAGCTCTGTGTGTGAATGAGGTCTTGGGGTCATTCAAAAGGGTGCTGTGGCCTGTACAGTGTGAATCAGAGTAGCAAGAGGAGACAGTTGCTGAGCAGGAAGAGTTCAATGGTGCAGCACTGTACTATGGGAACTGTAGTCCAGGGGTGAGAGACTGTAATAAGAACCTTTGAACTGCATTTTCTAAAGGGAGATTGCTGGGAGGAAGGGAAAGGGCTTCCTCTTGCCATGAGGGAGCCCTGGGAGTGCACATAGCTGTCCATGGTGCACCACCACTGCTGCATAATGGCAGTATGAACAGGATCTGGAGTACGGAGTTAAGTTATGCTGACAGTCAGTCACCTGGCTACAGAACAGAAAGTGGAATAATTGCTGCGTGTGCTGGATGGTGCACTGCAAAATCGCTGGGACTGATGAGCTGCTCCCGTAGAGGATATACTATCTGCTGGTAGAGAGACTGAGCCCTTTAGGAATTGACCATACAATAGCTTTATTTCTGCCTGCAGGCTTGACTGCAACTATTGCCATATGCACCAATGGTGCAACTGGGTCCCAACCAGTGGTAGCCCATCCATAGGGGCCGTAGGGGTGCCGCCCTCCCAAGCTGTAAATAAATAAAAAAAAAGTGCCCTTTAAGAGTGTCCGGGCACTGGACACACGGCAGTCTATGGGAAGCTTCCCAGCTTGCAATCAGCCAATTGCAAGCTGGGAAGCTGATTTGCACACATTTAGGGCATGTGCAGGGCGCAAACGATGCACCCACGCACACTCCCACTCTACACTGATTTGTTTCTGTCCTCCCTTCCTACATTTTAATTGACGGAGATCGGAGGATGGTGGGCAGTGCTTTTTTCAGCACATCCTTCTGGTTTCCCGGCTCACTGCTGTGTGAAGTGGACACCAATGATGGACTGAGACTGCCAGCACAGCTCCATAGGCAGAGGTAAGCCCCTATCCTTGGCAGTAACTAGGCATGGACGGAGGAGAAGGGGCTCTGTATAGCAGGGGTCTCAAACTGGCGGCCCTCCAGCTGTTGCTAAACTACAAGTCCCATGAGGCATTGCAAGGCTGACAGTGACAGGAACGAGGAGTTTGTCCGCTTGCGTCTGGCCGGCGCATCGGACTTAAGGCTGATCTTTCCTTTGTGCTTTGTAAGTGCATTTTGTTTTTATATTTGAGTTATATTAAAAGGTTTTACACTATTGGAGCTTCATTTCTTTTGCATGGAATTGGCACATATGACCTAATATATGGGAGATAACTAAAGATACTTGTTTGACAACCTGATCATGATATCGGTGGAGGGAGGAGAACAGCTGAGACCCTTCTGAAGTGGGAGATATCTATTGTTACATGCTGTTGGTGACCCTCTGTAGTGGGGGGTCATGAAATTCTGGTAAGGAGTCATTTTGGCTGTATGGTGGTGGATCAAGCACTTGCTACACAGTAGAAGATTTGATGATTTCATCTATATTGGACTCTGTTGGAATTTAAATGTTTATATAATTACATATTGGTTGTATTTTGTTTTTTTAATTTTTTTGTTGTTTTTTTCTTTTTTCGTTGTTCACTGTGATCAATTATCCTATAACCCTTAATCTTTAGGACTGGGGGTAATAGGCCTATTTTTGCACATTATTATTATTGAAATTTTGTCTAATGTTTTTTACTTCATTGAATTTTATGTGGGTTTATGATTTAGCGCAGCTTACTCAATTTTTCGTGTGTTTTCTCTTATTACCTATTCTGGAGTTAGGGAGGGTATGAACCCAGGTTCAGACTACTGCGATCTAAGACATGGCATTGGCATGTGATTTGCACTCACACTGCAGTGAGAATCACATGCGATGTCTGTGAGATTCGAGTTCAGCCATACAGTTGTATAGATGTGCAGAAAAAAAAGTGCAGGGACTTGTTTTCCCCCACACTGAAATCGGATCACATGGGTAGTCTCATCTATGTAATGCAAGTTCATACTGCGATCTGTGAACCGATCTAGGGGTGTCATTAACATTGTAATGACACCCGCACTGGTTGGCAGACGGCAGTGTGAACTGCCTGCGGGAGAGATGAGATGTGGGAAATAAAACCAGGGCTGGTGCTCCATGCTTCTAGATTAGAAACATCCACTATTTTAGGATTCAACTGTTTATTGAATCTGGGTGTATTACAAGGATGAGGATGATGATGATGGGTGTATTACACAAGGATGAGGATGATGATGATGGGTGTATTATACAAGGATGAGGATGATGATGATGGGTGCATTATAGAATGATGAGGATGGGTGTGTTATACAAAGATGAGGATGAGGGCTGTATTATACAAGGATGAGGGTGGCGATGAAGGATATATTATATGGAGACGAGGATAGTGAAGACAGGTGTATAATATGGGTTTGATGACAGGTGTATAATATGGGTTTGATGACAGGTGTATAATATGGGTTTGATGACGGTTGTATAATATGGGTTTGATGACAGGTGTATAATATGGTTTGTCATTGCAAAGGAAATTCAAAACATTGGGGACATTGAGCCACGTTGGTATCTGAGTCTAAGGCCGCGTACACACAGGCGGACTGTTCGCCCAACTAAGTTTGTCAAACAATCCGACAAACAGTCCGCTCAAAATTTGCATGGACGGACTTGACCACACACGATGAACGAACAGTCCGCTGAAAGCGTGATCGATGACGTGAACGGCACGTACGACGGGACTAGAAAAACGACGTCCTATACACTGCAATGCAACCTTCGCCGTGTAAATCCTTTCTGAGCATGCGCAAAACTTAGTTTGACGAACAAGCCTACACACGAGCGGACTGTCCGCTCAAACCAAGTTTCAGCGGACTGTCTAACGGAAATTCCGAAAAACTTTGTTCGTCAGACTGTCCGCTGAAACTGTCCGCTGAAGCCCACACACGAGCGGACTGTCCGCTGAAACACTGTTCAGCGGACAAAGTTGGGCGAACAGTCCGCCCGTGTGTACGCGGCCTGACGCTAAAAAGAAGCAGAAGGATGGATCAGAGTTCAGGAATATCCTAGATTATAATATTCAGCATAAAAAATGTGAAAAAATCATAATGAAACACAGGGACATTTTGAATAAAGACCGGATTTTGAGCACTGTTTTACCATCACGGCCCAGGTTCATCTATAAGAGGGCTCCCACCTTTAGGGATGTTTTAGCCCCAAGTGTTTTGGACCCCCCTATTTTGAAAGAAAACAGGATATTTTCTTTCCTAACTGGTTTTTACGCATGTGGCCGCTGTCCACCTTTTTAACAATGTAAACATAATGTGAAAAGAAGGAAATATTTTGTGGCTTCGACCACTGGCGTGACATATCCCATAAAAATTGATACGTTTCAGATAAGTGAGTTATAGTCTGTTCCCCCCCCTTCGTTATTCATTTTTGTGCAGCTATGATATGATGATTTTATTTTATTTTCTCAGATGGTCGTGGGTTTTTCGTCCATGTACATGTTTTTTTATTAAAAAAAATATTTTATAATATATTTTACATAAAAATGTTTTACGATTTGTAACCATTGTTTGTGTTTGATTTAGTAAGAATGTATTTACTATGTATGTTTCAACATGTGATACTTATATGTATATATTATCCAGCCTATAGGATTCCTCAATTTGTTTTGGTGCCAGTGTAAGTTGTTTGATGTTCCGTTTCTTGGAATTCCGGTTGTGGCATCCCTTACACTGCTGACACCTTACGTGGACCTCAGGCTGCTATATAGGTAATGTCGGGTGATGCAGTAGCTTCACCCACCGCTGACGAAGTCCGTTCTGGACGTAACGTACGTACGGTAGAGAAGCTATTGATCGTGGTCGTCACCCACGTTCCATCTGAAGCTCATGAATTGGTTTTACCGCTGTTTTTAAATATTTATGCTGTAGAGTAGCTTATCAGGCACTTTAGCCTCACAGCCGTTTGCACATTTGTTGCTATTTTTTAAATAAAATCGATCTGTACAGTCTGCACTGAGATCGCTTCCCCTTTTTTTCATATGGCTGATTCCTGATTGCTATTTACTGGATTGGAGTATTACCTTCACCCACATGTGGGAATATGCTCTTCTGACCATTCGTTCAGTCAGTGGTCCTATTTATTTGGTAAGAGTATCTTATCCTTATGGTGGAGGATCTATCACTGAGATTACATAATACAAGATTTTGTTTTGCACCAATTGTTTATCTACAGTGTTATCCAGCATTTTTTTTTTTTTCAAAAAATAATTTATTGAAATATGAATGAAAAAGTAACAACATATCTCCCACGCAGGGGAGTAACAAACAAAGTAACAACACACCAAACTAGTAAGTCTGTCATATGAGCTTCTGTATTCATTCTGGGCTTGAGAAATTGTTCTGAGTTTGCTGAAGATCCCTAACCTTCACGATAAACAATTGATAGTGGGGAATCCATACCTACGGTCACCCCGAGACCCTCACACCCCAAATGGGTTCAGATTGTGTCGGGGAGACAGGGCCAACCAGTGTTAGAGGGCAGGGAAAGTCTAGGTGCACTCACCGAGTGCAGTGCAGCAACCATTCCTCTTCCGTCTGGAGGTTAGACCTCCGTGGGTCTCTGAGCCCATGAGGGGTATGTGCCCGCTAACCCCTACGGGGACTATCATAGTATTGCAGCCTCAAGCTGGCAGAAGAGAGAGCAGAATGTATAATGTTATTCCGTTTAGGTCTAAGACACCTGCCCGCAGGGTCAGAAGGGAGGAATAGGGAGCAGAAAGGGAGACAGGTAGCAGAACAGGGGGGACGGGTGGGGGAATGGGGGAAGAGTTAAAGAGGGGAGAGAAGAGAAGGGGGGTGGCCTCAAGGAGAACTGGATAAAACAAGGGGGGTTCCCCTCTGGGTGAGATTAGCTAAGAGGGAGGTGACCCGGGATTACAATGAGACTCCAATATGTCTGGTTCAGGGTTCCCATATTCGTTTGAATCTCTCCAGTTTATGTAGAATGATATTTGAGGTTTTTTCCTGAAACATGATCCAGGAAATCTTTTGTTTGGTAGTATGGATGGATACCTTTGGGCACTTCCAGGCCCGAGCTATTGATAGTTTAGCTCCTATCAGAATATAATGGATCAGTGCCTGAGTATATTTTGGTAAATTGGGTATTTTTAGGTTTAGAAGGGCTATCTTTGGATCCTGGGGGATCGCCTCCCCGGTAACTTTGTGGATGAGGTTGAAAATGTTGTTCCAATATCCCCTGATTTTGGGGCATTCCCAGAAGGTGTGGTTAAGGGAACCCAGGTGTCCGCACCCCCTAAAAAAAAGGGGTGAGGATTGTGAGTAAATTTTGGCGAGACGTGTTGGCACCAGGTACCACCTGGAAACAAACTTAAGGTTTGCCTCCATTAAAGAAATGTTGAGAATTCCCTTAAATGCCCTTGCGAAGTGACTATGCCAGGTGTCCAGGTCCCACTCAAAATCCATATCACATTCCCATTTCTGCATGTAACCCATTTTTTCCAGCGGTTCAGCCAGCAGTGCATAGATCAGGGAGATTACTCCTCTCATGTCTAAATCTGATGTACACCATTGTTCATAAGTAATGACGGTTAGGGGGGTAGACGCTCGGAGGGATAGTGAATTTAGGAAGTGGGAAATTTGATGGAAGTGACATTTTTCCAATTTAGAGATACAAGGTGAGGGGACCATTAGAGTTAAAGAAGTTCCCTATCCTGAAGAGGCCTTTGTTGAGCCACCATTGAAATGCCCTGATATCTAATCCAGGGGGGAACAGGGGATTATTGAAGAGGTGGGCTAAGGGGTGCCAATTAGATGTTAAGGAGTTCAATTTGTAGAGGGAATCGCATAGAGCTACTGAGTTGGATAGGGTGGGGGACATGATTGGGGGTCTGGATTTGGGAGGCCGCCAAATGAGGAAGTCAATAGTGAAATTGGGGATGGCTTGTCTTTCCATTTCTACCCAGTCGGGTTTCCTGCCTTTGGAGTATATATATGAGATTTGGCTCAGTTGGGCAGCCTGATAATACCACCAGAGGTTGGGCAAACCCAGTCCTCCCTTCTTCCTGGGTCTGAAAAGGACTTTTTTGGGAAGCCTATGATTTGATCTACCCCAAATAAAATGGATAATCGAGGAGTGCATGCTGTTAATTTGTGATTTGGGGACTGGTATGGGAAGGGATCGGAAAAGGTATAAAAGTCTCGGTAGCAGGGTCATTTTAATAGCGTTGACTCTTCCCAGCCAGGAGAGCTTATGAAGAGACAATTGGTCTAGGTCTGCCTTCAACTTGTTATACATAGGGGGAAGTTACGTTTATATAGATGACCTATATTTGAGGTTAGGTGGACTCCCAAGTATGGGATGGAGGAAGTGTTCCACGAGAAGGGGAACTGGTTCCGAAGTCTGTCAGCCAGACTTGGTGTAATTGTGACGTGGGAGGCCATCAATTTGGACATATTCACGTGTAAGCCAGAGGCCTGCCCGAATTTGTGGAGAGTCTGTAGGATGTTAGAGGTTGAGATGAGTGGTGAGGTGATGAAAAGAAGGACATCATCTGCAAATAATGCACATTTGTGAATGGAGGGTCCACACTTGACCCCATGTTTCTAATGGAAACCGCCAGGGATTCTATAGCTATAGCGAAAAGGAGGGGGGATAATGGCCATCACTGCCTGGTTCCTTTGGTGATCGGTAAAGGGCTTGACAGGTGTCCTTGAAGTCTAATCTGGGCTCTGGGCATGGAGTACAAGGCTGTGGGAAATTAGGGCCAAACCCCCACCTCTCCAGGGTGTTGAATAGGTAGGGACAGTTGACGGTATCAAATGCCTTTTGGAGATCAATGGATAAAAGAAAACCTTCCTGGGGAGGGTTGCCGTCCCATCTGGACTTTAGCAGGGAGAAGATGTCGATTACTCTCCTTATCTGGTCCGGTCCCTGTCGCCCCGGAAGGAAGCCTGTCTGGTCTTTATGGACATAGGATCCGATAAAGGAACCCAGTCTGTTTGCTAAAATTGTTGTCATTATATTTAGGTCGTTGTTGATCAGTGAAATTCGTTTGTAGTTGCTTACTTGACTCAGGTCCTTGTCGGGTTTGGGAATGGCAGAGATAAAGGCTAAGTTAGCTGTCGAGTCCAGGGGCGAGTCTTTGTTAAGGGAGTTGAAAAACGGGTCCAGATAAGGAGCAAGAACATCAGTAAAGGTCTTGTAGTATTTAGTCGAGAAGCTGTCAGGGCCTGGAGCAGAGCCAATCTTTAGCTCTTTAATGACTCCTCTGACTTCTTCCTCCGAAATAGGGTTCCTCCGAAATAGGGGTCTCCATGATGGATCTATGGGTGTCCGAAATTCTAGGGAGGGGGATCTCGTCCAGGAAGGTTTGGATCGTTTGTGTGCTAGTGGGGTTGGGGTCGGAGTAGAGCTTTGAATAGAATGCATTGAAGGCCTCTAGGATCTGTTTTGAGTTTTGGGTCATGGTACCAGAGAGTGATTTGATCTTGGGGAGAGTGTGCACTCTGTGGCTAGGGGAAAGTTTAGCTGCTAGTTGGGGTCCGAATTTGTCTGCGTGGAGATAACATCTACCACTTACCCATTTTAGGTGACTTTCAGCACTTGATGTTAGGGCTGTGTTCAGGGCAATCCTGGCCGTGTCTAGTTGGGCTAGAGATGAGGGTGTGGGATTTTTCTTGTGGGCTATGCTGGATAAGCTTGCCCCTCATAACTGTTTTGTGGGCCCCCCACAATGTGCGCAGGGAGATGTCTGGGGTATCATTAGCGCGAAAGTACTCTACCAATTCTTTCTTGAGCATTGCGCAGTGTACTTGATTCTCCTTGAGGTGCCACTGGGGGGGCATGTAGGATTCATAAATCCAGTAAGCTTGACATAGATCAACGAGTGGTCAGACCATGGGACCTCTCTTATGGATGCCTGGGACAAGAAGTGTATATCTGACATATGGAAAAATATGTGATCTATGCGTGAGAATGTCCTGTGGGGCGCAGAGTAGTGGGTAAAGTCTTTGGAAGTTGGGTGTAAGTCTATCATCCCTAGTGAGTGTAGGAGTCTAGAGGCTCTGTTTGGGGGGACATTTTAAAACTGTACTGCCTTGTGACGTCTTGTCAGCCGAGTCATCCATGGCTTGTTCAATTATATCCATTCTAGCCCCCAGACTTTGCAAATCTGCCTTAATGGAAGACATTATCTGCAGAGCATTTTGTGCCAATCCTGTAGCTAGCATCTCTGAGAATCTGTTCAGTAATTGGGCCAGGTCAGGAGAGTGGTCAGGCAGGGGGGAGGCCTGAATGGTGTCTGCCAGGCTATTAGGAGTGTTAACCAAAGGGGAGTAAGAGAAGCCTGCCAGCAATCTATTCAGCATGGATATGGTGGAGGCTGGGGATGCCAGGAGCTCTTGGTGTGTACTCATATCAGCGGAGGTAGGCTGGAGGGGGGGTGGAGGGTCAGCAATGTTGTCCTGTATGTCTGTGTCGCTCGTGGGAGAGGAGCGGCCGCCATCTTAGAAGGCTCAGGGGTTGCTAGGACGGAAATGTAGCTGACGGCTGACGACCGTTTTTGGCTGGCCCCTTGTCATATGGGCCGGTGCCCTGTACTGACTGGTGTTCGGGGGGGTCTCGCCAAAGGTTCCCGCTGGCTGGAAGATGTTTTTTTAGGCGATGGAGGGCCAGAGTGGTGCAGAGCTCCCGTTCAGTGTAGCGATCCGGAAGTCCCACGCATGCACTGTTATCCAGCATTTTTATCAGCTTATGAACTGTATGAACTGCATTTATTGTGCTGCACCTTCCTGATTAGGGATGAGCCGAACACCCCCCGGTTCGGTTCGCACCAGAACTTGCGAACGACCCCCGCGTTCGGTACGAACGTTAGAACCCCATTGAAGTCTATGGGACTCGAACGTTCGAATTGGAAAGTGCTAATTTTAACGGCTAATATGCAAGATAGTGTGCTAAAAAGGGTTTGGCGACCTGCCTCCTGCCCCAGGGGACATGGGTCACTGCAAAAAAAAGTTTTAAAAACTACCGTTTTGGCGGGAGCACTGATTTTAATGACGATTAAAGTGAAAAAAAAAAGTGAAATATTCCTTTAAATATGGTGCCTGGGGGGTGTCTATAGTATGCCTGTGAAGTGCCACGTGTTTCCCGTGTTTAGAACAGTCCCTGCACAAAATGACATTAAACGGAAATAACACCATTTAAAACTGCTTGCGGTTTTAATGTTATATCTGGTTCCTGCAATATGGTTGAAAATCATTCAGAAAAATGGCATGGGTAGCCCTCCCTGCCCATTACCAGCCTATTTGGGTCTTGTACACATATTAAGGGGAACCCCGTACCCATATTAAAAAAAGGAAATGCGTGTGGCCCCCAGGCCCTATATACTCAGAACAGCAGTATACAGGCGGTGCAAACAAGACAGGGACTGTGTAGGTTTGTTTAAGTTGAATCTGTTTGTCATTTTCAACCGGTACATTTTTAAAGTGTAGCTCCAGTCAAAAAAAATATCTTTAAGCTTTTTGGAAAACATAGGGAAGGGTTATCACCCCTGTATAATTTTGTTTTGTCGTCCATCTTTTTTCATCTCACTTGCTGCTGTCTCCTTGCGTTTGCAAGTAGGAGATGTTTGTAAGTTGGATGTTTGAAAGTAGGGGCCTGCCCTATATTATAGCGGTATGTACTGGGTACAGAGCACGCAGACAGCACGCACTATCTCCTAACACTACTGACTGCAAGCTCTATTATTAACCACTTGTTAGCCCAATGTTTGCATAAAGTGAAAGATGAAGTTATGCTGAGTAAATAGATATCAAACATGTCACTCTTCAAAATTGCACATGCCCGTGGAATGGCGCCAAACGTCGCTACTTAAAAAATCCCCATAGGCGACGCTTTAAATATTTTTTTACTGGTTACATGTTTTGAGTTGCAGAGGAGGTCTAGGACTAGAATTATTGCTCTCGCTCTAACATTCTCGGCGATACCTCACATGTGTGGCACATGCGAGCACATGGGGACATGGGCGCTTTCATTTTTATTTTATTTTTTTATTGTTCATTTTACTTTATTTTAGTTTGACATTTTTTTTCCCAAAAATATATTTTTGATCACTTTTATTCCTATTACAAGAAATGTAAACATCCCTTGTAATAGGAATATGGGATGACAGGTCCTCTTTACAGTGAAATCTGGGGGGTCAATATGACCCCACATCTCACCTCTAGGCTGGGAAGCCTGAAATAAAAAATTAAAAAAAAGATTCTGGCTTTGATCGTACTGGCGAGTTGGTAGAAGCACCAGAGGGCGGTGAGGGGTGGGGGGCGTCTATGGCTGGGTACTTCAGGGTATCACCGAGTATGGCTGGGTATCTCTGAGTATGGCTGGGTATGGCAATTTATGGCAGGGTATTACAGAGTATTGGCGGGGTATTGGCGGGGTACTACAGAGTAATAGCAGGGTACTGCAGAGTATTGGGGGTACTGCAGAGTAATGGCGGGTACTGCAGAGTATTGGGGGGTACTGCAGAGTAATGGGGGTTACTGCAGAGTAATGGGGGGTACTGCAGAGTAATGGCGGGGTACTGCAGAGTAATGGCAGGGTACTGCAGAGTATTGGGGGGTACTGCAGAGTAATGGGGGTTACTGCAGAGTAATGGGGGGTACTGAAGAGTAATGGCAGGGTACTGCAGAGTAATGGCAGGGTACTGCAGAGTATGCACTGGTATTGCAGAGTATTGGCAGGGAATTGAGGGGTTAAATTCGGTGAGCAGCGATGTGGGCACTGCAGATGCAGCCCACATCGCTGCTGACACCGATCTCTTTCCCCTCCGCTGTACCGATCGGTACAGAAAGGGGAGGGAGGAACAGGCGTCATAACATGACGCCGGTTTGTTTCCAAGTGATCACTCCGTCATTTGACGGAGCAATCACGTGGTAAACGGCCGCTATGAGCGGCCGTTTACCGTGATGCGCCGGGTCCTATGGACCCGGCGGTCACGGATGCTCTCGAGTGCGCACACCTCGGGGCACGCGAGAGCAGAATTCTGGGAGGCCGTTAATTAACGGCCTCTCTGAGTTAAACAACCGCCCTGAAGCCGTTAATCGGCAATGGGCAGTTGTTAAGTGGTTAAAGCTAGATCACTAGCTATATAGGTGAGGTGAATATAGTGGTGTATACTGCAGTCAGGGCACAGACAACAACCACTACACAGCAGCAAGATAGGAAATCAGCCAAAAACGATTGGTGTGTACTGTGTTGAAGGTACACAGAACACCCACTGCTTCAGATGCAAAGTAACACACTACAGGAGGCCGCCTTAAAGGCGGCCTTATATAGTGTGGGGCGTGCACTACACAGTCTGAGCTATGATTGGCCACAGGCAGGATGCCTGTGGCCAATCATGGCTCTCCTCGCTGCCGGCGCTGCGATTGGCCAAGCATGCGGGGTCACAGTGCATGCTTGGCCAATCATCGGACAGCAATGCACTGCGCCAACGCAGTGCATTGTGGTCCACGTGCGCGTCACTCGAATTTTGACGCGAACGGCCAAAACGTTCGGAATTCGCCGAACGCACGAACAGCCAATGTTCGAGTCGAACGTACGTTCGACTCGAACACGAAGCTCATCTCTATTCCTGATTGTATTGTGTAATATGGTTTGATGATGACGATGAGGAGTATGATGATGATGATTGGTGTATAATATGGGGATAAGGATAGTGATGATGAGTGTATAATAAGGGGATGATGATGATGGGTGTATTATACAATGATGAGAAGTATGATGATGATGATGATGATTGGTGTATAATATGGGGATAAAGATAGTGATGATGGGTGTATAATAAGGGGATGATGATGATGGGTGTATTATATAATGATGAGAAGTATGATGATGATGATGATTGGTGTATAATATGGGGATAAGGATAGTGATGATGGGTGTATAATAAGGGGATGATGATGATGGGTGTATTATACAATGATGAGAAGTATGATGATGATGATGGGTGTATAATATGGGGATAAAGATAGTGATGATGGGTGTTAGCCCTTGTACACACGGTCAGAGGATCCGTCGGAATGTGTCCTATCAGACCGTGTTGTCGGATAATCCGACTGTGTGTGGTCTGCATCGGACTGATTCCGTCTGAATATCCGTCGGACCCAATTTTCCAACTTGTTGGAAATATTTCCCAGCCAACTGGTTTGATAGGACATACTCCGATCATGTGTAGCGAATTTTGATCAGACCAAGTGCCACGCATGCACAGATCAAATTCCTACATCAAAGCTATTGGCTACTAGCCTGAATGTAGTCTAGTCCCAATGTAACGAAATTACGTCATCACGTTCTGAAAGATCGGATTTTTCGACAACTTAGTCCGACCGTGTGCATGCAACAGTTTCGGACAAGATCCGACAGACAAAATCCGACGGATTTGGTTGTCGAAATGTACAGGGGCTTAGAGCTGCATGATTCAGGCTAAAATGAGAATCACTATTTTTTTTCTTAGAAGATAGATCATGACAGATGGGTGGTATCTCGCTGATCTACGCCTTATTGGTGAGTAAACATAGCTTGCCTCCATGTGCTTGGGTTTGTCATGAGAGCTGAATAAATGGCACAGTCTCTTCCAGAAATATTATAAGGGAATACTCAACATAAACCTAATAGAGGCAAATATTAAAGTTTTCACACGTTGGTATTATGTCCCCTCCAGGCTTGCTAAGATTTTTCCTGATACCTCACCTCTATGTTTTCGGGATTGTAAGCAGGTGGGTACTATGCACCATATTTGGTGGACTTGCCCACGTATAAGAGGCTTCTGGAACAGATTTTTCCACATGGCATGGAAAGTTACAGGCATTGGAATTCCACAAACTCCTACTATTGGACTAGTGAACCTCGGAATAGAAGGTGCTCCCAAACACACCAATAATCATATTTTTTTTTTTATGCTCCTAGGAGCAAAACTTATTGTTGCAAGGGCGTGGAAAACAAATAAGGTTTCTTTGATAGTTGCCAAGCGTAAAATTACTTGGATTATGACCCAAGAACAAATCACTGCAAAATTATTAGAGAGGATCAAGGTTCCCCTATATCCGGGCCACTTACCTTAACTTCCCCCAACGATTGATTAAAGTAATTGGTTTCCTCCTCCGCTCCTTTTTGATAATCACATCACAGATGCACTTATTCTTTCTCTTTTTTCTTTCCTCTTCTTTTCTATTACTCTCTTCTCTTTTTACTTATTATAACAACATTATTTTGCATGCCATTTGATCAATAGTAATCTATTATTAACTACATCACTTGGAGTAATGTACCTAGGCAGTCCTTACATTTATTTAATTAATTAAAATGGAGGTGCAGGGAGGGGACATATGGCAGAACAAAAATATCTGGGGGGAGCAGGGGACACGTACAGTTCACAGCTAATTCCCAGTTAGGGTGGCTTGCGTGTTCTCCCTTGATCCCTCTGGAACAAAATCAGATATTGATACTCTGCCGACCCCTGCTCAATCTTATTAACCTATGGCAAACAAAGAATTTATTGTCACTCATTTGCTCTGATCAATGGTTTATAACAACCCTTCAGGGGATTAGGTAGCATCAATATGTGTTATAAATTTGTTGTTACATTAACATCGCTGTTATCTTCTTAAATTTTGTTTTTGATAAACCCTACTGAAGGGCCATGTTGGCTTCCGGTTAGGGATATTTATTTACTTCATTGTTTTGTTATATTGATGGAAATTTTTGAATAAAAAAATATTGAACAAGAAGATAGACCATGATTCTCTCATGATTCTCGTGGCATCAACATCAGCTTTCACATTAAACAAAAAAATTGGGCTAACTTTACTGTTTCATTTTTTTTTTTTTTATTAATTGAAGTGTATTTTTTCACAAAAAATTGCTGTTCACATTGTTTCAATACAAGGTGAAGCCTGTGTGAAACAAGCCTAAAGCAAGTCTGTACTTCATCCTTCTTCCACCACACAGGGCCGCAGATAAAAACCATGGGGCCTCGTACAGCCTACCTGACGGGGCCCCTTTTAGTCCCATGCTGGTCCTGCCTCTTGTCCCCCCTTCAGTCACACCCCTGGCCCCTCCCCAGATGGTCAGAGACTGCAGACATGGTACAGGAGATGGTCAGAGACTGCAGACGTAGTACAGGAGATGGTCAGAGACTGCAGACACGATACAGGAGATGGTCAGAGACTGCAGACACGATACAGGAGATGGTCAGAGACTGCAGACACGATACAGGAGATGGTCAGAGACTGCAGACATAATACAAGAGATGATCAGAGACTGCAGACATGATACAAGAGATGATCAGAGACTGCAGACATGATACAGGAGATGGTCAGAGACTGCAGACATACTACAAGAGATGGTCAGAGACTTCAGACATGATACAGGAGATGGTCAGAGATTGCAGACATACTACAGGAGATGGTCAGAGACTTCAGACATGATACAGGAGATGGTCAGAGACTGCAGACATACTACAAGAGATGGTCAGAGACTTTGGACATGATACAGGAGATGGTCAGAGACTGCAGACATACTACAGGAGATGGTCAGAGACTGCAGACATAATACAAGAGATGATCAGAGACTGCAGACATGATACAGGAGATGGTCAGAGCCTGCAGACATAATACAGAAGATGGTCAGAGACTGCAGACATACTGCAGGAGATGGTCAGAGACTGCAGACATAATACAAGAGATAAACAGAGACTGCAGCCATAGTACAGGAGATGGTCAGAGACCACAGACATAGTACAGGAGATGGTGAAACACTGCAGATGTAGTTCAGGAGATGATCAGAGAATGCAGATATATTACAGGAGATGATCAGAGACTGCAGACATACTACAGGAGATGGTCAGAGACTGCAAACATAATATAGGCGATGGCCAGAGACTGCAGACATAGTACAGGAGATGGTCAGAGACTGCAGACATAATATAGGAGATGATCAGAGACTGCAGATATAGTACAGGAGATGATCAGAGACTGCAGATATAGTACAGGAGATGGTCAGAGACTGCAGATATAGTACAGGAGATGGTCAGAGACTGCAGACACAATACAGGAGATGATCAGAGACTGCAGACATAATACAGGAGATGATCAGAGACTGCAGACATAATACAGGAGATGGTCAGAGACTGCAGACATAGTACAGGAGATGGTCAGAGACTGCAGACACAATACAGGAGATGATCAGAGACTGCAGACATAATACAGGAGATGATCAGAGACTGCAGACATAATACAGGAGATGATCAGAGACTGCAGACATAGTACAGAAGACAGTTAATGATTGCAGACATGATTGATTCAGGAGATGGTCAGAGACTGCGTTTATGGCTGAACCCAGTGTACAAGTATATAGTATCACAGGACTGATCCACTCTATTTAAACCAACTCTGCAAGATCAAGTCAATGATTTTCTTTTGAAAGTACAACCAAGTGACAGAAGACAGCATCACATCCAATTTCCAAAATACAAATTTTCTTATAAAAAGTGAACGGGTCAGGATTAGTGGAGGACAGTAACCAGTTAATGGGGCTGTGAAGCTTCTAGCCTGATCCATAAGTAAATCCTCCAACAAAAAAAGCATCAATCTGTGCAGCACACACAGAGCTCTGGCTAAATAGCTGATAATAAGTTGAAATGGTTAACAGCTGCTGCAGAGTCTTCCAGAGATCATATCAGTGTGATCAGACAATGTGCAGGTCAGGTTAGGCAGATAAAAAAAAAAAAAAGTAACCAGCAAGACAAGAGGGAGGGGAGGTTGATCGTAACCTGCACACTGTTACAAACAAGAAGTAGCGCTAAACCATTATGTTAAAACAAAATTGTAAACAATCAAATATCCATGTGCAGAACCACATAGACTTTACAAAAGAAAAATATTAGTGGACAGGTGAACACCAAATCATTGTGCTCGTGTATGAAAAACAAATAAATAAAAAGTGCAAATATAAAGTCTTTTTTTTTTTTTTTACAATAAATTTTTATTGAGTATAATGGATGATAACAGGAAACAGAAAACATAAAATAAACAACTGTTACAACTAGCATGGCACGTAAACATAAAACATGCACACTAAAGCGTAAGACAATGTGAAGTAGTGTGTCATGAACAGTAGAGGCATAAAACTGTGAGGCTATGTCTACGTGCGCACTGCGCGGTCCTGCTATTGGGGAGTGCTTGAACGGGCACGTGAGCGGGTTATTCGGATCTGGCTCCCTATAAATCGGGCTTAGAGGGCAGGATTCGTCTGATGGTGAAACGGGGGGAGGGAGGGGGAATGGCCTTAATAGGGGTATGGAACATGACCTTGTGCCAGTGGCCGGGAGAGGGCTGGGGAGGGGAAGACAGAGGGAAAACGGGAACTGGGTAGGGGGGGAGATGGGGAACCGTCCATCGCTGTTCTCCATGACAAGTATGTGACTCCTTAGTGTATGCGCGTCGTAGTGGTGGATTCCCTAGAAGGAGATGGAGACGTAAAACAAGGGGAAGTCCCAAATTCACACGATGATGATTGTGTTCACCGTCAAAAGGGCAGAAGTGGTGCGGTTCTACATGTTTGTCAGAGGTAAACTAGGGGGTTCAAGAATTACCCGGTATGTTTTGCAGTCCTTCCAATGTGTTTGTAGTTGTGAAGTATTTCCAGCAGGCCCATTTGATGTTATATTTGTCAGGGGTGTCTCTGGATATGTGTATCAGTTCTTCCATTTCAGATATTTTGTGCATCCTGTGGAGCCAATCTTTAATAGAGGGGATTGTCTGGGATTTCCAGTGTATTGGTATACATTGTTTGGCTGCATTGATCATGTGGACTATGATGGTCTTACGATAGGAAGTTTGTGACAAAGTGGTATGGTGTAAGAGAAATTGAGCTGGGGCAAAAGGTAATTCATAGGTAGTAATGTCTTTGATCAGTTTGTGTATAGATTGCCAGAAAGGTTGGAGTAAGGGGCAGGACCACCAGATGTGGAGCATCGTGCCTCTACTCTGGAGGCATCGCCAACATTTATCTGGGGTGGATGGGTTCCATCTGTGTAATCTGTCCGGTGTTCGGTACCAGTGTGTCAATATCTTGTATCCATTCTCCTGGGTGGATACATTTATGGAGCCTTTATGTATATTGAAAAAGATGTTCTGCCAGTCATCCTCTGTGAGCGTGAGGTCCAGGTTTCTTTCCCATGTCGTGCAAAAGTTGGGGGTATTAGGGTTGTAGTCTTGGAACAGGAGCGCGTGTGTTTGGGAGACGAGATGGGATAAGGGCGTGGTCGCGGAGCATAGGGTCTCAAAGGGCGTCAAACGTCGGGAGCAGTCAGATATTTTCTTTAACGAGTGTAAGTAGTGGGAAATCTGTTGGAACGTCCAGGGAGGGATAGGCTGTTTCTGCATGGTGTTAGCTATTTGGGCAGACGTCTGAGGGCGTCCCTTTTCGTAAAAGTGTTGTAGCAGGATTTGAGGGTGGGACCAGTGTTTTTGGAGAAAGGTATGGTGCATCCCCGGAGGAAAGTCGGGATTCATTCGCAGCGGTGTTAGTGGGCCTGGGACAGTCGATAGGGAGGATTGCGTGCAAAGTTTACGAAAACATCGTAGTGTTGGAAGTAGAAGCGGGTGTGCTTTGATTTCTGTTTGAGAGGGGGAGGACGGGATCCAAGGTAGGGATCCAAGTGGCAGTGTCGTGAACGAGGATTCTAGAAGCACCCAATCTTTGCTATGCGCATGGACATTCCAATCTATGATTCTGGTCAGATGTACTGCAGAGTAGTAATTGGGGAGGTCCGGGAGCCCTATACCGCCTAGGTGTTTGGGTCGGGATAGGAGAGTAAGGTTGACCCTAGGTCTGCGGGAGCCCCATAAGAATTTGGAACATAGACTTCTATAAGAGCGGAAAAGGGCTTGGGGGAGATGTATCGGTATCGTTTGGAGAAGGTAAAGAATTCTCGGCAATATATTCATTTTCAGAATAGCGGCTCTACCGAACCAGGAGAAAGTAAGTTTTTCCCAACGTTTGAGATCGGAAGCAATTGTCTGTAGCAAGGTTAAGTAATTCTTTGGGTACAGATCCTGTAGGTTAGTCGTCAGTTTGATACCCAAGTATGTGATGTGGTCGTCTCGCCATTGGAAGGGAAAGTTGTTTTTACAGAGGGTTACATCGGCCGGGGGGAGGGAGATGTTGAGGGCATAGGACTTGGAGAAGTTTATTTTTAGATTGGAAAGCAGGTTGAAATTGCGGAATTCGTTCAAAAGGATCGGGATCGTCGTGTGTGGATGTGTTAGAAACAGCAGAATGTCGTCCGCAAAGGCGGCAAGTTTGTATTCTCTGGTGGCAGTTCGGATCCCTTTTATGTCGGGGTTCTGACGGAGACTATTCAAAAAGGGTTCCAGTGTGAGTATAAAGAGAATAGGAGATAAGGGGCAGCCCTGTCTTGTACCATTGCGTATGGGGAAGGCATTCGACAGGGTATTGTTGACTCTGACTTGGGCAGTCGGATTGAGATAAAGAGCTTGGATGAAAGTTGTTAGTCGTGGACCGAGTCCAATGGTTTGTAGGACAGTGTGCATATAATCCCAAGCCACCCTGTCGAATGCCTTCTCCGCGTCTAGGGATAGGAAAAAACCCTTTTGTTTGGATCTTGATGTGAGGTGATGTATATTAATAGCCTTGATGGTGTTGTCTCTGGCTTCGCGGCCAGGGACAAATCCAACTTGATCCTTTGTAATTAATGTTGGTAAAAGGGGGAGAAGTCTGTTGGCTAATACTTTTGCAAAGATTTTAATGTCCACATTTAAGAGGGATATGGGTCGATAATTAGCGGCTTGTGTGTGATCTTTATCTTCTTTAGGGATGACAACGATGTGGGCTGTGAGCATTTCAGTGTCCGGGGTATTGGAGGCAGTCAGGGAATTGAAAGCTTTCCTAAACGGGTTCTGAAGGATATCGGAGAAGGATTTGTAATACGCTGATGTGAGTCCATCTGGACCTGGGCTTTTGCAGGGTTTTGTTTGTTTGAGTGCCGTGTCCCACTCCTGTTGTGAGATAGGGCCGTCTATGTCTTGTAAAATTTCGGGTGTCTGGATTTTAGGGCAGTATTTGTGGAGGAATGTTTCCATAGCACGGAGCCTAGTCTGGTTAGGGCAAGGAGGATCACGTGTGTCATTTAAGTTGTACAATTTGGTATAAAATCTTTCAAATTCCGCGGCAATCTCTGTATTTTTTGTATAAGTGTCACCCAGGGGGGATCTTAGGGAATGCACTGTATGTTTCGTTCGTTTGGAGCGAAGAGCTCTAGCCATGAGGCGACTGCTTTTATTACCGAATTCATAGAATTGCTTTTGGGAGAGCATGTAATTTTTCCTGATGGTTTTGCCCAGTTCTGTTTGTATTGACAGTCGAACGTCTAGCAGCTCTTGGAGGGTTTGAGCGGCTAGAGTATGTTTGTGAGCCGATTCCAAAGTTCTAAGTCTTTGGAATAATTGACGGAGGTGAAACTTTTTTTCCTTATGCCTCTGTGCGGATAACGAAATCAATTTCCCCCTAATTACACATTTGTGGGCAGCCCACTGGGTCATAGGGGATGTCTCCGGGGTGTCATTTTCTCTAAAGTAGTCAGTCAAACAGGTCCTGATCTCTGCCGTGTGTATCGTGTCAGTGA
The DNA here is from genome assembly GCF_037356315.1 of Lithobates pipiens. Lineage (NCBI taxonomy): Eukaryota > Metazoa > Chordata > Amphibia > Anura > Ranidae > Lithobates > Lithobates pipiens. The sequence goes on from NW_027507748.1 coordinate 20,439,885, forward strand.
GGAGAGTGGGATCCAAACGCCATATTCGAGTACGGGCCTGCTTTTCGGGGAGTTTCAGCGTTACCGTGATAGGGTGGTGGTCGGATAAAGTCATCGGTTCTATAGTCGCGGTTGACAGGTAGGTGAGATCAGGTTGGGTTAGGAAAAGGTAGTCAAGACGGGAGTATCTGTTGTGGGGATTGGAGAAAAAAGTAAAGTCCTTTTCGTTAGGGTGTAGGATGCGCCATGTGTCATGTAAAGAGAGCTGTTGGAGGGACAGATTTATTTGACGAAGGGCTCTGTACGGAAGATGGGAGGTACCTGCCGAGGTGTCTGTGAGAGGGTTCAAGGGGACATTGAAGTCTCCGCCTAGCAGTAACATGCCGGATTGAAATGTGAGTAGTTGATTGGAAACCTCTCGAAAAAAGGGTACTTGTGCTGTGTTGGGGCTGTACACATTAGCCAGAGTTATAGGCTTGCCGCACCATGAGCCTTTGAGAAAGATGTATCTGCCGTGGTCGTCAGTCAGTGTGTCTGTAATTTGGATGGGAACGTTTTTGGATAGAAGAATCGAAACGCCTTTAGTCTTGGAGGCTGGCGTGGTTGCGTGGTAGCTATGCGGGAAATAGTCGTTGGACAGTCGTGGTGTGTTTTGGGAGCTAAAGTGTGTTTCTTGTAAGAATATAACATCAGCTTTCATGCTTTTCATGTGGGATAGTGTTTGTTTTCGTTTTTCCGGGGTATTCAGTCCTTTAATGTTTAGAGAGACAATTTTTTGAGTCGGGTGGACGGAGGTAGTACAAGATGAGGCCATTGTAAGTGATCAGGTTCACTATCCAATAGGGAACCGTGTGGTCGGAGAACAACGGAGGACGGATGAGAAGCCGGGAGGTGGGTAAAGGTCAGGCGGGAGGTAGGGATGGAAGAGGAAGGAGGGAACGGGAGGATAGAGCAGATGGGGTTGAAGGAGTTCTGGTCGTGTACGGGGGGATTTACACGGCCTGGGTGGTGAAACAACTACTGGGGTCGGAGTGACTTAGCAATGCACATCCGACTGAATTTGATCCAGTGAGGGATCAGGGAAATCTCTTTCCTCTCGTAGCGAAGAGAGCAAAAAGAATCCTGTGAGTGAAGGTGGTAGGTGTCGAGGTCGAAATTAGGTGGAAGTCTAGGTCCCTTGAGGTCAGGGTACCAATGAATGCGTCAGGCCGTTCAAAATAGAGTATGTAACGGGGGGGGGAAGGGTGGGATTTCGTCGTTAATTAGGTGTGAGAGGAGTGGGGGGTTATGGGCTCAATGTGGAAAAATTTAAGGAGAGAAGGAGAGGGAGATAGAGGAGGTGAAGGTCTCTATCTGTAAGTGTCTATGATTGAATCAGGAGCCCTAGGAGTGGAGGCAGAACTGATAGTTCTTCGGACCCTGTCAGTGAAGTGGAGGGGGGTCGCAGAGCATTAAAGGGCAATGGGACATTAACTATTATTTATTTATTTTTATTTTTTTCCCCGTAAGAATAGGCGGGTAATGGCACTTTCCTCAGAGCGTAGGAGTCATGGGCGCGCCCCATTCGAACGAACCCAAGAGTAGCTACAAACAGAGGGACGTGAGTAAGGTGGAACATCACATTACGATTGTTTTCAGAAACTACTGTACCAAGTAGCAGAAAACGTGACATAACTAACTACTGCATCCATGGCGGTATACCGTATCATGGGAGTTTCAGTACTACAACACTAGATCTATTATTATGTACTGCAAGAGTCAGCCATTCAAAATGTAACTCACTCAGGAGTGCATAATGTTAAAAAAAAACATGTCATGAAACATAAAACGTAAAGCATAAAACATACCACTTAAAGCGTGGAAAAATGAGGGCAACCGGTCCCTTCGTTGGTATAGGATAAAGGTGGGTTAGAATCCAACTCCCAGCAGGAGAGGTCTCGGACTGTCATAAAGGGTCGGTGAGCTCAACTTCGTGCGTTGAAGTGTGAAAAGGGTTCGTGTCGTGAGAGCCCAAACGGGTGCGGGAACATATATGGGATGAGTAAGAAATCATTGGGCGTGAGGGAGGAGACCGGTTGCCCAGCATATAACAACTACATGGTAACCAGTTCGTGTGTAAAGACATCGAGGTTTGTGTGGAAGTCGTAGTACCGTAGAGTGGAACGGGAATCAGGTCGGTGAAACGGCAAGCACTGTTCCGAAGCGACCTACGACCGGTAGGTGCAAGGTTTCCCGGGATCTGTGGCTCCGGATCAACGTTCGGAATCATCGCTCGGATCAATGTTCATCGGGAGACATAAGCATCAGGTCAAACAGAGTTAGTTTTGCGGGGAATCGGGAACATAACATATCGTCCCGGGGAAGGAGAGTGAGTGATTCTCGATAAGAGGGGCGAACTTACTCATCAGTTGCGATGGGGTGTTTGGGGTCATTCAGTGCAAGGTCCAGGGTCTCGAAGGGTAGAGAGAGACATGGTGGCGGTAGGTTCGTGCGTAGTACACGCCGGTGCAACTCGAACGGTGATGGATTCGGAGGGGAGAATAAGGGCAGTTGAAGACAACAGAGTAAACGATGAGCAATACAATGCATGCCAGAAAGTGGACAGTTCAAACTGGTACCTTATGTGGAGGTGAGAGACGACGAATTAGGATCTTCTTAGTCTCCTGTAGTCAGGAGACGCCGTGGGGCTGTGGTTCCGCAGGTTACCTGATGGGCGCGGGGATGAAGGCGGCGGATGTGATCTGCGACGGCGGCCAATGTGGAAGTTTCCTGCTTCAGCTATACCTTCCATTGATTCGGCCCTGTGCAACGTGGGTAAGCGAAAGTCGCTGTACCAATCCGGTACATCAATTGGAGGCAGGTTGAGGGTTGTACAAAAATGATCCAAGTCCTCCGGTACTCGTAGGTTAGCTGTGTGGCCATTAGCTGTGGCCGATAGGCAGAATGGATATTTCCAGCGGTATGTGATAGCCCTCGTACGGAGGACGTCTAGAAGAGGCTTTAACTCTCTCCTTCTTTGGAGGGTGATAGACGACAGATCTTGGAAAATTTTGATTTCCGTCCCGTGGTGCAGTATTCTTCCCCTGCTTCTCGCCTTTCTCATAACTTCTTCTTTTACGATAAAATCTGTGAGGCAACAGATGACATCTCTCGGAGGATCCGTCTCTCTCCCTCTAGGGCGAAGAGCCCTGTGAATACGCTCGAAGGTGATCACTGTGTCCGGAGCTCTCTCTAGCAGGTCGTTAAAGATCGTCGTCACCGTTGGGGTCAATTGCTGCGGTTCAATGGATTCAGGTAATCCTCTCACCCGCACATTGCGGCGGCGACCGCGATTGTCGAGATCCTCTAAATGGCGGTTCACCTCCCTGAGGTGAATCGAGTGTGATTCCGCGATTTGCTGAACTTGGCACAGCGCTGTGTCATGGCGGGCCTGCACTTCTTCAACTTCCTCCATTCGCAGGGTTATGGCGCGAAAGTCCTCTCGGAGCTCAGAGATGGCTGCGGATAGTGTGCTTTTGATGTCCGCGGCAACCGCCCGCAAGTCCGCTATATTTAGGGCAGGAGGTGTCGGAGGATCCATAGCAGAGGCTTGAGGGCTGCGGCTTCGCGATCTGTGCGCGGGTCTGCTGGCTGAAGGGGCCTCGTGGATTGCGGCCTGTGGGTCCGGCGCCGCGCCTCTGGATCGGGCCCGAAATATTTCGGGTACGTTTTGGCTGAGCGGTGTGTCTTGGCTCCGGGGTGGACGGGAGCTTACCGGGGGGTTATTGTGTTGCGTGCTCCCCATATCGTTAGGCAGAAAGGGCGTCGTAACGGCTGATGCTGGACCTCTGGGAACGGGAGATGAGGATCAAGCGTCCATCTTCCTCAGGCACCAAGCGTCTTTTTTTATATCCAGAAGAATATTCGAGTCCCACGTGTAAATGACACTTCAAATATGCTGTCTAGTCCCCAAAAGGGTAAACATGCGAACACCCATGTGATGTTACCGCCACCTCAACAGATGTAGGCTTACCAGATGGTTATGGCCCAAAAGAATATATATTCTGAGAGTCTTGCAAGCTTTAAATTTATCGTGGACACTTGGATTTGCCGGTATTAGAATACCCAATGACATGAATTTAGCCAAAGCTAGACTGACAAAGAGTCATCCAAAAATTCTTCCCACCAACAGTAGATTCTCTGCTCACATATAAAGGCCCGATTCAAGATGATGAATGTATAGAAGGAAAACATAGGACCATATAGTGTAATTCCATTAAAATAAAATTTATTAAAAAAATATAGTAGCAAACTCACATTTCTGTAGTTCTAAACAAGCACTTCTTAACAGATAGCAGTGGAGTCCTCCCGACGCAGTTCGTCCTCATAGACATCGTCTGGGGTGCCCATCCACTGCTGCCAGACTCACTTTTATAATCTAAAAGGCCCATTAGACAAGCTTCCCCTCACCTGTGTCACCACGTATCACTTCCGGTTTGCGGAGGTCAAAGATGGCCGCCAGGTGTGCGTTCCACAACTCCATTTCAATATCCTACCACTATAGCCATAATACACACACTCGTGTGGTATTTAATAATACATAACTCCGAATAATGTGTATCCAATTTAATATGTGTAAACAGTTTTGTTCAGCTCTTTAAAATGGGACATATGTCCCCCGTTGTGTGCTGGAACGCACAGGATCTAAAACAACCTGGACGTGATAAGATCGCGTCATTTCCGGGCGACTGTGCCAAGCGCTGGAAGGAACAGATGAAGCCAAACACAGAAATCCCGTGATGGAACGCCCGCGTCACTTCCGGGCAGGTATTCGCCGCATCTACTTAGCAACAAAACCAAACATAGAATCTAATGCAGGGGCGGCGTGATGTAAAACTTCAGCGTCACCTCTGCAAAAGGACAGTACAAACTACAGGCTTGTATACATCACATGGAAATGGCAGCGCTGCGCTAAGGGAGCTAATAACACCCCGTGACAGGTGAATGCTAAATAAAAAATAAAAAATTAATGAATAAAATATAATGAACAAAGATAAAAAATAAAAATAAAATTGAAAATAACCGCCAGTGAATGGCTATATAAAGGTTGTGATACATATTGTTGCAAAAAGTGAGTGGAATCTCATCACAGGGCTTCATGACATGAAATCACATGTATATATATCAAAAGTACATGTGACCAGAAATCTTTCCATAAAGTACAAAAATGTATGTATAGATTTAAAAAGGAGATTTAATCCAATTATTAAACTAAATAAAATAAAATAAACACAATGTAAGGCCATGAATTCAATTGTGAAAATATTTTGCATGATACAAAATATTACCCCCCATCACAAAAAAAAAACAAAAAAAAATATATGTAAAAATATATTCTCCTCCTATATAGACCCATCTATCCATCTCCAATTATGATTCATTGATGAAGGCATTAATGTCCCACTCCAATCATAAATAGGTCAATCCGTGAATATGTATTATGTGTCTTAGAATAATAACTGAAATCTTTCTCTCGTGCGTGTAGTGTCCGCCAACTATCTACCAGATGTAACATTCTCAGACTCTTTTTTTAAATGTCTCTGTGCTCTAAGTGATAATGGTGTTTTACCAGATGATGTGTCCATCCCAGGATCTATTGTGAGATTAAAATCTTCCCCTAGTATTAATATCCCCTCCCTGAAGTTCCCTAATTTTTTCAATGTTTTTTATATAAAGTCCACCGTGCGATTATTAGGGGCATAAATTGTTGCAAATGTACAGCACTGCCCATAGATTTTCCCCTTCACAAACAAATAACGTCCCTCTGGGTCTGCTTCTACTTCCATACAGGAAAAGGGGCATTGCCTATGGAATTCTTTTGAGACTCTTCTTGCTCCCTTAATAGGGGAGGTCGCATGGTGCCACTGACTAAACAATGAACATGGCAAGCGTGGGGTTGCCCCTGTTGCGAAGTGCGTCTCCTGGAGGAACACGATCTCTGCTCCCAGGGTGCGCAGTTCGCACCAGAGCCGACCCCTTTTACATGGAGAACCCAGTCCCCTTACATTATAGGATATTATCTTAACCTCTTCCATTTTCCCTTACTTTTTTCCTCCTGCCCTTTTGCTTTGTTGATTTCTTCTGGATATATCTGAAGTCGGGAGAGCATAGGGATACAAAGGGCAGGAGAAAGAAAGAGAGAGTATGAGAAAGGAAAAAAAAGAAAAAAAGAAAGGGAAATCCCCCTCCCACCCCCTACCCCCTTCCCCATCCTTGATGTACCTATTTTACCCAAATATTCCCTACCCCCACTAGTAGGGGGATCCCTCCCTGGGTGGGTATACTGCCCACCCCTGGATTTCTCCTCCTTCCCGCCTGCATGCGGAATTAAAAGTCTCCCTTCTTGGGACCATCCTATCAGGGGCAACATAACCATTGGTGTGGGTGATAACCCCGGTACGCCCTGGACTCCTGGGGAGCACAACCCATCAGTACTGGGCGACAAAATGAAAAATAAAAAAAATAAATGATTGCTAAGAGAAAGACATGGAAAAAAAAAGGAGCTGGAGACAAGCAGGGGACACTGGTAGCATGTAGGGCAGGGCGCAGGACGGGGCGGGAGGGGGGGTCCCTCCCGATTTTTAGAAACTATAGTACTTATAGAGGGAACTCCCCCACCCCCCCACCGCCCCCGATAATCCAGCCCCCCCCCCACTCCCTAGTTTATCCTTGCCACCGTCCATTTCCATCTTTTATCATATCTTCCTCCCTCCACCTCTCCTTGGTACTTGATTCCATTGCTCCGGGCACCGCATGGGGGATTTAATACTATTCAGGCTCCAGTCTACAAAGTGCGAGTAGGCCTAATATCTCTGTAAAGTTTTTAAAATCATCTTTCGTCCTGAGGACTGCTGTCTTTCCATTTCGTGAGGCCGTTATCCGAAAAGGGAAACCCCACCTATATTTCACCTCTGCAGTTCGCATCACCTCCAGTAAAGGCTGAACAGTCCTAAGTTGCATTAGTGTGCGATATGATAGATCTAGGAATAGGGATATCTGGCAACCTTCAAACTCTATATTAGAATTGTTGCGGGCTGCTTTCGTAATTGCCTCTTTCATAGTATACTTGTGCAATTTGCATATAATGTCTTGAGGTCTGTCTGTACTCTGGGAGGGTGGAGACAGGGACCAATGTATCCTGTCTATTTCCACCTTTTCTGTTGTCAGAGGCCCCAGAATCTGGTTAAACAGTTCTGTCACTGTCTGTAATAAGTCCATACCCCCTTTGGCCTCAGCCAGACCTCTTATGCGGATATTTTGCCTTCGATCCCTATTTTCTTGGTCATCCAATTTATCTTATAGTGAATTTATTATCCCTTCATGGTGTTTTAGCATCTCCTGTGTGTCCACCACTGCCAGTTTAATCCCATCTTGGTTTGTCTCCACCTCTTCCACTCTATGCCCCAAGGCTACTATATCCTCTCTCAGGCCATCCATCATTTGTTAACATGATAGCTCCACTGCTGCAATTAGTGATTGTATGTCCGTTTTTGTAGGGAGAGCTCTCAATAGTTCCCTTAGCTCTTTATCCATTGTCACCCCTATTACCTCTGGTTGGGACACTATTTGCTCTAATGAGGGACTGTGTCAGTAGTGTGGGTTGTAATATAGGTTGTGATGTTTGTTTCCTTATGTCCCTTCCTGGGGGTCCTTCCGGGACTTATCGGGGCTCACACCTCCCACTCCCCCATCGGGGGTTCTCCCCTCACAGTCCACCCCTCGTATATTTTCTTTTAAGGAGTCCAACTTTCTCAACCCTTTAGTCTCTTCTCCCGGGATGTCCTGTATCCCATACTACCCCTGGGCTTCTTTATTAGACTCAGTCTCTATGCCTTGATAGGTTATTTTACAGACCCTGGCTGCATTCATATGCTTCTCTCTCCCGGCCATGCCATCTTGCTCCTCCATCCCCAGCACTCCAATCAGTCTATCTCCAGCCAGTGTTAGACTTTTTAAACTTCTCCTTTCAAATCCTGGCGGGCCTTGACCCTTCATTTGCATTTCTTTTTCATACCTGAGCCTTCCTTGGCTAACCTTGCATTCAGGAGATCCGGTGCCTTTCACGTCTGGCTCTAGTCCTTTTCGGGCTGCTTTTCCTTGTTCCGCACTCTGTGGGGACAGATATGCTCTCAGGCCACCTGTCTGCTGTCCCGTCTGAGGCTTCCCCTTACCGCCGGACTGCAGAGCGGTACGCCGGCGTGTCGCTATGTCTGGCTTCAGTCTCATGGGCGGAGTCTCGGAAGGAGCCCGGGTTCAGGAAGTGGGAGGGCCGTCTCACGTCTCACTACAGCTCCACACCGATCAGCTCAGCTTCCCCAGAGCCCGGAGGTTCACCGTGCGCTCACACAGCGCATCTCATCTCCACACCATGCCCCCCCGTACGTTCCAGCCAGCTAGATGTTACTGTGCTCCCGACGACCCTGTTTTCATTCAACCACAGTAGTCATACCTCCTTGTGTCCTTCTGTCTCCCGCCTGGTTCCCCCATTCAGCCCCACTCCAGTACTGTTTACAGTTAAATGTGAGCGGGCTGGAGAAGGGGAGGGCTACACTTTTTTATATGCATTCTTTCATTCTCTGTTTATATTTCCCAGCCCGGTACAAGGCCAGTTGTACTGGCTTATCAGCGGCCCTGCCACCACACAAGGATCTCACTCTGGTTAGCAAGTCACTGTCGTAATCCTTTGACATTCTGGTTGTAGGTGGTGTGCAGCCAGGTGCGATGACAATAATTCACACAGGTGGGATGCAATAAATAATTTGTATTGAAGAATGCAGTAACACTTTACAACAGAACCCAAAGGGGAACCACCTGGCCAGGTATACTCACAGTTTGCAGCAATGGGGATGAGGCAATGCTCTGCTGGACTGACAGCATTTATAAAGCACAGATTGCGACCTGGCCATATCCTGCACAATCAGGAAGATGTCCAAAGGAATTACCGACCCTATGCTTTTCCTCTTCATTAGGAACCTTTTCCTACTGCTAGTACTGTCCCTGACAGGCGGGGTACCTCTCCCTAAGCTACCCACTTGCATAAAGAGTGCCAAACCTGGGAGCCAGTATCATCCAATAAGATAGCTTTCCCAGTGACCCATGAAACCATAGAGGAAACATATTCCTCTTGACTTCCTCCTCCAACAACAGTAGCACTGCATAGAGCACCACCTGTCATGGAGAAAGTAACGTACGCCTGCCTACATGATGGCAGCAGTGGGATACTAGTGTGTGTTGCTAGTTGGATGTTTCTTTTGTCTGGATTGGGGAACTTTTGGTTCTCCCTATAATTCACCAGTAGGGATGAGTAAATGGTTTGGCCCGAGCATGAGTTTTGGCTGAACATTTTCCTATTCGGCTCTTCACTGAACGCCTGAATTTGCAGGGTGTTTGCAGGGTGTTTGCTGGGTGTTCGCCTTGATAAACACCCTGCAATGCACTGAGAACTGCACAGTGCATTCTGCACCCTGATTGAGCAATGTAAGCTGGTTATTAAGGTGCAGGGTCAGGAAGCCGGCCGCAGCATCCTTAACAACCAATGAGTCATCAGCTGTCAATGGGTTTCCCCGCTGACAGCTGAATAAAAAAAAATGCTGGTAAAATACAAAAAAAAAAAAAATGGCGTGAGTTCCCTCAAAATCCATACCGTACCCATATCTGGGCATGGTCAGGAAAGGTGAGGGGGATGAGCGAGTGCCACCCCCCCGAACCATACCAGGCCACATGCCCTCAACATGGGGGGTGGGTGCTTTGCCTGTTGATGGGGACAAGTGTCTGCCTGACCACCCTGGGCTGTGGTTGTCAAGGTCTGCAGGAAGGGGGCTTATCAGAATCTGGAATCCCCCTTTAACAAGATGGCCCCCAGATCCCACCCCCCTATGTGAATAGGTATTGGGTACCTCGTACCCTTACCCATTCATCAAAAAAGTGTCAAAAATAATAACCTCAAGAAACAGTTTTTGACAATTCCTGTATTAAAAAATAAAAAAATTGTGTCCCTTGATATAAATCAATCACAAAGCCCACTGGACCCGAAAAACAGAAAAAAAAATAAAAACGCTCTCGCCTCCTGGGAGGCCTCCTGCCTTTCTTTATATTTTCGATAGCTGGGTGCCGGTGTTTTGTGGAGAAGTGGCCGCTATCGAGAAGTGCCCGGTATGTACGGCGCATGCGCCGTATGGAACAGCACAACAGCTGATTTTACGATCAGCTGGGCTGACGTAACCATGGTGCATGTGCACATCATATGAGATGTCTCTCAATGGGAGATACCATTTCAAAGGCACAATTTAAACCTATACAAACAGTGGGGTAGACTGTAGTTCTCACATTGTGCCTCGCTGCTGCTGGAGAGCGACTAGTGGCTGGTGTTGAAGGGCTGTTTTTTTCTGTGATGCAACCCGACCTTTCACACAGGCAAAACCGGCCGTTCAACACAGGAAACCCGCCCTGCAACACAGACAAAACTGGAGCATCAGTGCACTGTAAAGCCGTCCCGCAACAGCGAGGCACAATGTGAGAACTACGGTCTCCCCCCGCTTTTTGTTGGTTTCAATTGTGCCTGTGAAATGGTATCTCCCATCGAGAGACGCCTCCTACGATGTGCGCTTGCACCATAGTCACATCACTCCAGCTGATCGGTAATTCCTCTCATACTCGCCTCCAGGACTTTTCCAAAGCCTCTCCAATCCTATGGAATGCCCTACCTCAATCTGTCCGCCTATCTCCTACTTTATTAGCTTTTAGACGATCCCTGAAAACACTTCTCTTCAGAGAAGCCTACCCCACCCACACCTAACTGTATTTTCATGTTCTCCATCAGCTCATCCCCCACAGTTATTACCTTTTTGTTTCAACTTGACCCTCCCTTCTAGATTGTAAGCTCTAATGAGCAGGGCCCTCTGATCCCTCCTGTATTGATTTGTATTGTAAGTGTACTGTCTGCCCTCATATTGTAAAGCGCTGCGCAAACTGTAGGCGCTATATAAATCCTGAATAATAATAATAATAATAACTCAGCTGGAGTGCGGCTCTGTCCTGCGTATGCGCAGACACTATTGGCACTTCTCGACAGAACTCCAACAATTGTAACTGCGAGTCATTTTAAATGAGATTTGACTAGTTTTTTTGCTGTAGCATGTTTTATGCATACTACAAATGCACCACTTTATAGACAGACTAAGGGGACCCCCAGGCACGATATTTAAAATAATTTTTAATTTTTATTGTTCCACTTTAAGCATCATTAAAATCATTGCTCCCGAAAAAGCTATTGTTTTTAAATTGATACATGTCCCCAAGGGCAGTACCCAGACCCCCATACCCCTTTTATGGCCAATTACTTGCATATAAGCCTTAAAAATGCGCAATTTTGATTTTTTTCTGTTCAACTCCCATAGACTTCAATGGGGTTTGCCATTCAGGTTAGAATGCAATACCTTGCAAATCATTTGGTCTCTCCCTGGTCATCCCTGTACCCTCTGTACCCCCATCCATGACATTTCCCATGCCACCCCTCCATCACTGGACATTAAAAGTGCTCTAAGGTGGGGGGCGTGGCCGGCCAGCGTGGAAGATGGACGCTTAATCACAGAGCTCCATCGTGAGGGGAAATAACGGAATGAATTGGACCCGAACAGGACCGTGATTCCATCCAAAAACATTACCCGATAGCGAACGGACATCCTGTGTAACGATGTCATGTAAAAGAATGGGAGAATACCGACCGAAAAAGCTTACAACACTAATGTATGCTCCCGGAGAACAGGTCAGTGAAATCCAAAATGGCGCTGACGGCATTTCAGCGCCTCAGGGAAACTACACCGCTCTCCCCTCAGAACAACAGGAGAAAATAATTAAAGGAGAAACACCTAAATCCCCTACTCAAGATGCTAGTGCTGACTCTTTACTAAACACCCCCGCCAGAGAAAAAATGAGGATAGATACATTAATAGTACAGCCTCATTCACAAGTACTACAGACCCAGGCTTCTAATTCTCCACAAACTAACCAGGCCTTACAATCTTCTATGGAACCATTCCCCACTTCTGGGCAACCAGTTATTGACACTACATTAAAGGAAATGCTAATATCGCTACACTCCTCATTAGTGTCAGATCTGTCAAACCTATTCCATAAATTAAATGCCGATGTGAGCTCATTAGATAACAGAGTCTCCACTATAGAAAGGGGAATGACTGAATGTTCACACACAGTGAATGATCTCATTGACGCCTATGATGACGTGAAAGATGAACAGGAATGGGTCCGTGCCAAGCTGGCCGATTTGGAAGACTGTTCCAGACATAACAATGTCAAATTAAGAGGTGTCCCTAAAAGTGTTAACACGCCAGATTTGACCAAATACGCAAAGGACCTGATTCTCACAATTTTACCAGGAATTACACCAAGAGATTTGATTATTGATAGAATACACAGAATTGCAAAACGACAACATTTGGCAACTTTGGTACCGAGAGATGTACTTATGAGGATCAATTTTTTCCATGTCAAAGAAAAAATGATGTATGAAGCTAGATCCAAAGGCCCACTTCCACGCCCATTCGAGGGTGTACAAATATTCCCTGATCTTTCCAAACATACACTACAACTAAGAAGAGACTTAAATCCAATAACTAAGAGTATGCACAATCATAAAATACTATATAAATGGCGATACCCAGCTACATTGATCATTACTAGAAATGACAACAAAATGATTCCCTTACCTCCCAAATTGCTAAATTAGAGTCTGAGCATAAAGCTTCATCACAACCTAACACTCTAGCTCAACTAATGCAGCTTAGACAGGAACTTAGAGCTCTCCTTTTGCACAAATATGAATACATGCAACGTAAATTTAAAGCTACATCATATTCCACATCTAACAAAGCTGGTAAAAAATTAGCTCAGCGACTTAAAGGTATACAAACTAAATCTAAAATCCATTATATCTTCCACCCACAATCAAAAGATAAATTATCTAATCCACAAGATATAGCAAATGCTTTTAGTGATTTTTACAGTGATCTTTATAATCTTCATACAGATGCTTCCACCCACCAACCGTCCCCGGAGGAAATTAATAAGTTTCTTAACCAAATTAACCTACCTACCCTAACTGAATCCCAATTAACTTACTTAAATGCACCATTCCCTACCACAGAAATTCTTGCAACTATTGCATCATTACCAAGCAATAAAGCTCCGGGTCCCGATGGTCTTTCGGGGGAATATTTTAAACAATTCTCCCCATATCTGACTCCCCATCTAACGAAATTCTTTAATACAACTGCATTGTCTTCTAATTTCCTTGCAGAATCATTATCAGCACTCATTGTTACGCTCTCGAAACCTGGGAAAGATACAACCTCACCCCAAAATTTCAGACAAATTTCCCTACTTAACCTTGATCTAAAAATGTATGCTAAAACTATAGCTAGACGCCTAGTTTGTGCCTGATCTGATACATAAAGATCAATCTGGCTTCATTAAAGGGAGACAGGCTCCTGATGCAACACGAAGAATGATAGATCTAATTCATCATGTGGAATCTAGTGGAACGCCTTCTCTGCTTCTCTCTTTGGATGCAGAGAAGGCGTTCGATCGGGTACAATGGACATATCTACAAAAGGTCCTATTAAAATTCGGATTTAAGGATTACATATATAATGCTATCATGGCATTATATACCCACCCATCGGCTCAAGTATTTTCCGCCAATATGCTTTCCCAACCATTCCACATATCAAATGGTACACGCCAAGGTTGCCCGCTATCACCTTTAATCTTTAATTTGGCAATGGAACCCTTGGCTGAACATATATACGTAAAAACTCTAAGATTACGGGAATAACCTTGGGTTCCACCTCTCATAAAAGTAATCTTTTTGCGGATGATATAATTCTTATATTAACAAACGCTACCTCATCACTAGCCGCAGTTTGCGAAACATTGGACTGGTTCAGTCAGGCATCCCTATACAAACTAAATACAACAAAATCAAATATATTGGATCTAAAATTGGATGCTACCACTAGAAACCTCCTACAAGCCCAATACCCCTTTTCATGGTCTGAAGATAATATTTCTTATTTGGGTATACAACTCACAAGATCTACTAAACACCTTTTTAAGTCAAACTATAAACCCCTTCTGAATAAATTGCATACAGAATCCCAGAAGATCACTAAATTGGAACTTTCATGAACTGGAAGATTAGCAGCGTTCAAAATGATGCATTTACCTCAAATCCTTTACCTATTTAGAACTTTACCTATCCCCATTCCTAAATACTTCTTCACATCCCTTCAAAGGTTACTCAACCAATGTATCTGGCACGGAACAAAACCTAGATGTGCTCATTCCAAACTAAGAAATCGCAAACTGGCGGGAGGGTCAGGATCTATTGATTTCGAAGATTACTATATAGCAGTAATAATTGATCAATCTAAAGAATGGTTTCAAAACCCCCCAAGTAAACTATGGAGTAACATTGAACATACCTTTCTATTAAGTCCCGGATTGAAGGACTGGCTTCTAAGTACTCCACTGGGGACTAAACTGCCCAAAGATTTACCTCCTAACATGATTGCCACGACCAAAGCTTGGAAAATTTTAAACCAAGAAATACATTGTGAACCAAATATACCACAAATATCGATCCCTATCGAATCTTTACACCATTTATCACATGACCTATCACTACAACATTGGTCTCAAAAAGGCATCAAATACATAAACCAACTTCTTATAGGTACACATACGCAATCCTTTTCTGTCCTACAAAAACAATTTAACTTACTACATTCAGACATCTCTACATATACCCTCTTACAACAATGCCTCAATAAACTCAAACTTCCTTTATACAATATCTCGCCAACAATATGGGAGTTTCTTAACTCCTCCTCACCCCACAAAAAAGGAATCTCCTTAATATATAATATCTTACACCTCAAAAGTATTTTCACAAAATCAACCTCTCATACACATTGGGAAAATGACTTACAAAAGTCCTTTACAGACCAACAATGGGAACAAGCATTAAAAAGTGTTTACAAAACTACTAAAAGTTCAGCACTATGGGAATTTACTCAAAAAATTACACTTAGATGGTATCTGAGACAAAATTAGAGTATCCCTGCGCTATCATATAAAACTTAAATTAATACTGGGGGCAGGTTGCAGCAATCCACCGACAGAGGTATAAGCCCTACCACCGAAAAACGTTTATCAAAATCAAATAAATGGTGTTGCGCTACCTTAAAAATAATAAATTAATCTAAAGTGCCTAGTGCATACAATTAATTAAGTAATGACCCCTTAACAGGTTATTTCCAGGGTGAACAAATTACATACAAATAGACAATAGTGTAATCCAACTATTGCAGCCACAAATTATACAAGGTAATTAATACAATAAGTGAATAAAGTGTCAGGTGCTTAAATTACACCATAAAAAACACACAGAAGGTAATAAAGTGTCCAGTGCTTAGAAATTCATACATCCAAAGTCGCATATGCGAAGCTCAAACCAGTGCAATAATAGAGTGCAATCAGACTCCTCACACAGCAAAAACAAGCACAATAAATAAACACATATGTCAATGATGACACAAACGTGAATCACACAGTGCAAATACAGCAACTAAAAAAAATATAAAAAATGAGTCTCTATATAGAAAAGTAAAGTGACACGTGATTCATAAGGTGCTTCTCCAGATAGAAAGTGCCAGAGAACAGTGTATGTAGACTCTTGTGCCTCTTCAGTGTTCAACGCACATCGGGTGGAGTGGCCCCTTACCTTACTGCTGTAAGGTAAACAGCAGACCAAAAAGATGGCAAACAATCCAGGGCGGTGTATCCCTACTCCCGGAAAATTGGTATTGTCCCCACACCAGTTGTTGATAAATCAGTATCAAGGTCTCATAGGGAAAAAGAAAGGTAGGCTCCAATGGTGAAGTACATTTAAACTTTTATTAATAAAAAAACTATAGTGGAGCGGTACTCACAAACATAAGACAGACAGTTTGCATATCGAAAACAGCCGAGCGTTCCGCTCGTATCACGGACGTCACTTCCAGTGTCGTCACTTCCGGTGTCCTAATTCCTTCTATTCCGACGCATATCGTCACGTACCATGTGACTTCATCAGGGAAGGATGGTCAAAATCCGCTGATTTTCTGAAATAATCTTAAACCATATCTCAATATACTTTTACTGTGTTTTCAAATTCTAGTTGCATTTTATTTGGATGTATTGTAGCTATAATTGAATAAAAATACTCAATTTTTATTTTACTTAATGGATGAACTGTACGCCTATAAGAATGTTAATATGTTTTACCGGATATCTTCTGTTTACTCGTATTTGACATTTACTGTACGATATATATTTAATATGCTTTATTATTAAAATTAATAAAAATCGATTGATCAAAAAAAGTGCTCTAAGGTGGTGAGGATTGAGGGAGCACTGCATCTGGAATCCACCCCCATCCTGACCTGCTTCACCCCCCCATTCCTGACTTTCTGTAAATCTGGCAGGTGCGTCAGCAACCCCATCAGTACTAAGTATATCTCTTTGCTGGAGGGGGCCTCTAATATGAAGGGGGGGGGGCTCTAGTGTGAAGAGAGGACTGTGATATGAAGGGGGACTCTGATGTAGGCTTCTGATGTAAAGGGTGTGGACTTCTGATGTGAAATGAGGGCTTAACCCTTTAATGCCTAAGCCTATTTCTGACATTTGTTAAAGTTAAAATCTGTATTTTCTGTAGAAAATTACTTAGACCTCCAAACATGTCACGCTTTGAAATTGTGCACACTCATGGAATGGAGACAAACTACGGTACCTAAAAATCTCCATAGGCGACTCTTTAAAAAAATGTAACGGTTACTAGGTTGCAGTTAGAGGAGGTCTTTTGCTAGAATTATTGCTCTCACTCTAATGATCACAGTGATACCTCACATGTGTGATTTGAACACCATTTAAATATGTGGGCATGGGAGGCGTGACCGAATGAGTATGGTGGAGTGAGGAGAGGTGCGAGGGGTGCTGTGTACTGCTCCCTACCTGGCCATCGATCAAGCAATGAGCGGCGGTTGTTGAGAAGGCTGAGCACTGAGGAGCCTAGTCTGACATCAGAGCGGGGAAGGAGTGTCGGCGGGTTCGCCAGAGGCAGCCAGAGATCTGCGAGCTGATCCGAAGACTCTGCGAGTGGCTCCGAAGGCCCCTGTGTGATGTCATACACTGTGTGCTGCTGCGCCTGGCTGAGAGGAGTGCTGCACGCCGTACCGAGAGGAGAGAGGCAATCGGCGTGGCGGAGGTGCTCGCCCTGGATAAGGAGTCGGGTAGGAGTCGGGTAGGAACCTGTTTGATTGTCCCTGGAAGGGCCCTGGAAGGGCCCTGGGAGCGGTGGAGATACGGAGGTTGGTGAGTGGTTTAAGAGAGGAGACCTTTTGACCTTTTACTGCTGACACTGTTCAGAGGGCTGCGTGAGTAACTAAAAACAAAAAAAAAAACGGTAACTAAAATAAAAACAGATTCAGAGACTGTACCTGCTGAAACACTATAAAAAGCCACCAAGTTAAAGTTAAAAGGTTTAAAGTGCCTGTAATAACAACAACTGGGTACTGGGGGCCGTTTGGACATATATGTGTGGGTGTAGCCTCAGAATACCTATAATAACCTTATCCCTCAAGATCGACTCAGGACTGATTTCCTTTCTTTTGAAGAGTGGCCAGGGGGAGTAGGATGCAGCATTTACGCTCCTCAAAAGAAAAGGGGGAAAAAATCTGCAACAATCTGCCGCAGCAAAATTGGAGCAGTATGCACACTCCTCGACTCAGACCCCCCCTAAAAAAGTGAAACAACCAAAGTACAACAGGGTGCACTCTCAGACAGAAAAAGCCAGGGGCAGTCAAATATTAATACATCACTTGCGGTAGTAACAAAAACCCTAACTAATAAGAACCTGGGAACAGATGAGCATAGTGTAGATGCTATGAATGAGACCCCTTTGCTTTTAGAGAATGAACCAACAATAAAGGATGTATTCCTGGTGGTGAATGCATGCAACTAGTCGCTGAAAGAACTTTGTGACCAAATGAAGGAGGACCCGATACTGGTTAGACGAGACCTACAGAAAACAGCAGAAAGGACAGCTGACCTGGAGATTAGGACTAGCCAATTGGAAGATGACACAGCTTACTAGATACGGGATAAAAATGTACGAGATGGAAAATTAGGCTCCGAAGGGACAATGTGCGGATAGTCGGGCTTCCTGAAAAGAGCGAGGGTCTAAATCCCATTGAGTTCTTGGAATGTTGGCTAGTTGATCTCTTCAGAAAAAAATCATTTTCAAAAATGTTTTCTATTGAGAGAGTGCATAGAGTTCCTTTTAGAGCCCCATTGGAAGGTAGTTATCCCAGGCCACTCCTGATTAAGTTCCTTAATTATAAGGACAAAGTGACATTGTTCCGAAAAGCAAGAGAAATGGGAAATATCCTTTTTTTTAACTTAAGATTTTTATTAATATTTTTCCATGGTAAACAGATATATACGAGCTTTACAGAGGCGATAATGCAATAGTATAGTCTGTTACATTAATAGAATGTATGAGCCTCAGTACATAAGTGTATAAGTCAACAACGGGTTGGTATATGGATATTAACAATCGTCACTGGTGGTAAGAGCGGATATTAAACATTAACAAAGGCAATTTACACTGTGAAGTGGATAGGCAATCACATTAGTAGAACGTAATAGTGGTAACATAAGCTATTTGCACAATTCTAAGTATAGTGTGTGCCTATCAACAACCTATAAGGTAGAACAGAAAGAGTACGGTATGGAACAGATTTTCCAATAGGTAAGGCTAGTGCCAGGTATTATGTAAGTTGCGTACTTCTTGGATCATTGATCCAAGGATCCCAGTCCCTGAGGAATACTTTGTAGTAAGTTGAGCTTTGGAGAAGCTGTGTTCCAGTTTAAAGTTGGAGTTTAAGATGGTAATTACTTCTCGGACATCGGGAGGTTGTGAGTTTTTCCATTTCCTAGCGAGTGCCAACCTAGCAGCGATCAGAATATGAGTGGACACTGTTTGGAATTTTTTTGGCCAAGATGGAATCATTAAACCAAGAAGAAGGTCAGCAGGTGATAAGGTCATTGTAGTATGGGTGATTGAGTGAAGAACGGTCCGAATTTGGGTCCAGACGTTTTTAAGATTCGGGCACTCCCACCAAATGTGAAAAAAGAGAGCCTGGGGACCCGCAACCTCTCCAACATAAGGGTAATACATCTGGGAAGATCTTAGCAAGTCTGTTGGGTGTGTAGTACCAGTATTGGAAGAGCTTTTGTAAAGATTCCCAGTGTGCTGTACAGTGCGAAAGCTTGGCAGGTAAAGAGAGAGCACGGTACCACACACTGTTAGGTGGGCTAGATGGAATACATTCAGTCCATTTTAGGATTTGTGATTGGAGTGGATACTCTGTAGGTCGAGACAGTTCTTTATATAGGTGCGAAATGCCTTTACAGGCATGATCCTTTGTGGTGAAATACGTAATTGTACTGTGCAGGATCCCGTGGTGGTTCTTCCATTCGGTTTTGTTGATTAAGGATCTGATCCTTAAGTAGATGTAGAAGGATTTTGAGGAGATATTATAGGAGGATTGGAGATCTGCGAAGGATCTCAAGTGCGATGTGGAGAACATTTTTCTGAGATCAGTGATACCTGCGTCGATCCATGGTTGTATTGGGAGGTCAGGGAGAACAAGCGTGAGCGACTGAGTTGGGATAAATTGTAGTATGGAGTGTGGTAGACCTTTCGACATTTGGGGAAGTAAGGCCCACACTCTGAGGGAGGCAGAGATAGTGTCCAGTGGATATCTTACGCTGGGTGTGAGAAGCGAGGCAGATAGAAGTAGTGTAGGTTCTGCAGACATTGCTACCGCTTCTATCTGCACCCAGTTGGATGGGGTAGACGTATTCCACCATAGTTTAAGTTGGTCTAGAAGGACTGCCTTGTAGTAAAAGGTTATGTTGGGGGCACCCAAACCCCCCATGTGGATTGGGGTGATCAGATTTTGTTTTTTGATCCTGAGTTTTTTGTTTCCTTTTTAATGGTACCAAAGGGGGGGAACACTGGTAAAGATGGATCATCCACACAAAGAATTTGTAACTTATATGGAAGTCAAGGAAAAGGGGAAAAAAAAGAGAAAGGTATAGAGCACAGAAATATCATGAGAATCACTGTAAAAGATTATAAGGATTGGTTATATTATATTGTTTACGTTATGACACACTTAATGTGCATAGGAATATCTATGATGATAAAAGAAAAGATGGGGTTGAATTTTGTTCAAACATATCTCCTTAGTTTTGGGAATTATAAACGTGGTTGTGTGGTGATCTTGGTAATAGCAACAAAAATGGAGTCTTAGGGAGTGCAAAGTGAGACTACGAGAACTGAGGTAGGGCGAGGCTTGGTAATAAATATAGTATGGAAAAGGCAAGTTCAACAGCTGGATACACATTCCCCACCCTTACATGCAAGTTAAAACATTTAAGATAGGATCCTGGAATGTTAGGGGACTGGGAACGCAGGCCAAAAAGGCAGCAGTGTTAACTATTATGGAGGGATGTGGAGTTGGGCTGGTCTGCCTGCAGGAAACCCACCTAAATAAAGATGCAATACACCGTTTACAGAATAAAAAATACCAACATCAGTACCACTCGGTATATTCATCATATAGTAGAGGGGTAAGTGTTATGGTAAGAAATGGGGTGAATTTTTCCTGCAGGCGGGCCAGTATAGATGAGAAAGGTCGATACTTTTTTTGCAGTGTTTAATTGAGGATAGAGTATATATTCCAGGCAAATATTTATATCCCTCCACCGTTTAAAATGGATATTATGTTTAGACTTAATGAATTTTTGCTGGGGGCAGAAAAAAATCCCTATTATAATAATAGGTGACTTTAA
Source organism: Lithobates pipiens (assembly GCF_037356315.1). Lineage (NCBI taxonomy): Eukaryota > Metazoa > Chordata > Amphibia > Anura > Ranidae > Lithobates > Lithobates pipiens. Next base: position 20,460,882 of record NW_027507748.1, read on the forward strand.
TGCAGTCCTGGATATTAAGCTTGATAGGTTCCCAGAAAGGACATTGGTGGAGCCCATGGAGCAGGGTAGACTGGGTCAATTTCTGGAGGAAGTGGGTTTAAGAGATGTCTGGAGCGTGGAACCCAGGAGTCCAGCAGTATAGCTGCCGTTCTGCCTCATATTCTACGCTCTCCAGGATAGATATGACACTGGGTAATGATCTGGCTTTACAGTTGGTGGAAAAAATTGAATAGTGGCCAAGAGGGATCTCAGATCACTCTCCAATGATGACTACACTAAAAACAGGGGAGATGGGAAGCCAGAAGGTATGGAAAATAAACCCGCATTGGATAGAACTAATAAAAAAATCAGATGTTATTCAACCTAAATTTGTAGAATTTAACCGGGATACGGCTGTATCTGGGGTATTATGGGATGCCTTGAAGGCATTCCTTAGTGGAGTGGCAAAATTGAATAAAACAGCTAGGGAGCAGGAGGAAAGAATCTGTAGAGAAGTAATGGAAACTGAAGAAAACTGCATTATAGACCCCACGCCAGGGAAGGAAAAAATCTGTCTGGATAAACAAGCCCCGATTGCTATATATATTGCATAATTCCCCAGTTTGGATCAGTAAGAAATGGTTCAAAAAGATCGAGACCTTGTTTAGGGAATTAATATGGAAAGGGGGACAGGCCAGGTTTCCATTACGTATACTCCAATTGCCACGTGAGGAAGGAGGTTTTGTATTTTCCCATCCTGAGCATTATTTTTGGTCATCTCAACTACAGCAGTTAATGGGATGCAATGTTTTGAATGGAGGAACTCCTAATGGGAGACTGGTACTGGCAGGCTCTCCACATAATACTCTTGCGGAGACGCAAAGACAGATTCATTCCGCTATAGCTGTCCAACAATAAAAATTATATTAAAAACATGGAATACAGTTAAAAAAAAAGATGGGATACAATGGACTAATGGAGTATACTCCTCTTTGGAATAACAGGAAATTACAGGAAATCTGCCAGATGGGAACAATAAAAAGATGGGAGAAACAAGGCACTAAAAGGCTGAGTCAGCTGTATGTGGGCAAGAATCTTAAGAAATTTACTGACTTGAAACATGAATTTAATGTACCTCAAAATATATTCTATGCATACCTACAGTTGAGGCATGCTTTGATGGCCCAATTCGGGAAACGGACTCTGGAATGGGAGGAAATGTCACTGTTTCAACATAGAAATCCGGTAGGTTCCACCAAGGGGTTAATATCTGAAATATATGGTCAGATAAGTAAACAAATCAGCTGCAAGGGGAAACACTTGGATGAGAGAAAGAAATGGGAACTAGATATAGGAAGGATAACACAAGAGCAATGGAAGAGAATTCTGGAGGCGTGTTCGAAGGTCTCGGTCTCCCCCCCACACAAGATATCCCATTTGATGGTGATCAACAGAGCATATTATACCCCCCAGCGTTTATTTAAGTTCGGTAGTAGAGTAGATGATAAGTGCCCTAGATGTCAAGGGACAGGAGATCTTATATATATGCTGTGGAGATGCTCCAAGCTGTTTCGTTATTGGAAGGGGGTGATAGAGATGATGAAGAAAGTATTTGGGATAGCTGTTGTAAACCTTTTTTTTCTTCTTGTTTCTTTTTTTTTACATATAGCTTTGAGAATGGGAGATGTAAAGAGGAAGGGGGGGATATGGCTCCCCCACAGTTTTCTCGGCCTTCTTTTTTACCTCTTTCCTTTTCTGCTCTTTAAGGGCTGATAATAAAGAGAGTATAATGGTTTATTTACTTGTTAAATTGCTTGCTTGACACCTGGCTACAAAACTGTTTATCTTATGTATTTATGATATGGAAATGTAATAAAGATTTAAAGAGTAAAATATGTGGGCATGACTTACATATGTAGCGCCGGTAATACTGAAGAGTACACGCTATGTCTGTAAATTTCTTTTTTCCCAAAACTATAGTTGAGTTTTGGGGCTAATTGCTGCAAATTGTGGTTTTGGCATTGTCAGGAACCATAAAATAGACAGAGACAGAAGTACAATCAAATCACACTTGTTTATTAATAAAAATAAAAAGGTAAATAGAAAAAAGCATAGTCAAGCATAGCCAGAGTCCAGTAGCCAGATTGAATAGTCAGCCAGTCCAAAGTTCATAAAATCGATCGGGTAATCAGCCAGTCCAGAAGTCAGGGATCCAAGGAGAACACCTGCAAGCAGGATAGAAGCCAGGAGGGATGTCAGCAAGCCAGTCTTGAAACAAACAGCAGGAGATGGTTCCTAGTGATGTGACCACGCGAAGGCAAAGGAAAGAGTGAGCTGGAAGGCTTTAAATAGGCAGGTCAGACGAGCATCATCGGGAACAGCTGGTAACTATGGAGAGAGATGAGAGCTGGCAATTAGCCGACAGCTGAGCAGCCAGCCCAGAGGAGGAAGGGCTAAGCCAGCCCTGACAGGCATCAGTTTGGCTGGGCTGTACTAATGTTCTGCCTGGTCATAGGTGTGGTTTGCACCTGTGAGAGGCATTAGAACGCAGTCTGGATGGACGCATTGGGTACCAATCTCTCACTCAGAGTCAATCAGTGGGCGTGTTTGTCTCAATGTGTATTCCAGGGGAGAGGGTTCGTAAGGTGCTGAAGTCACGTGGTTCTGGGTTCCCGTCCAGAAGTTGTTTCTGACTCCGTGGTCCTGGTCCTCCTTACCAGCCCCCAGAGGTCCTCATGGCCTGGGGTACGGATCCATCCGTTTCCGAGCCTCGGAACTGGCTAGTCCGAGGCACAGTAACTGGAAGGAGGATTTTAAGGTGTTCCAGTGCCATCTCGAGTTTTGGAGATGCCCAGCAACTCAACATGCAACCAGGGGAGGACTCTTCAGAAGAGGGCCACGCACGAGGCTGGCTGCTCGGTAAGAGACTGGAAGCTGAGCTGTGAGGACACTAAATTGAATCCGCATTTCTTACGTTATCGCCGGACCGGCTGCAAGATACTGGTACCGTAAATAAGTTCCTAACTTTACCCTTCCATTGTAACTAAGTTCCGTAAAGAGACTTTTTGTGGTTTCATCTAAAGTTTTACTACCAAGTCTGTGGCAGAGGCTTTGCTAAGCTAAAATCACTTGTTGGCTGCTAGATCCACAAACAAGGATTTATTCAGTTGCGAGTGGCTATTCCCTGGATTATTTAGAGAGAGACATTTATGAAGTGCCAGCAGTTCCAGAGTTCCTGAACTTTTCTTTACCCATACCCTCTATTCCCAACTGAAAGACTGAGTTTCTGTTCAACATTTTATGCAAATAAAAATCCTTAAAGGAATTCAAGTGTCGGTCTCTACAGTTATTGGGCCATCAACCTTGGGAACCCCTAGACAAGAATGACGAGTTACAAGGCCGAGGAGGTAAACGGTAAGCCCAAGAAAATTTGCCGTTACCTCTCGTAACGGAGAAATAACTGTTACATGTGAGTTTATTGGAATAGAGGGTGAAGTTTTTTTTTTGGACTGCGCCATTTTGAGTAAGGTAAAAGACTTTCACTGTTCCGTGTTCCAAGTAAGAATGAGCCAAACACCCCCCGGTTCAGTTGGCACCAGAACCTGCAAACAGAGCTAAACTTCATGTGAACTTTAGAACCCTATTAAAGTCTATGGGATTCGAACGTTCAAAATATAAAGTGCTCATTTTAAAGGCTAATATGCAAGTTACTGTGCCAAAAAGGGTTTGGGGACCTGGGTCCTGCCCCAGGGGACATGGATCAATGCAAAAAAAAGTTTTTAAAACTGCAGTTTTTTCCGGAGCAGGGATTTTAATAATGATTAAAGTGAAACAATAAAAGTGTAATATTCCTTTAAATTTCGTACCTGGGGGGTGTCTATAGTATGCCTGTGAAGGGGCGCATGTTTCCCGTGCTTAGAACTGTCCCTGCACAAAATGTAATTTCTGCAGAAAATAAAGTCATTTAAAATCACTTGCGGCTATAATGAATTGTCGGCTCTCGTAATAAAGACAGAGAACACTCATTGAAAGTCATTAATAAAAAATTGGGTCCCCCCAAATTCAATTACCAGGCCCTTCAGGTCTGGTATGAATATTAAGGGGAACCCTGCAACAAATTTAAAAAAAAATTGATGTGGGGTTCCCCTTAAATATCCATACCAGACCATTCAGGTCTGGTATGGATATTAAGGGGAACCCCGTGTCAATTTTTTAAAAAAAGTGACGTGGAGGTCTCCCTAAAAATCCATACCAGACCCTTTATCCGAGCACGCAACCTGGCAGGCCGCAGGAAAAGAGGGGGGACGAGAGAGCACCCCCCAAACCGTACCAGGCCACATGCCCTCAACATTAGGAGGATGCTTTGGGGGTCTGTGACCCCTCAAAGCACCATGTCCCCATGTTGATGGGGACAAGGGCCTCATCCCCACAACCCTGGCCAGTGGTTGTGGGGGTCTTTGGGCGGGGGGCTTATCAGAATCTGGAAGCCCCCTTTAACAAGGGGATGCCCAGATCCTGGCCCCCCCTGTTTGAAATGGTAAGGGGGTACAAAAGTACCCCTACCATTTCACAAAGAAAGTGGAAAAAATAGTTAAATAAGACAAACAAACTTTTGAAAAATTCCTTTATTAAAAAAAATAAAAAAAATAAAAAGGTTACAGCGGTGGTAATCCAATCTTGCTATCTAGTGATGGATGATCATCTCTCCGGGGTCCAGCGATGGCTGATCTGATCCAGCGCAGCGCATCCATCCATCTTCTGTCTCCACGGAGGAGACACTGTGGGGATCCCGGCGGCCTGACATTTGTTATATGCGGAGGGAGGGGCCACCGTCACCTGACCCCGCCCCCCTCTAGCGTGATTGGGGGAGCCAGGCACACCCCCTTTACAGGCATACTATAGACACCCCCCAGGTACGAAATTTAAAGGAATATTACACTTTTATTGTTTCACTTTAATCATTATTAAAATCACTGCTCCCGAAAAAACGTCAGTTTTTAAAAAAAATGTTTGCATTGATCCATGTCCCCTGGGGCAGGACCCAGGTCCCCAAACACTTTTTAGGACAGTAACTTGCATATTAGCCTTTAAAATTAGCACTTTAGATTTCTCCCATAGACTTGTACAGGGTGTTCCACGGCTTTTCAAATTTGCCGCAAACCCCCCAAATTGTTCAATGTTCGCTGAACAGGCAAACAGGCAATGTTCGAGTCGAACATGAGTTCGACTCGAACTCGAAGCTCATCCCTAGTTCAGAGTACAACGTCTATTCCAGGACCCAGGATGCCATCAGTGAGGGGTCCTACGCGCATGCAGATACGCAACACCATGTTAACTGACATGGGAATCCGCCTGCTGCCACAGGGGTGGTTTGTACTCTACACCGCCGGAGATGTTGAGGCCCTCGGCATGCTATGTGGAGGATGTGACAGTCTCATTACGAGTCCTCTGCCATTTGCTCGGTGTCGGAGATGGGGGGACTATGTTTTTAAGGTGGAGCAGCCTACTGAATCGCCTCTGGCTTATCATATGGACTGGGCCACGGGCGTGGCCACAGTGGAGGCTATCAATTATGCTCCACCTGTGAGGCCTACAGCTTCGGCATCATTCACCGTTGCTGACACCTTAGAAAAGGACATTGCTTCCTCTCGGGTCAGAGAATCTACTCCCGAGGTTATGGACATGGCCTCATCCATTACTGTTGCTACTACCATGCCTGCTTTGGAGAAAGTGGAGTTTGTAAAGCCTTCCCACAACTGCAGAAAAGGACCAACACCCAGCCCGGATCCATTTCATCTGAAGAAGGCGATCACAATGGAAAAGCCAACACAATCGACTGGTGAGAAACTTGGGGAAACTGTGGGGAAAGGGTCTGTAAAAAATGATGTGTTAGCAGAAGAAGCACAGGATTCTGATTTAGATTCTTCTTATTCTTCTTTTGATGTTGGGGATGTTGAGGAACTCTTTGATACAATGTCCCAAGAACTGTTGTAGGCCTGTGGGGATGATGTGGCCGTTACCTGTGCTGACATTTTGGGCTGACTAGCCCTTACCTCAGGGTGTGCAACGCCACGTGTAGAAACCCCATCTCTTAGTAATGTAACTTTGCCAAAGCCCATAAACTTGCCAACGCTCAAGAGGGACGCTACAGGTTTGGTGCACAAATCCCCAAACTCGTACATACCCCCTGGAGATGGAACCGCCCGCAACCTGCCAAGACTTGTCAGGTCTCAGAGACTCTTGAACAGATGGGTGGTGACAGAGTATGAACTAGAGTTTCCTTATGTGCCCAAGGAGATCATGGACATTATTGAGGAAAATCGTGAGAAGTGGTATGCAGAAGATGTCTGAGACTACCTTAAAGTTCCAAAGCCACTTCATAAGAAGGAATTCTGTCTGGAGATGTATGAATGTTTTCTGGGATGTCTACAGCACTGGAGCTATGGTCTGCATATCTATGCATAGGGATGGCTGAACTGTTCACCCGGCGGTCGGTTCACGGCGAATTTGGCATGTTCGCGATTCGCCCGATCGGCGGACTATTGCCGCTGTTCGCCCGGCGGACATATGTGTTTACAGTGTGAAAGAACTTTGACCCATGATGACACATCCATCATGGGGTACAGGACAGCCAATTGAGACATTTCAGCACATGGACAATTGGACATTCCCCATACCTACCCTTACATTATAATATATCTGATCTGGTGGCCATTTTACATTCTGTCTTATGTCAGTTTAGGGAAAGGACGCTGTGTGGAGCAGGGAGAAACTGTAGTGACACAAATCGCTAGCTATTAGGTCCACAAAAGTCCTTTTAAGGACTGGTATAGGTGTAGTACAGTATATAGGGTTCAGTGCACTGCTGTGCTGGTGATTGCAGCAGCCTGTCTTTTGTCAGTGTAGGGACAGGACGCTGTGTGCAGCAGGGACAGTCAGTTTAATCACTAGCTAACTATTACTATTAGGTCCACAAAGGTCCTTTTAAGGACTGGTATAGGTGTACAGTATAAAGAGTTCTGGTGTTCTGCTGTGCTGCTGATTGCTGAGTGCACTACTGATTGATTCTGCACCTGTCTTTTGTCAGTGTAGGGACAGGACGCTGTGTGGAACAGGGACAGTGAGTTTAATCACTAGCTATTACTATTAGGTCCACAAAAGTCCTTTTAAGGAGTGGTATAGGGGTTGTACATGTATAATATACTTTCTTCCAAATATAGAAAGAATATTATACTTGACTGCTGCCCGATTCTGCAGCTGTCTTTTATCTGTTTTGAAACTGAGGGACAGTCTGCAAATCACTAGCTACTAGGTCCACAAAGGTCCTTGTAAGGACTGGTATAGGTGTACAATATATAGGGTGCTGGTGCAGGGCTGTGCTGCAGATTACTGCCCTATTCTGCAGAAGTCCTTTATCAGTGTAGTGGCTGAGGGACAGTCTGCAAATTACTAGCTACTAGGTCCACAAAGGTCCTTGTAAGGACTGATATAGGTGTACAATATATAGGGTGTTGATGCACTGCTGCTGACTGCTGCCCTATTCTGCAGCAGTCTTTTATCAGTGTAGGGACTGAGGGACAGTCTCCAAATCACTAGCTACTAGTTCCACAAAGGTCCTTGTAAGGACTGGTATAGGTGTACAATATATAGGGTGTTGGTGCAGGGCTGTGCTGCAGATTACTGCCCTATTCTGCAGCAGTCCTTTATCAGTGTAGGGACTGAGGGACAGTCTACAAATCACTAGCTACTAGGTCCACAAAGGTCCTTGTAAGGACTGGTATAGGTGTACAATATATAGGGTGCTGGTGCAGGGCTGTGCTGCAGATTACTGCCCTATTCTGCAGCAGTCCTTTATCAGTGTAGGGACTGAGGGTCAGTCTGCAAATCACTAGCTACTAGGTCCACAAAGGTCCTTGTAAGGACTGGTATAGGTGTACAATATATAGGGTGCTGGTGCAGGGCTGTGCTGCAGATTACTGCCCTATTCTGCAGCAGTCCTTTGTCAGTGCAGGGACTGAGGGACAGTCTGAAAATCACTAGCTACTAGGTCCACAAAGGTCCTTGTAAGGACTGGTATAGGTGTACAATATATAGGGTGTTGGTGCAGGGCTGTGCTGTGCTGCAGATTACTGCCCTATTCTGCAGCAGCCCTTTATTAGTGTAGGGACTCAGGGACAGTCTGCAAATTACTAGCTACTAGGTCCACAAAGGTCCTTGTAAGGACTGATATAGATGTACAATATATAGGGTGTTGGTGCACTGCTGCTGCCCTATTCTGCAGTAGTCTTTTATCAGTGTAGGGACTGAGGGACAGTCTCCAAATCACTAGCTACTAGGTCCACAAAGGTCCTTGTAAGGACTGGTATAGATGTACAATATATAGGGTGTTGGTGCAGGGCTGTGCTGCAGATTACTGCCCTATCCTGCAGCAGTCCTTTATCAGTGTAGGGACTGAGGAACAGTCTGCAAATCACTGGCTACTAGGTCCACAAAGGTCCTTGTAAGGACTGGTATAGGTGTACAATATATAGGGTTGTGGTGCAGGGCTGTGCTGCAGATTACTGCCCTATTCTGCAGCAGTCCTTTATCAGTGTAGGAACTGAGGGACAGTCTACAAATCACTAGCTACTAGGTCCACAAAGGTCCTTGTAAGGACTGGTATAGGTGTACAATATATAGGGTGCTGGTGCAGGGCTGTGCTGCAGATTACTGCCCTATTCTGCAGCAGTCCTTTATTAGTGTAGGGACTGAGGGTCAGTCTGCAAATCACTAGCTACTAGGTCCACAAAGGTCCTTGTAAGGACTGGTATAGGTGTACAATATATAGGGTGCTGGTGCAGGGCTGTGCTGCAGATTACTGCCCTATTCTGCAGCAGTCCTTTGTCAGTGTATGGATTAAGGGACAGTATGCAAATCACTAGCTTCTAGGTCCACAAAGGTCCTTGTAAGGACTGGTATAGGTGTACAATATATAGGGTGCTGGTGCAGGGCTGTGCTGTGCTGCAGATTACTGCCCTATTCTGCAGCAGTCCTTTATCAGTGTAGGGACTCAGGGACAGTCTGCAAATCACTGGCTACTAGGTCCACAAAGGTCCTTGTAAGGAATGGAATAGGTGTACAATATATAGGGTTGTGGTGCAGGGCTGTGCTGCAGATTACTGCCCTATTCTGCAGCAGTCCTTTATCAGTGTAGGGACTGAGGGACAGTCTGCAAATCACTAGCTACTAGGTCCACAAAGGTCCTTTTAAGGACTGGTATACAGTAGGTGTACTATTTGGTGTGCAGTATATAGGTGTGTAATACACGTATAAAATACTTGCACATATAGAAAACATAGTATAGTGCATTTCCACTGTGCAGCATTGTGACTGCTGAGCGGTTCTGCAGCGGTACTACAAAGAGTGACAAACGCAATAAAAAAAAAGTATTATAACTGGTGTGATAGACCAGTGGCCTCTAAAAACGACAGATTGATGTGGGGTGTTATATACCTTCTTCCACATACATACTGCACTTTTCTAGAGACTTTTGTCACAGGGTCATTTAAAAAATGACAGGCAGAAGAAGAGGCAGGCCCTTCCGCAGGGGTGGTAGGGGTAGGGCAGGAGCAACAGGCTTGAGCCAAAGTGACAAATTCACCACCACCACCACATACCTTATGCTTGAGTCACAGGAATTATTTTCCGATCCATATCAAGACATTTCCGATGCGCAGCCACTCTTGGCATTGGATCAGGAACAGGAGGTAGCAACAACCACCACTCAGCAGTCTGACGACAGTACCCAGACCAGCCCGAAGAGGAGGGTGGTCCCCGCTGTTGCTGCCTACTCCGAGATTTCTAATTATAATGGTGGGGAAGGTGACGTCGATGATGACGTGTCTAGTGATGTCACATGGGTGCCCACAAGAGAGGAAGAGGAGGGGAGTTCTGAGGTAGATATGGACCAGCAGATAGGGAGGAGAAGCAGGAAGAACTTACATTGCACAGGAGGGACAAAGCAGACTGCAAATGTATCAGGAGCGAGGCATCAACCATGTGCGGTCACAGCTGGTAATCTGAGGACGCCGGCACATGGCTCCGCAGTGTGGGCTTTTTTTAACGTGTCCGCTGCTGACAATAGTGTTGCCATCTGCAATCTTTACAGTCTACGCATAAGTCACGTTAAGCCCTACACTCACCTAGGGACGACTGCCTTAAGAAGGCAAATGAGCAGCCATCACTGAACCCAGTGGGAGCAACAGAACCCACAAAGCCACACTCCAGGCTCTCACCGTCCAGCCTCATCTTCTACTTCTCCTTTTCCTTCTCTCCTCACAATTGTCCTCCACTCCACCTTCCATCATGCCATCCTCACGTTTTTCTGCAGAAAGGCAGACTTGGGCCAAATATTCGAGTGTAAAAAAATTATGACGCCAGATAACCCTCTTGCCCAACGGTTGACGGCTGGCTTGTCAGAACTGATAGCCCGCCAACTACTGCCATATAAACTGGTGGACTTGGAGGCCTTTCAAAAATGTGTGGCCATTGGTACACCACAATGGAAGGTCCCAGGTAGGGATGAGCCGAACAACCCCGGTTCGGTTCACACCAGAACTTTCGAACGGACCCAAAATTCGTACGAACCTTAGAACCCCATTGAAGTCTATGGGACTCGAACGTTCAAAATTAAAAGTGCTAATTTTAATGGCTGATATGCAAGATACTGTCCTAAAAAGGGTTTGGGGACCTGGCTCCTGCCCCAGGGGACATGGGTCAATGCCTAAAATGTTTTAAAAAATGTCAGTTTTGGCAGGAGCATTAATTTTAATGACGATTAAAGTGAAAAAAAAAATTCCTTTAAATATCGTACCTGGGGGGTGTCTATAGTATGCCTGTGAAGTGCCATGTGTTTCCCGTGTTTAGAACAGTCCCTGCACAAAATGACATTTGACGGAAATAATGTCATTTAAAACTGCTTGCGGTTTTTATGTTATATCTGGTTCCGGTAATATGGATGAAAATCATTGAGAAAAATGGCATGGGTAGCCCCCCCTGCCCATTACCAACCCCTTTGGGTCTTGTACGGATATTAAGGGGAACCCCGTACCCATATTAAAAAAAGGAAATACGTGTGGCCCCCAGGCCCTATCTACCCATAACAGCAGTATACAGGCCGTGCAAACAAGACAGGGACTGTGTAGGTTTGTTGTGTTAAGTAGAATCTGTTTGTAATTTTCAACTGGTACATTTTTAAAGTGTAGCTCCAGTCAAAAAATCTATTTTTAAGCTTTTTGGAAAACATAGGGAAGGGTTATCATCCCTGCATAATTTGTACTGCCGTCCGTCTTTTTTTATCTCACTTTCTGTTGTCTCTTTCCGTTTGCAAGTAGGAGACGTTTGTAAGTTGGATGTTTGAAAGTAGGGGCCTGCCCTATATGCTCTGTAGAAATGGCGGAACAAGGTGTTGGTATTGCCACAACATTGTAAGCCTGCAAAGTGACTCTTGGTGGGCACTGCAGCACCCTTCTGTGAACGATTATATCAAGAATTGTAATTACATGCCATTGTTGAACAGTGGTAGAAAAATTGGGCCTATGGTGGTTGTGGTGCTGGTGCTGGTGCCACAACACTATAAGTCCTCACGGTTACTCTCGGTGGGCACAGGAACGGGCCCTGCTGTGAAATATTATATCAAGAATTGTAATTACATGCCCCTGTTTAAATTAATTAGCAGGGCTAATTTAGGGAATTAGCCCTGCTGCAAAGCATTGCATCAAAAATTGAACTTAAACGCCCCTGTTAAACAGGGGCAGAAAAATTGGGCCTTAGGCACTGGTGCTGGTGCCACAACACTGCAACCTCTCCCATATACTCTAGTTGTAGTGCAGGAATGAGCCCGGCTGCAAAGCATTGCATCAAAAATTGTAACTAAACACCCCTGTTAAACAGGGGCTGAAAAATTGGGCCTTAGGCACTGGTGCTGGTGCCACAACACTGCAACCTCTCCCATATACTCTAGTTTTATTGCAGGAATTAGCCCTGCTACAAAGCATTGCATCAAAAATTGTAATTAAACGCCACTGTTAAACAGGGACTGAAAAATTGGGCCTTAGGCACTGGTGCTGGTGCCACGACACTGCAACGTCTCCCATATACTCTAGTTGTGGTGCAGGAATGAGCCCTGCTACAAAGCATTGCATCAAAAATTGTAATTAAACGCCCCTGTTAAACAGTGGCAGAAAAATTGGTCCTTAGGCACTGGTGCTGGTGCCACAACACTGCAACCTCTCCCATATACTCTAGTTGTGGTGCAGGAATGAGCCCTGCTACAAAGCATTGCATCAAAAATTGTAATTAAACGCCCCTGTTAAACAGGTGCTGAAAAATTGGGCTGCTGGCACTGGTGCTGGTGCCACGACACTGCAACCTCTCCCATATACTCTAGTTGTGGTGCAGGAATGAGCCCTGCTGCAAAGCATTGCATCAAAAATTGTAATTAAATGCCCCTGTTAAACAGGGGCATAAAAATTGGGCCTTAGGCACTGGTGCTGGTGCCACGACACTGCAACCTCTCCCATATACTCTAGTTTTAGTGCAGGAATTAGCCCTGCTGCAAAGCATTGCATCAAAAATTGTAATTAAACGCCCCTGTTAAACAGGGGCAGAAGAATTGGGCTGATGGCATCACCCAGAACCAAAAATGTTCTTCCAACATATCAGCGGAGGAGGAAGAGGATAGACAATCAACATAACAGGACAGTCACTCAGCATCAGCATAGGCAGTCTTGAAGGGATGTGATATTTCAAAAAAAATTATTCGGTTACATCAGCTTCAGGTGCTTGGTAGCTGTGGGTGATCCAAGACTGATTCATCTTAATGAAGGTCAGTCGATCAACTGAGTCGGTGGACAGACACACCCTGTGATCGGTAACAAAGCCACCAGCAGCACCGAAGGTGCGTTCCGAAAGAACGCTGGATGCAGGACAGGCCAGTAGCTCAATTGCATACTGTGCAAGCTCTGGCCAGTGATCCTCCTCAAGACCCAGTAAGCCAGAGGATTTTCGGTGGGGAAGGTGTCCAAGTCTGATCTTGCCCCTAGGTATTTAGTAGGGATGAGCTTCGTGTTCGAGTCGAACATACGTTCGACTCGAACATCAGCTGTTCGTCCGTTCGGCGAAGTCCGAACATTTTGGTCTGTTCGCGCCAAATTCGTGTGGCACTCACGGCCCACAATGCACTGCGATGGCGCAGTGCATTGCTGGCTCATGATTGACTGCAAGCTCTATTATAAATGATAGATCACTAGCTATATAGGTGAGGTGAATATAGCGGTGTATACTGCGGTCAGGGCACGCAGACAACAACCACTACACAACAGCAAGATCGAAAATCGGCCAAAAACAATCGGTGCGTACTGTGTTGAAGGTACACAGAACACCCACTGCTTCAGACGCCAACACACTACACAAGGCCGCCGCGCTGGCGGCCTTATATAGTGTGGGGCGTGCACTACACAGCCTGAGCTATGATTGGCCACAGGCATCCTGCCTGTGGCCAATCATGGCTCTCCTCGCTGCTGGCGCTGCGATTGGCCAAGCATGCGGGGTCACAGTGCATGCTTGGCCAATCGCAGCGCCAGCAGCGAGGAGAGCCATGATTGGCCACAGGCAGGATGCCTGTGGCCAATCATAGCTCAGGCTGTGTAGTGCACGCCTCACACTATATAAGGCCGCCAGCGCGGCGGCCTTGTGTAGTGTGTTGGCGTCTGAAGCAGTGGGTGTTCTGTCCAATCGCAGCGCCAGCAGCGAGGAGAGCCATGATTGGCCACAGGCAGGATGCCTGTGGCCAATCATAGCTCAGGCTGTGTAGTGCACGCCCCACACTATATAAGGCCGCCAGCGCGGCGGCCTTGTGTAGTGTGTTGGCGTCTGAAGCAGTGGGTGTTCTGTGTACCTTCAACACAGTACGCACCGATTGTTTTTGGCCGATTTTCGATCTTGCTGTTGTGTAGTGGTTGTTGTCTGCGTGCCCTGACCGCAGTATACACCGCTATATTCACCTCACCTATATAGCTAGTGATCTATCATTTATAATAGAGCTTGCAGTCAGTAGTGTTAGGAGCTTGTGCGTGCTGTCTGCGAGCTCTGTACCCAGTACATACTGCTATATCCACCTACATAGCTGTTCTCTATTTGAGCCCACTTGCCATCTGAGTTATTGGAAGTTGTGTGTGCCTCCAGCACAGCACAGTATACATCTGTATATGCCCCTTTATCTCTGGTGTTCTATAATAAAGGCATCTGCAGGAGTTAGTGGGTGTTCTGTGTACCTTCAACACAGTACACATCGATCGTTTTCGGACGATTTTCGATCTTGCTGTTGTGTAGTGGTTGTTGTCTGCGTGCCCTGACCGCAGTATACACCGCTATATTCAAGTCACCTATATAGCTAGTGTATTGCTCCGTCGAAATTTAGCTGTCCGAATTTCCGCCAGCCAAAAATTGATAGCAGGTTCTCAATTTTCCCAATGTAATAACTTTCTATCGGTTATTCCGATCGTGTGTATGCAATTCCGACATGCCAAAAATCACGCTTGCTCAGATTCAACTACGAGACAGAAGCTGTTGGCTTCTGGCTATTGAACTTCCTTTTTCTAGTCACGTTGTATGTGTTGTACGTTGCAGGTTGCAGTGTCGTGGCACCAGCACCAGTGCCTAAAGCCCAATTTTTCTGCCCCTGTTTAACAGGGGCGTTTAATTACAATTTTTGATGCAATGCTTTGCAGCAGGGCTAATTCCTGCAATAAAACTAGAGTATATGGGAGAGGTTGCAGTGTGGTGGCACCAGCACCAGTGCCTAAGGCCCAATTTTTCTGCCCCTGTTTAACAGGGGAGTTTTAGTACAATTTTTGATGCAATTCTTTGCAGCAGGGCTAATTCCTGCAATCAAACAAGAGTATATGGGAGAGGTTGCAGTGTGGTGGCACCAGCACCAGTGCGTAAGGCCCAATTTTTCTGCCCCTGTTTAACAGGGGCGTTTAAGTACAATTTTTGATGCAATGCTTTGCAGCAGGGCTAATTCCTGCAATAAAACTAGAGTATATGGAAGAGGTTGCAGTGTGGGGGCACCAGCAGCAGTGCCTAAGGCCAAATTTTTCTGCCCCTGTTTAACAGGGACATGTAATTACAATTCTTGATATAATATTTCACAGGAGGGCCCCTTCCTGTGCCCACCCAGAGTAACGGTGAGGACTTATAGTGTTGTGGCACCAGCAGCACAACCACCAAAGGTCAATTTTTCTACCACTGTTCAACAATGGCATGTAATTACAATTCTTGATACAATCGTTCACAGCAGGGCGCTCCAGCGCCCACCAAGAGTCACTTTGAGGGCTTACAATGTTGTGGCAAAACCAACACCTTGTTCCACCATTTCTGCAGAGCATATAGGGCAGGCCCCTACTTTCAAACATCCAATTTACAAACATCTCCTACTTGCAAACGGAAGGAGACAACAGCAAGTGAGATGGAAAAAGATGGACGACAAAACAAATTATACAGGGGTGATAACCCTTCCCTATGTTTTTCAAAAAGCTTAAAAATAGTTTTTTTGACTGGAGCTACACTTTAAAAATGTACCAGTTGAAAATTACAAACAGATTCAACTTAACACAACAAACCTACACAGTCCCTGTCTTGTTTGCACTGCCTGTATACTGCTGTTTTGAGTATATAGGGCCTGGGGGCCACACGCATTTCCTTTTTTTAATATGGGTACAGGGTTCCCCTTAATATGCGTACAAGACCCAAATAGGCTGGTAATGGGCAGGGAGGGCTACCCATGCCATTTTTCTCAATGATTTTCAACCATATTGCAGGAACCAGATATAACATTAAAACCGCAAGCAGTTTTAAATGGTGTTATTTCCGTTTAATGTCATTTTGTGCAGGGACTGTTCTAAACACGGGAAACACGTGGCACTTCACAGGCATACTACAGACACCCCCCAGGCACCACATTTAAAGGAATATTTCACTTTTTTTTTTCACTTTAATCGTCATTAAAATCAGTACTCCCGCCAAAACGGCCATTTTTAAAAACATTTTAGGCATTGACCCATGTCCCCTGGGGCAGGAGCCAGGTCCCCAAACCCTTTTTAGGACAGTATCTTGCATATTAGCCGTTAAAATTAGCACTTTTCATTTCGAACGTTCGAGTCCCATAGACTTCAATGGGGTTCTAAAGTTCATTCGAATTTGGGGTCCGTTCGAAAGTTCTGGTGCAAACCGAACCGGGGGGTGTTCGGCTCATCCCTAGTATTTAGGCACCATGTAAATCAGATGCTGGCGATGGTTGCTGGAACCGATCATACCTTGGGGCTATGGACTAAAAAATTGTCTGAACGCATCGGTCAGACGGCCACCTTCTCCACCGCTCCTTCTGACCGATGCCCCAGCAACATGTTGTCCAGGACTAGGAGTTTGTAACCTCCCAGTCTCTGGGAACGCATTGCACAGACCTTTCTGCAAGGCCTCCCGGAGATGTCTCATCCTCTGCTCCCTCTGTGACGGCAAGATAAGGTCGGCAACCTTACTCTTGTACCGTGGATCAAGGAGAGTGGCCAGCCAGTAATGGTCCCTCTCCTTGATCCGAAGAATACGAGGATCCTTCCGCAGGCTTTGCAGGATCAGGGAGGCCATGCAGCATAGGTTAGCTGAGGCATTCGGTCCGGAGTCCTCTGGGTCACTAAGGACAACATGATCCTCAGCTACCTCCTCCCAGCCACGTACAAGTCCACGGGATTCTTGGGACTGTAAATCATCCCTACAAGACTGCTGCTGCTGATGCTGAGTGCCAGCCTCCACCTCCATGCTGACACAATCATCCTCCTCCTCCTCCTCCTCATCCTCTTCCTGTGTGATGGGTGGCACAGCAGGAACACTGTCTGGATAAAGGGGGCCTTGAAAGGCAAGGAAGTCCTCCTCTTTCTGCCTCTGTTCTGCCTCAAGTGCCCTGTTCATTATTCCACGCAGCGTATGCTCCAAGAGGTGGACAAGAGGTACAGTGTCACTGATGCATGCACTGTCACTGCTCACCATCCTTGTGGCCTCCTCAAACGGTGACAGGACAGTGCATGCATCCCTGATCATGCCCCACTGGTGTGGTGAGAAAAAACTGAGCTCCCCTGACCCTGTCCTGGTGCCGTAGTCACACAGGTACTCATTGATGGCCCTCTGCTGCGTGTGCAGCCGCTGCAGCATGGCCAACGTTGAGTTCCACCTGGTGGGCATGCCACATATAAGGCGGTTCTTGGGCAGGTTCAACTCCTTTTGGAGCTCAGCCAGCCGAGCACAGGCATCAAATGATCGGCGGAAATGCACACAGACTTTCCTGGCCTGCTTCAGGACATCCTGTAAGCCCGGGTACCTGCCCAAGAACCGCTGCACCACCAGGTTAAGCCACACAGGGCACATGGGTCAGTTGTCCCTGTAGGAGGGCGGAGAGTAGGTTGGTGACATTGTCGCAAACCACCATTCCTGGCTTAAGCTGGCATGGCGTCAAACACCTCTTGGCCTACCCCTGCATAGATGACAAAACATCTGCCCCAGTGTGGCTCCTGTCCCCCAAACAAACCAGCACAAGCACGGCATGGTGTCGTTTTGCCTGCGTACTTGCGTAGCCCCTGGAACGCCTACGGAGCACTGCTGGTTCTGAGGACAGAGCACTGGAAGAGGCCATGGAGGAAGAAGAAGATGAGGGGGTGGAGGAGAGAGGTATGTCACAACCAGTAGTAGCATTTTGGAGGCGTGGTGGCCAGAAGAGTGACCCAATGGGCCGTGAAAGACAGGTAACGTCCCTGTCCATGCCTGCTGGACCATGAGTCAGCGGTAATATGCACCTTACCGCTGAACGCCCTGTCCAACGAGGCAAGGACATTGCCTTCCACATGCCGGTAGAGAGCCGGAATCACCTTCCGTGGGAAAAAGTGGCATTTGGGGACCTGCCACTGAGGAACCGCATATTGTACAAACTCACGGAAGGGGGGCGAGTCTACCAACTGAAAAGGCAGCAGTTGAAGTGCTAGCAATTTAGCCAAGCTAGCATTCAACCACTGAGCATGTGGATGGCTGGGAGTGAACTTCTGTCTGCGGTCCAGCAGCTGGGGCAGGGACATTTTCCTGCTTTAATCGGACGTGGGTGTACTGCTAGCAGAGTGCCCGGAAGCACTTGGCTGTGACACACCTAATTCTACACCTTCATTCCTCTTAGAGCAGGTTTCAGAGAGAACTGAAGGTCTAGTGGGGTTGGAGATCCCAGCTGATGAGGAGCAAGGAGAGATCTGCTTTGTTCTTTGGTGTGGGTCTTTGAGGTATGCTTGCCAACGAGCTGCATGGCAGGTCAACATATGTCTGGTCAAGCATGTGGTGCCCAAGCGGCTGATATTTTGGCCACGCGAGATACGCTTGAGACATATGTTGCAAATAGCAGTGGTGCGATCTGATGCACTCGTCTCAAAAAAGGCCCACACCAAAGAACTTTTAGAATAACGCGCAGAGGCAGCGCCCTGTACAGGCGGAGCTCTGCGGTGTGATTCAGTCGGTGTGCTGCCCCTAAGCTTGCCCCCTGAGGGCATCCTGCCTCCTTGGACATGTGCCTCCTCCTCCTCTCTCCTACCAGGCACCCACGTGGAGTCAGTGCCCTCATCATCCCCTCCCTCTTCATCGCTGGAGCAAACCTGGCAGTATGCTGCAGCTTGTGGAACATGACTGCCAGATTGCTGTCCTTCTTGAGCATCCCCTCTCTCTGCGCTCACGCTACTGCCTTCCTCTAGCTGAGTATCATCATCAGAGCCTACAAAACACTGAGCATCCTCGTGGAGCATGTACCCAACACTGTGCTCAAAGAGTTCAGGAGACTTCTCAGGAGGACATGGTCAGTCTAGGGAAGGAGTCACTGATGATGACAATGAGAGGAGGGAAGACGATGCGTTGGCAGCTGCTTTGCTAGTACCCTGAGCCTAGTTGAGAGAGGATGAGGAGGATGAAGAGGGCTTGGTCATCCACTCTACCAAGTCTTCGGCATGTTGCGGCTCAACATGTCCAGCTGCCGAAAAGAAGGATAAGCCTGTCCCATGGCCACGTGCTGATGATGACGATGCACCGCGTCCACGACCAGCACTGTTGTCTCTAGACACAGAGCCTGCTTGCCATCTTTTATCGGCTCGCGCCTGTCTGCCTCTCCTTGCTGGCCTTCCAGACATGGTAATGGCCTGAAGGGAGATGGGAAAACCAGCAATTGGGTAGTATATATTGTGCTGGAGGCACACACAACACCCACTCCTGCAGATGGCAGATGGCTCAATTAGAGAAGAGCTATGTAGGTGGATATAACGGTGTATATTAAGGTCAGGGCATGCAGACAGCACGCATAATCTCCTACAGCTGACTGCAAGCTCTATTTAAAAAGAGCAAGATAGCTAGCTATATAGGTGGATATAACGGTGTATTCTGTGGTCAGGGCACGCAGATAGCACGCACAATCTCCTACAACTGACTGCAAGCTCTATTTAAAAAGGGCAAGATAGCTAGCTATATAGGTGGATATAATGGTGTATTCTGCGGTCAGGGCACGCAGGCAGCACGCACAATCTCCTACAGCTGACTGCAAGCTCTATTTAAAAAGAGCAATATAGCTAGCTATATAGGTGGATATAGCGGTGTATTCTGCGATCAGGGCACGCAGACAGCACGCACAATCTCCTACAGCTGACTGCAAGCTCTATTTAAAAAGAGCAAGATAGCTAGCTATATAGGTGGATATAATGGTGTATACTGCACTACAGAAGAGCAAGAATGCAAATCTGCCGATAACGAATGGTGTATACTGTGTTGAAGGTACACAGAACACTCACTAACTCCTACAGACGCCAACACACTACACAAGGCCGCCGCACTGGCGGCCTTATATAGTGTGGGGCATGTACTACACAGCCTCAGCTATGATTGGCCACAGGCATCCTGCCTGTGGCCAATCATGGCTCTCCTCGCTGCCGGTGCTGTGATTGGCCAAGCATGAGCCAGCAATGCACTGTGATGGCGCAGTGCATTGTGGGCCGTGAGCGCCACACGAATTTGGTGCTAACAGCCCATAAAGTTCAGTATTCACCGAACGGGCGAACAGCCGATGTTCGAGTCAAACGTATGTTCGACTCGAACGCGAAGCTCATCCCTAGTCCCAGGAAGGAAGTATTTCTCACAGAAGGGCATTCCAGAGCTATATGGCCATGGGCAGGGAAGGTATATCACTTTTACTGCCCACTGGGTGAACCTTCTGACGGCCGTCAAGCATGTAACCCGTGGCACCCGTGTAGATTTGGTTTTACTGCCACGGATTGCATGCAGGCCTGCCTCTTCTTCTCCTCCTCCTACTCCATCCTCTTCCTTCTCCTCCTCGGCTGACTCCTCCTTTTCTTCTGCTAGTGTCTCTTCCGCTGCGCTGTGCTGTGTCTGTTGTGCCTGGAAGCCAAGAGCCACACTGGCCCTGCACTCCTTTCAGCTTTGCGTTCACGGGCAAATCAGTGGCTAACACTGCTCAATTTGACAGTTGGTAAAGTGGTGTGTGACAACGGTGTCAATCTGCTTAGCGCATTGAAACAGGGCAAAATTGCACACGTGCCATGCATGGCACACGTCCTAAACTTGGTCGTGCAGCTATTCGTTGTCACATACCCTGGGGTCCAGGACATCTTTCTGCAGGCAAGGAAAATCTCGACCCATTTCAGAAGATCTTACACGGCCATGGCTCGCCTCGCTGACATTCATCGGCGACACAATCTGCCGGTCAGACCTCTTATTTGCGATTGCCCGACGCGATGGAACTCAACCTTCTATATGCTTGATAGGCTGCTCCAGCAGAAACGTGCAGTTAACGTCTACCTGTACGAACTCTGTGGCAGAACAGGTTCTGGGAGCTGGATTTTTTTTCACTGTGCCAGTGGCTCCTCAAGCGCGACGCATGCAGACTTCTGTGGCCATTTGATGAGATCACCAAACTGGTCAGTCGCAGCCATGGCGCCATCAGTAACATGGTACCTTATGCCTTCTTTATGGAGTGTGCATTGCGTTGTGTCATTGATCAAACCGTGGAGGAGCAGGAGTGGGAAGATGAGGAAGTCGTAATGCTGGATGAATTCCCGGGGGGGCTACTCTATCTGAGACAACAGGAGTCTGAAGAGGAATCAGAGGAGGATGGTGCTGGGACGGATGAGGAGGAGTAAGAAGATCATGCTTTAAACCTTTCTGGGATCCCTGTTGTTGTGCGTGGATGGGGAGAGGAGAATGAAGAGGACGACATTATCCTGGATGATGAACAGGAGCCAGGCCACCACACCGCTTCCAGTTTAGTGCAAATGGGGGCCTTCATGCTCCAGTGTTTTAACAGCGACCCCCGTATAAAAAGCATAAGGGTCAAGGACCAGTACTGGGTGGCAATGTACTTAGACCCCCGGTACAAACACAAAATGGCGGAAATGTTACCACCATCACAGGCTGTCAGAATGGAGCACTTCCAGGCCTTGCTTCGAGAATTGCTGCATTCTGCTTTTGCGTGCGCTGGCAGAGGAGGAATTCCCACTCCCAGAGAAGGAGTTGCGGGTACCAATCCAACAGCACCTGCAAGCAGAGGGCGGTTTGAAGATGTGTTGGTGACTTCTGATATGAGGTAATTCTTTCAGCCGACCCATCGACAAGTCTCATCCGGATCCATCATCAGGGAAAGCCTAGACCGACAGGTGTCCAAATACATCGGGTTAACGGCCGATGTGGACGCTCTGAGGAGTGATGAACCCCCGGACTACTGAGTGGGCAGGCTTGACCTCTGGCCAGAGCTTGCCCAATTTGCAATGGAACTGTTGGCTTGCCCCTCGTCCAGTGTCCTGTCCAAAAAGGACGTTCAGCGCAGCAGGGGGGATCATGACCGATAAGCACATTCGCCTAGCTCACGACAGTGTTGACTACCTCACATTTCTAAAAATGAATGAGGCATGAATCTCGGAGGAATTCAACACATGTGACCAGTAGACCATGTATATCTCTAAACGATTTATTTAATCAAGCACACAGACCTTTTTTCTACATTTGGCTCACTTCCTTGTACAAAAAAAGCACACCGTACTATATGCCCGTACCCTCCTGTTTGAAGAGGTTGAGTGGTGTCATATTTTTGGGGCCCAGCAGCGAGTTGCTGGTATCAGTGCTGCTGTCAGTGCTCTCTATCTCGGTGCTGGTGTGAGTGTACTCAATCACAGTGCTTGTGTCAGTGCTCTATATCACGGTGCTGGTGTCAGTGCTCTATATCATGGTGCTGGTGTCAGTGCACTCTATCATGGTGCTGGTTTCAGTGCTCTATATCACGGTGCTGGTGTCAGTGCCCTCCATCACGGTGCTGGTGTCAGTGCCCTCCATCACGGTGCTGGTGTCAGTGCACTCTATCACTGTGCTGGTGTCAGTGCTCTCACGGTGCTGGTGTCAGTGCACTCAATCACGGTGCTGGTGTCAGCGCACTCTATCACGGTGCTGGTGTCAGTGATCTCTATCATGGTGCTGGTGTCAGTGCTCTATATCACGTTGCTGGTGTCAGTGCACTCTATCACGGTGCTGGTGTCAGTGCTCTATATCACGGTGCTGGTGTCAGTGCACTCTATCACGGTGCTGGTGTCAGTGCTCTATATCACGGTGCTGGTGTCAGTGCACTCTATCACGGTGCTGGTGTCAGTGCTCTATATCACGGTGCTGGTGTCAGTGCACTCCATCATGGTGCTGGTGTCAGGGCACTCTATCACTGTGCTGGTGTCAGTGCTCTCACGGTGCTGGTGTCAGTGCACTCTATCACGGTGCGGGTGTCAGTGCTCTCTATCACGGTGCTGGTGTCAGTGCTCTATATCACGGTGCTGGTGTCAGTGCACTCTATCACGGTGCTGGTGTCAGTGCTCTATATCACGGTGCTGGTGTCAGTGCACTCCATTATGGTGCTGGTGTCAGTGCACTCTATCACTGTGCTGGTGTCAGTGCTCTCACGGTGCTGGTGTCAGTGCACTCTATCACGGTGCTGGTGTCAGTGCTCTCTATCACGGTGCTGGTGTCAGTGCTCTATATCACGGTGCTGGTGTCAGTGCACTCTATCACGGTGCTGGTGTCAGTGCTCTATATCACGGTGCTGGTGTCAGTGCTCTATATCATGGTGCTGGTGTCAGTGCACTCTATCACGGTGCTGGTGTCAGTGCTCTCTATCACGGTGCTGGTGTCAGTGCACTCTATCACGGTGCTGGTGTCAGTGCTCTATATCACGGTGCTGGTGTCAGTGCATTCCATCACGGTGCTGGTGTCAGTGCACTCTATCATTGTGCTGGTGTCAGTGCACTCCATCACGGTGCTGGTGTCAGTGCACTCTATCACTGTGCTGGTGCCAGTGCTCTCACGGTGCTGGTGTCAGTGCACTCAATCACGGTGCTGGTGTCAGTGCACGCTATCACGGTGCTGGTGTCAGTGCTCTCTATCACAGTGCTGGTGTCAGTGCTCTATATCACAGTGCTAGTGTCAGTGCACTCTATCACGGTGCTGGTGTCAGTGCTCTATATCACGGTGCTGGTGTCAGTGCACTCTATCACGGTGCTGGTGTCAGTGCTCTCATGGTGCTGGTGTCAGTGCTCTCAAGGTGCTGGTGTCATTGCACGCAATCACAGTGCTGGTGTCAGTGCACTCTCTCACGGTGCTGGTGTCAGTGCTCTCTATCACAGTGCTGGTGTCAGTGCTCTATATCACGGTGCTGGTGTCAGTGCACTCTATCACGGTGCTGGTGTCAGTGCACTCTATCACGGTGCTGGTGTCAGTGCTCTATATCACGGTGCTGGTGTCAGTGCTCTATATCACGGTGCTGGTGTCAGTGCTCTATATCACGGTGCTGGTGTCAGTGCTCTATATTACGGTGCTGGTGTCAGTGCTCTATATCATGGTGCTGTGTCCGTGCACTCTATCACGGTGCTGGTGTCAGTGCTCTATATCACGGTGCGGGTGTCAGTGCTCTCACGGTGCTGGTGTCAGTGCACTCTATCACGGTGCTGCTGTCAGTGCTCTATATCACGGTGTTGGTGTCAGTGCACTCTATCACGGTGCTGGTGTCAGTGCTCTATATCACGGTGCTGGTGTCAGTGCACTCTATCACAGTGCTGGTGTCAGTGCTCTATATCACGTTGCTGGTGTCAGTGCACTCTATCACGGTGCTGGTGTCAGTGTACTCTATAACGGTGCTGGTGTCAGTGCTCTATATCACGGTGCTGGTGTCCGTGCACTCTATCACGGTGCTGGTGTCAGTGCTCTATATCACGGTGCAGGTGTCAGTGCTTCACGGTGCTGTTGTCAGTGCACTCTATCACGGTGCTGGTGATCATCTCCTGCACCCTCTTCATAGCCTACCCTGACCTTTCCTCTCCTCCATTGCCTTCATGTGCTCCTGAATTGTCAAAATTTCACAGATAAAAAAAGAATGCTTGTAGTTGTCGATCCCAGATTCACTTCATACATGTGTTATGTCAGTGGCCATGTGGTGGGACTATGTGTGCACAGCTATTATTTTGTGGATGAAAATATGACCTGTAGGTTTTTAGAGTTCGCCTGCCATTGAAGTCAATGGGGCCCACTGCAAACTTTGCGGTTCGCGAAACGTCCAGTCGGAAGTTCGTCCGTCTCTATCTATGCGGACAAAGTTGTCATTTGCAGGCCAGATAAAGACAGTGCAGTGTACATCATCACAACTGTGGTTGAACATGGAAGAGACTTGGTTTTGCCATATCCACGATTCTACTGGTTAGCCATTCCTTGAACTGAGTTTTTGAATGCAAGAAGAGTTTCTCTCCTTTTTTTTTTCTTGAAAGTACCAGGACTGTGGGTAGCTAGGCAGGTCAGTTGCTAGAGAGCTGCGTGTCAAGACTACCACATGGGTCACAGTACTTACTTTCAGGGAAGGACTTGCAGTTGCAGCGGCTCTGACCACTAGGTGGCATGGGTCGGCACAGAACAAAGTCGTTTTTATTGTCTTAGGAAAAAGCAATAAGTCGTTTTATAAAAACAAAGTTTTACATTTAGAAGAGAGAGTTCTATTGAGACTGGGGTAGAATTCTACCTTCTAACCAAACTGTGTAATATATGTTTGTACTGCTGTTATGTTTTCTTTTCAGGATGCCCCGAGATCATCTGTCAAGCTGCCGTAGAATGGTGGTGTAGATAGGATTGGGTGGTATGTGGACAGTCTATTGATGTAAGATGTTTTATGTGACAAATCTTAAATATGTTTGTTATTCCCCTTCCTTTCTCCTTTCCCAAAACCCCAAAAAGCTCAGGTACTTCAACATTTTTTCTTTGTAGTGTTAGGAGTTTTTTAGCAAGACGAGGAGGACATCATCTAAATGACCTGAGGGAGTGTGTAGCGCCGGTATTCCTGAAGAGTGCGTGCTATGTCTGTAAATTTAGTTTTTTCCCAAAACTATAATTGAGTTTTGGGGCTAATTGCTGTAAATTGTGGTTTTGGCATCAGTTTGGCTGGGCTGTACTAATGTTCTGCCTGGTCATAGGTGGGGTTTGCACCTGTGAGAGGCATTAGAACGCAGTCTGGTTGGACGCATTGGGTACCAATCTCTCTCTTGGAGCCAATCAGTGGGCACGTTTGTCTCGCTGTGTATTCCGGGAGAGGCTACTTAAGGTGCTGAAGTCATGTGGTTCTGGGTTCCGGTCCAGAAGTTTCTGACTCCGTGGTTCTGGTCCTCCTGACCAGCTCCCAGAGGCCCTCGTGGCCTGGGGTGCGGATCCATCCATTTCCGAGCCTCAGAACTGCCTAGTCTGAGGCACAGTAACTGGAAGGAGGATTCTAAGATGTTCCGGTGCCATCTCGGGTTTTGGAGAGGCCCAGCAACTCAACATGCAACCAGGGGAGGACTCTTCAGATGAGGGCCACGCACGAGGCTGGCTGCTCGGTAAGAGACTAGAAGCTGAGCTGTGAGGACACTAAATTGAATCCGCATTTCTTACGT
Source organism: Lithobates pipiens (assembly GCF_037356315.1). Lineage (NCBI taxonomy): Eukaryota > Metazoa > Chordata > Amphibia > Anura > Ranidae > Lithobates > Lithobates pipiens. Next base: position 20,486,924 of record NW_027507748.1, read on the forward strand.
TATCGCTGAACCGGCTGCAAGATACTGGTACCATAAGGAAGTTCCTAACTTTCCCTTCCATTGTAACTAAGTTCCGTAAAGAGACTTTTTGTGGTTTCATCTAAAGTTTTGCTACCAAGTCTGTGGTAGAGACTTTGCTAAGCTAAAATCACTTGTTGGCTGCTAGATCCACAATCAAGGATTTATCCAACAGTTTAAAGAATCCAGTTGCGAGTGGCTTATCCCTGGATTATTTAGAGAGACATTAGAAAGACATTTATTAAGTGCCAGCAGTTCCAGAGTTCCTGAACTTTTATACACCCCTCTATTCCCAACTGAGAGACTGAGTTTCTGTTCAACGTTTTATGCAAATAAAAATCCTTAAAGGAATTCAAGTGTTGGTCTCTACAGTTATTGGGCAATCAACCTCAGGAACCCCTAGATCGGCGCTAAGGGGTTAAAATGTGAAAGGGGGTTACTGATGTGAAAGGTGGGGCACTATAGGATTGCCACCTGTCCGGGATTCACCCGGACAGTTTGGGTTTGGAATTATGCATCTGGGTTTAAGACTATCTGAAACCCGAACACATGATCTGTGTAGCCTAATTGTCCCCTTTTTCCCGACCTGATACCACTTACCAGCCCTCTTAATCTTATAATAATGAGACCACACCTTCTCTTTGGAGTAAACTGGCCACAACAGCCTTTATTAACACAACCAAATTTTACTCATTTTATACAAGATATGTATATAAATATATAAATATATATATACAACCATAACCAAAACATTTTAAACAACTTTACCAAAATCCAGTCTGGTAATCTCTGATGGTGACCCACTTTAACCCAAACACCAACCTCACTGCGGTACCTTTAACATACCAGGCCTCCAGCTGCGACCGCTCAGAGACAACCAATTCCTGCAGTGAAAACATCCCAGTATTCCGTCCACCGTTCAGGAATACACCGGAGGGGCCCATATTACCGATGAGCCCCCCACCCCTTTTAGATCACCTCTGTTTACCGCCACCGTCCAAGACCACCAGAAAGATAAAACCACAGCCTGAAAGGGTGACCACCTTACCCTTGAGGGCAACCCCACACCCGCAAAGCTTTTTGAATGCCTTCCTGTAAACCCAGGGACCATAAGTCAGTGCCGATATCCGTGAGATGCACCCCATCCTTCCTCAGGTACAAACCCACATTAGTCTCCAGCTCCCTGTGCCTAATCACCAACCCCCCATTCTTGACCACGAACCTCCTCACCACCTTATTCACCTGGATCCTCGTCTTCTGAATACTCGCCACCGACCTAGCCCACCTCCACTGCGTCCGGGCTACAATGTCCGACCACAACAGAATCGTATTCGGAAACCTTGCTTGGAGTTTTAGAAAATCAGCCTTTATGTCTCCGAGCAGGTCCCTGACCTTCCGGACCCCCAGGTCATTCCCCCCCCAACATGTAGAACCAACACGTCCGGGGGCCTGTCCAGACACACATACCTTTTCACCACACCCATCACCCTGTCCCACTGCATGCCTGGGATGCCCAACCAATGTAACTCCGCTTCTCTCCTGGAAATCCGCAGCTGCCTCCCATCCGGCCTCATGTCTCCTCTCCTGGCCCCCCAACAAACATACGAGTGGCCCACGATCCAAACGAGGCGTACTGCATCTCCATCTGAAACGAGAAACCAGAACATACTGACAAAGGAACCCCACAGCTAGCCCACAACAACATTGTAACCAAACGTAACCCGTGTTTTCGCCCTACATCATTGGGTTGTTTTTTTTTACAAGAAAAACAACTACGGACACTCCCACTACCGAGACTGCCCAACCGCTAGCTGTGGTCTAATGTAGGACCAAAACCTATGCGACTCCCAGCGACCGATCCTGCGCACCGATGCCTCATCCAACCAACACCGGGCCGCTTCTGTGGCTGCTCCGATGCGGAAGGAGTGTGAAGCATACTCCGACCCCACCAAGCCGCTATGCACCAAACACCGCCGAAACACTGACACAAACTGAAATCTCGACAGGAAGGACCCATCCTCGTGGATAAGGAATGGGCCAATCCTCCGACCCCAGTAACTTAAAAAGGAACGACATTTTCTTGTCAATCTCGGCTCCTAAGCGCCCACCCTCCATATTCCGGACCACAAAATAAAGCACTAGCATAAGCCAGTCGCTGGCATCCCCATCCGTGGACACCTCCTGCACCAACCCCTGCCATTCCCTCCATACCTTTTCGTATGCTGTCCAGGTAGACCCACTTACTGACCGGCGTATGCATCCCGCGTCGACTCCAAGGGAAGCGCCCACATCCACCCCGGGCAAGGGATTCCGTCCACAGCCATGCCAGGCGCCAGTTCGCTGAACTTGTGCCACTGAAAACAAGACAGTGAGTCAGCCAAGGAATTATCCACCCCCGGGATGTGAACAGCATACAGGAATATGTTTAAACGCAGGCTCCGAAGGACTAACTGGCGTAAAACTGTAATAATCGGGGGAGAGGATGCAGACATGCGATTCACCACCTGCATCACCCCCATGTTATCACAATTAATTCGTAATTTCAAGTCCCTGCAACTCTCCCCCCACAGCTCCAGTGCCGGCACTATCGGAAAGAGTTCCAGCAACACCAAGTTGCCCAGGAAACCCGCATCCTTCCACGACTGCGGCCACGGTTCTGCACTCCACTTGCCCTGAAAGAACGCACCATAACCCGTTGACCCGGCCGCGTCAGTGACCAATTCCACGTCAAAATTGCTCACCGGCCCGTTGCACCGGCAACAACCGGAACACCGACTCGATGTCCGCCTTAGCCATGAGCGCCCCCCCCCCCCCCCCCGGCCGTACCGCCGCACCCACCTGACAGCCGCATAGGACACCGTGCAGACTTCCGGGTCAATGAAATCATTGACCGATCCACCCTTGGGAAAAGACAAGTGGTGTATGAGCCGAAATTTGTTCGGCTCCTTCTCAGTGGAGACACCACCAGATCCCCCCAAGGCTTCCCCACAAACGGACCCCCCATGCGTCCCAGATCCACCTCCTTGCCCAATTTTTCGTCCACCACTGCGGGGTGCAGCAAGGCTGACCTGAGGTTTTTCACCAAAGGCGGCACCACCGTCAGGTCACAAGGTATCCGAAAACCCACCCAGAACCCCATTTGGATACTTACTTAAGAAAGGAAGCATCCTTTCCACCCTTACCAGCGTCCTCCCTCTTGTTTGCCGCGTCGCCGGGACGCTTTGCCCTTTTAAAGCACCAAGACAACGCGTGAGCCCCCCCGCAACCCGAACACTCGTGCTTGAATCTGCACGCACCCCAGAACTTGCAGGCACCCTCGTTGAATTGCCAGCACACTCCCCACTTCTTTCCGGCCAACAGTCTGAGGAGGGTGTACCCCGGACCCCCCCTGAAAAAACTGAGACGGGGCCCAGGCTGAGGACATGAGCCTCATCCAGAGGCTGATGTCCTTATGATCCCACCGCAACTCTGGACGCACCGACTTACGCTGCCGGAACTGTTCATCGTACCAGAGCCACGCTACCCCCCGTATACCCTGTGGGCCTCCCCGATGGCATCCATATAACAAAACAATGCCGAGCAGTGCTCGGGGGGTTCTTTTCGCCAATGACACTCGCCAAGATCGCAAACGCCTGCAACTAATTTGCAAACGTCCGGGGAATCAACCTATAACTCCTTTTTTCCTGGTCATTTTTTTTGGTGTCATTGGGCTTGACCCGAACCAAGTTAAATTTCTCTAACGAGAGCAGCGAGAATATCTCCACATACTCACCCTTTGCGATCTTCTCCCGGACCTCTGGCTTCAGGTGTGCTCCGAGCAGGCCCTCAAAGCAAACGTACACCTTACACTTCGCTGCATCCCCAATCCTAACCACGTCCAACCGGCCGGTCGCTACCTCCACAACCTTTTCGCCACTAGGCCCCCAACTCGCCACCGGCCCTTTCACCGCGTGAACCAAGGGCTCCACCCCCGCAGTCGGCGTCACCACCGCTAACCCATTGGTCGTACCTGCCCCCCAAGACGCAGCCAGGGCTGGAGTGCCCTGACCCCCCCAAACTTCTCCACTAGCGCCCGTGAAGCATCCAGAAGACTCTGCATTGGCGGCGCGGGCCCCGGCCCAGCAGAGCCAGGCCCCGCCCCCTGTTGACCCCTCTCTCCCCCACACCAGTGCCACAGTCCCCGCCGACACCCCTTGCACCACCCCCAACAACCCCTGTAAAGCATCAGCAAACACATTATTCACCGACTTAACGGACCAACCAGGAACATGCCCCACAGCCGCCCTCTCCACCGCTGGATCCGTCACCTCTTCATCTGTGGACAGCTCCCCCTCTGACCGCTCTTCCACGTCCTTCTCTGCCTGGGAATGGAGCCCACTGGGTGACCCCCCCAGAGGCCGCTTCATGCGGGTGGCTGGAAAGTGCCTTCTCCACAGGGTCCCTACCCCCTGACCAGCGGTGTGAGCCAGGCCATTGCGGCCCTGCCCCCCGGGGTAGGCCGGTGGCGTGCCGACCGCCCCGTGCTCCAACAATCCCGTTACCTACGTTTCGCAGGGGGGACTGACCTGTCCTCCCCCCGAGCTCCGCTGTTAACGAGGTGGCCGGGGCCTGGCAAAAAGCGCGCCGGAGGCCGAGACCTCTGGGCCTGCAGCACAGGCTCCCGCTGGCACTCGCTTCCGCGTCTTCCTCCATCAAGTTTGCAACCTGCCTGGTAAGTCACGCTGTCCCCCGCAGTACCGCCTGTTTGTGCAGCCTCTCCAGCACCATTTCTATCGTCGCCATGTCTGGTGGAGGAGCAGTGGTAAAAGCTGCCTCCTCCAATGCTGTCTCACGTGCACTGGCTCCCCGCTCTGACCCCTCCCCTTTATGTATAGCTCCTCCCCTTCCTCAACTTTCTACTTACTGCCTATCACACTCCACTCTCTATGTTCCTAGGCACCCGGTCATGCCCGCCCCTCCATTACCCCTCCCTTTGGGGTGGACCATTGCGGGGCTCCCTTTATTCACACTGGACTATGACTTCCCAGCAGGGTTTCCGGCTGCAGTTGTTCAAGCAGGAAGTGTCTGTTACACTCACCCCACATACAGATGGGAGAGGAGAGAGGAGAGAGGGATCAATCTACACCTCTTCCCCCTGCCCCTACCCCTCTGTATCTGCCCACGCTCCAATCCCTGGCGCTGTGCCACAGAAAAGGAAAGTTTGGGCTGGAAACTTGAAGCCCAGCAACCTCAGATACATGGATTCAGATGTAAAGGGGGACTCTTGTGATTAACTTTTATATGATTAGAAATGTTATTTAATCACAAAGTATATCTATAGTTTATAGAAAAAAAAATAAAAAATTGTTGTGCTCTGCTAAAGTGTTCGGATTTGACTTGAAGAAAAGGTGGCAACCCTAGGGCACTAATGTAAAGGAGACATCTAATGTAAAGGGGAGGACTCAGATATAGTAAAGTGTTATAGGTATAGTGGGGGCTTTTAATGTAAAGAGGCGCACTGATATTCTCTCACTCTCCCTCCTTCTATTTATCTCTTCTCTCTATGAGACGGTTCATTCTGTACAGTAATTAGGAGTATTTTGTGGATACAAGAACTATGGCAGGAAAACAAATCTGTGGATTATTATGCTGCATACACACGACCGCACTTTTCGACGGACTAGGTCCGACGGTCTTCCCAATGGACTTTCGGCGGAGGTCCGACTGACTTTCAAAGTCCGTTCATTTAGAACGTGATGACTTAAACGGGACTAAACAAAAAAGTTCAATAGCCAGTAGCCAATAGCTGCCCCTGCGTCGTATTTGGTCCATCGAACCAGCAAACAGACAAACGATTTTACCGATTTTTAGATTTGAAACATCTTTTATTTCTAGGTCCGTCTGAAAAAAAAGTCCGCTGGAGCCCACACACGATCGAATTGTCTGACAGATTCTGGTCCACTGGAACAAGTCTGCCGGAAAGTCTGATTGTGTATACACAGCATAAGTTGTGCTTATTCAATCAATGAAGGTTGTTCTTTGGCGTATGCTTTGGGATGCATATTTCAGTACCCATTCCACGCGGTTGTTGCTATTGAAACTTTAATTCTGTATGTTCATTAATGTACAAATTATTATTACTCTGTATTGCCATACTGTATATTTTCATATATTTTTTAAAACTAATGAAAATGATGGAAACAGAAAAAAAATCTGTGAATGAAAAGTGAAAGTCAAGTTCCTCTAAAATTCCCAAGATAAATGTCTACTTTTACAATGATGTTTTTGTTATAAGTACTGATATCACTGGAAAACACACAAAACATAAAATATTCAGAATATTCCCCACTGATCCCAGCGCCCACAAAGGTAAGTCAAAAATAATAATAATTACAAGCTGCTATCATACAAGAAATAAATCACAACATTATATAGTATATATCATCCATTAACCTATTATCCCATATATACCATATTGACAGCGCTAAATATCAAAAACCAAATAATATATTTAAGAGGGTGACACTTCCGTAATTAAAACAGAAACCACAGAAATGTTCATGAAAGTCCCAAACATATGAGAATGAGTTTTCAGTTAAAACATTCACACGCTGGAAAAACAGAAAAGAAAGTCCATCTCCAAGATAGAACCACCAGTGCGTAGAAACTTGACAGCCGGTGACACCCCTTATGGTAATGAACTCACCAGAACACTGAGGGTTAACAGGCCCATCGTCACCAATAATTATAATTATTTCACTGGTTCCTCTATGGAGAATCTTCTTATCACACCAACAATCAAGAGGTTCTCAACAGAGATACCACAGGTTCCTTGATATCCTAACAGCAACACCTTTCTTGGTTTTTTGTGCTTCACTCACAGCAGCAGATTCACATGTAGGAAACGACAAAAAACATGTTCCATAGTGCAAACTGATTTATTAATTAAAATTCTCATGCGCATATAAAACATACGTACACAATCATCGTTTAATAAAATCGTTTCCCAAAGAGATCACTAGCAGTACGATCGGATTTGTCTCACCGCAGTCCTGAGCGGCTCAGATCGTATACAGGCTCAGCGTCCACGGCGGATCCCGGGCGAACATTCAAACCGACTGCTCTGTAGTGACGTATAGCTGCTTGGTCACGCCCATACGCGTTTCGTCACTACGTCTTCGTCTGTGGGCGTGGCCAAGCAGCACAGCTAATACGTTTAAATATACAAAGGGGTGGAGAGCCAGCTCATGGACACTCCTCCGTCCGTCCCCCTCAACTCCCTCATTTGTACCCAATGCGGAAATAATTAGGCCACGCCGTGCAAGCCGTCACCATGCCAACGAGCCTAAATAAACAGTGACCCAGAAGGACATTTCCTTCTAACGAACTCATCAATAATGTGCCGCTGGGTCACCGAATACCATATATACATCGGACAGGCCATATAGAAAATACCAATCATCATCCAATGTAAAACTTAGGTACTCTAAATGCTGTAAATATTCTCCTAAGATAAATATAAAGTCAAATGTATAAAAGTCACATACATTCCAAATGTGTATAACCCACAATAAAGTGAATTCATACAATAAAAAATGTATGAATATATACTGATAATCATGATACATATCCACATTATCAAAATAAATTATCTTATCTCGCAGATCTTATCTAACCCAATAAAAAATAAATAAATGAATTCATCAAAGGGGTCCCACAAATCAACCAAAAAATAAATAAAACAAAAACAAAAAACAATAATGATGAAAAGAAAATAATAAATGAAAAAATAAATGAAAATAAAAATAAAAATAAATAAAAATAAAAATAAATATAGAATTAAAAAATAAATAAAAATAAAAATAAAAATAAATATAAAAATAAAAAATAAAAAATTAAAATAAAAATAAAATTAAAATAAAATAAAATAAAATAAAGTAAAAAAATAATAATAGAACTAGATAAAGTTAAAAAATGCCAAAATGCCCTTAGGTTAAAATAAAATACGTACATCCTAATCTACTGTACCTGAGATATTCACGAAATGAGTGCTTATAAAGTGAACCAAAAACATATATATATATATATATATATATATATATATATATATATATATATATATATGCTGTATTCACACAACACGTACTCATAAAGTGAAATAAATATGCTGTACCAAGAATATTATGACCTAAAAACCGACCTCTTCTTCAGTGCACTCAAACTGAACGTCAGTAGTCACTGATGAAGCAGTTAACATCCACCTCTAATACTCAAAGTATTAGTACGAAAAATCCATTCGGTTTCACGTTTTGATATTTCCCGAACTAAATTACTACCCCTCCAAGCAGGAAAAACTCTATCTACACCCCAAAACTTAAGGCCTGTTGGGTCCCTGCCATGTTTAAGTCTAAAATGCAGGGAGACACTATGATCTCTATAACCAATGGAGATATTATAAATATGTTCTGCCACCCTAGTACACAGTTTTCTTTTCGTTCGTCCTACATACATCAGCCCACATGGGCACTGAAGAACATACACCACATGTGTAGTTACACACGTGATGAATTGATCAATTTTTTAATTATGTCCATTACCAGTAGAGGTGAATTGATCAATCCCCCGCATATGGTTATGTACCGACTTACAGGCTCTACACCTTCGACAGGCAAAAAAGCCGGCTCTATCCCAAAACGTAAGAGACCTAGAGGGAGGATCTAAAACCTTTTTAACAATTTTATCCCCAAAAGAGGAATTACGCCTGTATATAAATCTAGGATTCTCAGGAATTACCTCCTTAAGCGTCCTATCTAATTTAAGGATACTCCAGTATTTTTGGATAATCTCCTCTACCTCCTTATATTGGCCATGTAGGGTACTAATAAAACCCCATTCATGTGCACTTCCCATTGTCCTTTCTTTGGGTTGTAAACACTGCTCCTGGGGTACCCGAAGAACCTGATGTAATTCCTGATCCAAAATCTCAGAAGAGTATCCTTTTTCCACAAATGTATCTCTGACCAGAGATGCCTGTACCAAATAATCATCATCAGATGTACAGTTTCTTCTAACACGGAGAAACTGTCCCTTCGGTATACCACGTAGCCAAAGAGGATAATGTCCACTGTGAATCGGAATGAAACTATTTCTATCCGTTGGCTTGAAAAACACTTTTGTGGACAAATTAGTCGATTCTCTCACTATTGTCACATCCAAAAAATGGATTGACTTTTTGCTCCAACTAAAATCTAATTTGATGTTATTATTATTGTTGTTCAAACTATCAGAAAAACATTTCAAAGATTCCTCTGTGCCCTGCCAAATAAAAAACAAATCATCTATATACCTCTAGTAGAAAAGTAATTCACATCTCCAGTTCGCAAAAATACGTATATCCTCCCATTGACTCATAAATAAATTAGCCAAACTCGGCGCAAACTTTGAACCCATCGCTACCCCTTTCTTTTGATTATAGAATTTACCATCATACCAAAAGTAGTTGTGAGAAAGGCCATTCGTAAAAACTTATTTTGGATGTAAGGCAGGTCGTCTCTCTGAGAGAATGCCCAGTTGAGAGCCAACAGGGCATCCTCATGTTGTATAATAGTGTAGAGAGACGACACATCTGTTGTTACTAAAAAAAAATCAGAATCTACAGGAAACTCCACCTCCCGTAACAACCTAAGAAAACTTGTGGTGTCCTTCAGATAGGCACGTGTGGTAACCACACTCATCTGTAAGAAGTGGTCTAAATATTGTCCAATCCTCGCAGTCACTGAATTTATTCCATTTACAATAGGCCTAGCCGGGGGTTCCGTCTGATTTTTATGGATCTTAGGTAGCGTATAGATATTGGGAATTCTATTATAACTAGGTACCAAAAACAATTGCTCCTTCTTTGTTACGTATGTTTTATATGCACATGAGAATTTTAATTAATAAATCAGTTTGCACTATGGAACATGTTTTTTGTCGTTTCCTACATGTGAATCTGCTGCTGTGAGTGAAGCACAAAAAACCAAGAAAGGTGTTGCTGTTAGGATATCAAGGAACCTGTGGTATCTCTGTTGAGAACCTCTTGATTGTTGGTGTGATAAGAAGATTCTCCATAGAGGAACCAGTGAAATAATTATAATTATTGGTGACGATGGGCCTGTTAACCCTCAGTGTTCTGGTGAGTTCATTACCATAAGGGGTGTCACCGGCTGTCAAGTTTCTACGCACTGGTGGTTCTATCTTGGAGATGGACTTTCTTTTCTGTTTTTCCAGCGTGTGAATGTTTTAACTGAAAACTCATTCTCATATGTTTGGGACTTTCATGAACATTTCTGTGGTTTCTGTTTTAATTACGGAACTGTCACCCTCTTAAATATATTATTTGGTTTTTGATATTTAGCGCTGTCAATATGGTATATATGGGATAATAGGTTAATGGATGATATATACTATATAATGTTGTGATTTATTTCTTGTATGATAGCAGCTTGTAATTATTATTATTTTTGACTTACCTTTGTGGGCGCTGGGATCAGTGGGGAATATTCTGAATATTTTATGTTTTGTGTGTTTTCCAGTGATATCAGTACTTATAACAAAAACATCATTGTAAAAGTAGACATTTATCTTGGGAATTTTAGAGGAACTTGACTTTCACTTTTCATTCACAGATTTTTTTTCTGTTTCCATCATTTTCATTAGTTTTAAAAAATATATGAAAATATACAGTATGGCAATACAGAGTAATAATAATTTGTACATTAATGAACATACAGAATTAAAGTTTCAATAGCAACAACCGCGTGGAATGGGTACTGAAATATGCATCCCAAAGCATACGCCAAAGAACAACCTTCATTGATTGAATAAGCACAACTTATGCTGTGTATACACAATCAGACTTTCCGGCAGACTTGTTCCAGTGGACCAGAATCTGTCAGACAATTCGATCGTGTGTGGGCTCCAGCGGACTTTTTTTTCAGACGGACCTAGAAATAAAAGATGTTTCAAATCTAAAAATCGGTAAAATCGTTTGTCTGTTTGCTGGTTCGATGGACCAAATACGACGCAGGGGCAGCTATTGGCTACTGGCTATTGAACTTTTTTGTTTAGTCCCGTTTAAGTCATCACGTTCTAAATGAACGGACTTTGAAAGTCAGTCGGACCTCCGCCGAAAGTCCATTGGGAAGACCGTCGGACCTAGTCCGTCGAAAAGTGCGGTCGTGTGTATGCAGCATAATAATCCACAGATTTGTTTTCCTGCCATAGTTCTTGTATCCACAAAATACTCCTAATTACTGTACAGAATGAACCGTCTCATAGAGAGAAGAGATAAATAGAAGGAGGGAGAGTGAGAGAATATCAGTGCGCCTCTTTACATTAAAAGCCCCCACTATACCTATAACACTTTACTATATCTGAGTCCTCCCCTTTACATTAGATGTCTCCTTTACATTAGTGCCCTAGGGTTGCCACCTTTTCTTCAAGTCAAACCCGAACACTTTAGCAGAGCACGACAATTTTTTATTTTTTTTTCTATAAACTATAGATATACTTTGTGATTAAATAACATTTCTAATCATATAAAAGTTAATCACAAGAGTCCCCCTTTACATCTGAATCCATGTATCTGAGGTTGCTGGGCTTCAAGTTTCCGGCCCAAACTTTCCTTTTCTGTGGCACAGCGCCAGGGATTGGAGCGTGGGCAGATACAGAGGGGTAGGGGCAGGGGGAAGAGGTGTAGATTGATCCCTCTCTCCTCTCTCCTCTCCCATCTGTATGTGGGGTGAGTGTAACAGACACTTCCTGCTTGAACAACTGCAGCCGGAAACCCTGCTGGGAAGTCATAGTCCAGTGTGAATAAAGGGAGCCCCGCAATGGTCCACCCCAAATGTCCTTCTGGGTCACTGTTTATTTAGGCTCGTTGGCATGGTGACGGCTTGCACGGCGTGGCCTAATTATTTCCGCATTGGGTACAAATGAGGGAGTTGAGGGGGACGGACGGAGGAGTGTCCATGAGCTGGCTCTCCACCCCTTTGTATATTTAAACGTATTAGCTGTGCTGCTTGGCCACGCCCACAGACGAAGACGTAGTGACGAAACGCGTATGGGCGTGACCAAGCAGCTATACGTCACTACAGAGCAGTCGGTTTGAATGTTTGCCCGGGATCCGCCGTGGACGCTGAGCCTGTATACGATCTGAGCCGCTCAGGACTGCGGTGAGACAAATCCGATCGTACTGCTAGTGATATCTTTGGGAAACGATTTTATTAAACGATAATTGTGTACGTATGTTTTATATGCGCATGAGAATTTTAATTAATAAATCAGTTTGCACTATGGAACATGTTTTTTGTCGTTTCCTACATGTGAATCTGCTGCTGTGAGTGAAGCACAAAAAAACAAGAAAGGTGTTGCTGTTAGGATATCAAGGAACCTGTGGCATCGCTGTTGAGAACCTCTTGATTGTTGGTGTGATAAGAAGATTCTCCATAGAGGAACCAGTGAAATAATTATAATTATTGGTGACGATGGGCCTGTTAACCCTCAGTGTTCTGGTGAGTTCATTACCATAAGGGGTGTCACCGGCTGTCAAGTTTCTACGCACTGGTGGTTCTATCTTGGAGATGGACTTTCTTTTCTGTTTTTCCAGCGTGTGAATGTTTTAACTGAAAACTCATTCTCATATGTTTGGGACTTTCATGAACATTTCTGTGGTTTCTGTTTTAATTACGGAACTGTCACCCTCTTAAATATATTATTTTGTTTTTGATATTTAGCGCTGTAAATATGGTATATATGGGATAATAGGTTAATGGATGATATATACTATATAATGTTGTGATGTTTTTGTTATGTTTTTCAAGGTTTTCTTCAATGTTATCTCCTATGAAGATAAGGGTGCTGCACCCCGGTGATCTTTGATCTTCTACATTTTGCTCAACTATATATTTTATTGATAATGAATCATATTCTTTGTTAATCATTACATCACTTACACCAATCCCACCTGTCTCTGTTTGTTCATATAATTCCCCACACTGCTTGTGTGATCATTCATACAAAGTTCTTCAAGGACGGTGTGTCAGGACAGTGTTTCAGGACGGTGTGTCAGGACGTTGTGTCAGGACGGTGTTCCAGGACGGTGTGTCAGGACGTTGTGTCAGGACGGTGTGTCAGGACGTTGTGTCAGGACGGTGTTCCAGGACGGTGTGTCAGGACGTTGTGTCAGGACGGTGTGCCGCAGAGATAACAGAAGAAATAAGATGTCAGGAAAGAGCCTGTGGTGTGTTGCAGGTAATGTTCATTCTGTGTGGTGTGTGATCTTCCTGTCTGCTACATACCTAGGACCAAAAGGCTCCATTCACATCTAGGCATTCCATATTGCGGGTAGAATCACCATGATTCTGCCCGTGATCCTGAATCACAGCAAATAGTGGGAAGCCCTTTGCGATTTTTGGTGCTGCTCCATTGAAATCTGTGGGACCAAAATTGTGTTGGAGTCGCACCAAAGTAGTGCAGGGACATTTTCAAAATCAAATAATGTTATTTCAATTGTCATCTGATTCTCTACAAAAGAAGTAGCATCTGAAATCCCACTGGTGTGAATGGAGCCTCCGTTCACATCTAGGTGTCCCGGATCGCGGAATTCCCAAATCAAAGCAAGTCTCGTTACGCCCTGTGATCTCCGTCACTTCCAATGGCACCCCGATCGTGATGTAATTTTGCTGCAATTGTGGCCTGATGAATTGTGGTAAAATCACGTAAACAGAATGGTGGTACGCTTGTTCTTGCCCCCCCCCGATCGCAGCGTTGAAATGTGGTATGCCTGTCGCCCCAAAAGAACAAGCATACTGCCATTCTGTTTACGTGATTTTATTCACATTGCAGTGGATTTTATTAGCACCTGTTTTTATTTATGAGTATTTACTCCACCTATCTTATTTAACTTGCACATTGTTTTGGATTATTTGTCAGCATTTATATAATGGTAATAGCACCATCCATCCCTGTCTATGACTGAAGTCCCCCCCTCCCTTCTCCCTCCTCCCTTCTCTCTCCTGCCTCTGAGTAAGTACACTAAGGTTAATCAGGTTTCTTAGAGCACCCCTTATATCACAGTTGCCCTTTACACCAGAGGCCACAGTGTTCCCCCTTACATCAGAGTCTTCACCATACATCAGGATACTCAGTGTTCCGCCTTATATCAGGGTTCCCAGAGCATCCCTTATGTTAGAGGGCCCAGAGTTATCCCTTATAGTCAGAGCCCCCCCCCTGTACAGTGTAAGGGAACTCTGTGGATTCAGATGTAAAGGGGGACTCTTGTGATTAACTTCATATTATTAGAAATGTTATTTACCATAATTGCAAAATATATGTATAGTTTATACTATAAAAATAAAATTGCTATGCGGCGCTAAAGTGTTCAGGGTTTGATTTGAAGAAAAAGTGGTAATCCTAGGTGCACTGTGTGGGTCTCGGAGAACTCTGACATTGAGCAGCCAGTTGATTATTCATTTGTCAGCAAATGCTTGTCACATCTGTGGGTCTTATGCCACGTACATACGATCAAACAAGCGGGTGGAAAAGTCCAGCAAACTGAAGTCCGCCGGACAATCCCCCCGTGTGTAGCCTCCGGCATACTTTTTTGACACGAAAGTACGGCGGACTTAGAAAGTAGTTTTGCACTCCAATCTTCCCGCCGGACTCGCATTTCGGCGGACAATCCGGCCGTGTGTGTGCCAGTCCGCCGTACTTTTGAAATGAACGGACTTTTCCCGCCCAGAGAAAAGTCCGCTCATTTCGAGCGGGTCTCCAGGTAGGCGGTGCCCGCGAAGGACACGTCGCTGGCCCCGCCACCTGGTATGGACTTAAAGGGGAACCCCAACGCCAAAAAAAATCGGTGTGGGGTCCCCCCAAAGTCCACAACAGACCCTTGTCCGAGCACGCTACCCAGCCGGCCAGGAAAGGAGGGGCGAGCGAGCGCCCCCCCCCCCCAGCCGTACCAGGCCACGTGCCCTCAACATGAGGGGTGCCTTGGGGAGGGGGGGGCCGCGCGGCCATTCGAAAAGTCCGGCGGACAGTCTGGCGGGAAGTCCGCCAGCAGTCTGGCGGGAAGTCCGCCAGACTAAGTCCATCGCATAGACGGCTACGTGTGTACGCGGCATTATCCTTTCTGTTTCTCTGTGATTTAATGTCTTTAGTCTGTGGAGCTCTTTGAGTAAATATGCGGATTTTAATAAATGTCTTGTAGAGACAATATCACACTATGTAGGAAGGATCCATTCCTGCGCTGTGACTCAAGCAGGAGCACTTTTATCCAAGTTATTTATACCGATCTTCAGACAAGACCATCATTATTTATTGGGGGAGGGGGTTTGCTATTGACAAGTGAAGGGAGCACTTTGCCGTGATTTTGCCGTGGAGATGCACCGGGTGTTTGATTTGGACACTATAAGGACTTTTTAAATTCAAAAACATATTGTTCTTTTTGGTTAGGACTTTTATATTAAAATTTTTTGAACAACCAGTTAAATTTGTATATATTTATTTGAATCACGGATTATTGTATTATCTCATATATAGTTATTGTTTATCATTATTTACTTTAGTGAGTGTTTATTCATCCCTATTTCCCAATGGGTGATTAATATTTGTTGAATATGTACATTAACATTTGACAAATATGTATTCCAATATCCATGTGGTAAGGAATATCTAAACACAGAAACAAACATGTAATATATTGATGCATTATTTTTCTTTTTGGGCCAAGAACATCTTTGCAAGTACAGAATTACACTTGCTGACACTGTCAGAACTCTCATGTCATTATAAATGGTTGTGGACTAAGATGAAATTTAAAATATTGTTATCAGCTTTTCCAGCCATCTTTTCTTTTTTTTTTTTTTTTTTTTCTTATTTATATCAGGAAATGGGTCCACACAGACCAACAGAGTACAAACTTTCCACATAGTTTACAGATAGCGAGGCAGTATCTAAAGTACAACATCAATACCCTGCTGGCATTATCGCCAAGAAGAATAAACAGCAGTATGTGGATTCAGAATTTCACATCATCCTGTGGTCTCACTTCCCAGTTTCTTTTTAACTAACTAGGTATCCCTATCGATACCACTTCCAGTGTACGGGGGGATAGGCGAAGCAATGGGGAAGGAAGAACAGAGGGGCGAAGAGAAGACAGCGGGGTAAATCGAGTATTGGGGTATAAAGGGGGGGGGGGTGTAAGAAGGGGGGGCAAGGTGTTCTACCCAATCATGGAGTGCGCATATGACCATACTGAATTACTGATGCGGGGCCCATCTCTATGGCCCCCAGGCTCAGCGGATCTTGGGTGCTGCATACAGTATCACCCGTCTGTGTCCACCCGTCTCAGGGCCTGGCCCTCAGCCGAGTATATGAACGCAGTACAACCTTGCCAGGTTTTAGTGAAAGTCTCCTCTCTATTTTGCGCTGTGAGGATAAGATCCTCCATTTTCCTAATGTCCTCCACTTTGCGCAGCCAGAGGTCAATGGTTGGTGGGAGGGGCGAAAAGGTGTAGCAGATGATGTCCAAGGGATGGGAGTAAGGTCTTGTAATATTGTAGTGTTAGGCCGTCCGGGCCCGGGGCCTTCCCTCTCTTGGTGTAGATGTGTATAGTTAAATAATGCCCTTATGGGCACGGCTGTTTTGGGCATAAGGCAAGAAACATCCCAGGATTCATGAAAACTAAACAAACCACAGAACTAGGCAAGTAATATCATTGCGTAAAATATCTACTAAGAAACTACACTGGTTGTAAACATGGCATACAAATAAATGAAAAACATAGAAACCCATAAGACATCCCTAATCCAGCAATCCCCCTCATCCGTCAATGTGGCACAACCTCCCCCGACCCCTCCTGTTGGCAACCACAGATCCCCAAAGGGGTAAGACCCGGAGGGGGGGAGAGGGTAAGGATATGGGGGAGCGGAAAAGGGGAAGGAAACAGAGGGCCCCCCACACACTATCCACCCAACAGTCCAAGGACCAACATCATCCCCTCCATCCCCACCCAGCTGCTGTATGATGTCCGCCACAGCCACCCCCCCCCCGACCCCCTCACGTGTTCTGAGATGTCACCATGATCCGGGAGTCCTCAGAGGGATATCAGCCGATATGGCCAGGCACACGGGCCATGCGGGGTCCTGAGGTCGAGAGCCATGCTATACGACCGAGGGGTCAACAGTGTCTCTCCAAAGTGTTGCATGGGTGGCCTCTCCACTCCCACGGGAGTGGGCAAACATGTATGAACGTCCAGGGCCACCAGGGCCCAGCATCTCTCCACGCCTCCCAGAAATGTCTCCAGCAGCCGTGGTGGCTGTGTGGCGGGGGCAAAGTCCATGAAAGGGGGGGATGTCAAAACATGGGAGAGTAATACTGATGGGGGGTGTAAAAAGTCAACCAGTGCAGAACAACATACAAAGTATCATAAGGTGTAATCATGTCTCGCGGGTTCCATCAGCAGATGTGGACATGGTGCGGGAGCGACCACGGGACCTCCGGGAGTGAGCTGGTGGGGCAGGCCCCTCCGACGTGGGACCCAAGCGGCCCGCCAGATGTTGGATCCTCATCAGCTAATTCGGGACCGGGACCGGTCCCGCCCCCAGGAATGCAAAGAGGGCGGGCAGATCTGCTGGTGTGCGCAGTGTGAAGGAGCCGTTACCCATGCGAAAGATGACTGTTAGGGGGTAGCCCCATCGGTATGTGCAGCTGTGGCGTCTCGCAACTTCAAGTGCCGGTTTCAGCATGGCACGGCGCTGTAGTGTTGCCCTGGATAGGGAGTATCTGGATCTGTGCATCATCAAAGTCAATGACCCCATGTTCCCATGCCTTCTTCAGAAGTACTTCTTTTTGTGCATATCGGTGGAGGCGGCACAGAACATCACGGGGCCTTGCCGGGTCGGTAGATCTGGGACCCAGCGCCCGGTGGACCCGGTCGATTTCCAGAGAGGGCGGCGGGTCACCCAGAAGCCTGTGAAAAATAGCGGTAACAGTCTCTGCCAAATCCTCCGGTCCTGTAGCCTCCGGGAGACCCCGCAGCCGCAAGTTGTTGCGGCGACTGTGGTCTTCCATTTCCTCTAAATGGAGCTGCATCTCCTGCATCACCGCTGCATGGGAAGCCTGCGCGTGTTCCAGGGCTTGCACCCTAGTTATCAGCGAGGTGATCTGGGTTTCCCCAGAGGAGACCAGGTCTTCTATTGCGTGCAGCTCTGTTCTCACCTCTTGTATGTCCCTGTTATGTGCTTCTTCTATCCGCACGATTAGGGTTTCAATATCCGCTCTCGTGGGGAGTGCCTCAATGTCCGCTCTCGTAGGCAGGGCCCACAGCATTCTGCGGAGGTCATCGTCCAGGTTTCCCTGGTTTGCGGTAGAGCCAGCCATCTCAGGATGTACTGTGGTTGGAGCTCCTGATAGGGGTTTTGAGGCGGGTGCTGTGAGAACGGTCTGTGTCTCAGTCCCCCAGGTTCCGTGTGGGGTCTCCGAGGAGTGGTGGCGGTGGCAGCCGGGGAAGTGCACGGGCTCCATCTGAAGAATCGTTGGATATCGGGTTGTGAGGGCTGTGTGTCTCGCGGGTCGCTGATCGTGTCCCGTATCGTTTGGGGGTTTGCATGCCGAGGTCACATCTGGTGAAGTTGTATCGTGGCCTGTATGGTCCGGATCAGGCAGGCAGCCATCTTTTCTTACATAAACTACAAAACACTCCCCCTATGGTAGTCCAAATCAGGAGAGCAATCTATAGGCAGATTCTACGTTCATTGACATTGTACTACATTTGGTAGTTGCTGCTGTGATTTAAATGTTAACTTGATCTGTGTAGTGCCACCCTCACAGAAGCCACTGATTATATCGGGTCCTCTGTTCTTACCTCAACCTTGGCAAGTGCCCCATCACCACTGACACCTTGGGTATACACATTAATAGGAGTAAATTATTCATTTTTGTTACTACCTTAGGGTCACCTTGAAATGAGACTTGAGGCCTTGAATAAAATATCAAAGTATATTGTCAAATTGTGCTCAGATAAGCAAAGAATAACAGCAACATTTTTTGCAGTGTAAATACTACAACCAGGGCTTCACTTGATGTGGTTAGGGTACTACCATAAACTCCCTTTGTACTAGAGAATTGATAATGTGTTGATAATTGCACTCAGTAGTAGGTAAACTATGCACAGTCTCTAAATCTGGTCTTCTGCCGGCTACATTGGGGCCCATGAAGACATTGGCGTGCTTATTGTAGGTGGATATGCCTGGACTCAGTGAGCAAGTTCTAAGAAATAATAAGCTCATTGGAATACTGATGTGGGAGAGACCAGATGAAGTTTAAAGGTTCAGTGGTATGGATATAGATGTATACTCTGACCAACAGAACTAATGGCGCTCAGTAGCAGGCAGACGAGAAGTAACAGTAGAGGTAAAGGACAATAAACCCAGGGGAGCATGTGTGCAATGGCTGAGGATGGACACATTCAAATACTACTCCGCACTCACCGGCTGACAATCACCGTTCATTAGGGAGCTTGCTGCATTCCTCTCACCCAACTTCCGTCCCCGCTATCTCCCACACCTCTGAGGTATATATTGGTAATGTGCCCACTGCCAAGGAACAAAATCTGAGCCTATTCTTCAGCCGCTGTGTCAGAAATGGGCTCATCCCTTCCTTCTCAGAGCTGGCCGCTCAGCTGTCGGCTAATTGTCAGCTCCTATTTCTTCACAGTTACTCAGTTGTTGATGATATCCTGCTCATCAGTCCTGCTTAGTTAAGCCGTCTAAGGCCTCCGCCTTGGTCAACATCACAGAAATTATCTCCTGCAATCCTGTTCATGACTTGCTTTGCTAACATACTTTCTGGCTCTAGATCCTGTTTGCTTTTCCACTACATTGATAATTAATATTTTTTCCAGATTGGATGAACTGGATCACTGCATGGATCAGTTTGCCATGGCGTTACAAATGCTCCTGAGTTGCACGGGTAACATGGAATCTCCCACTGTGGCCGCCCTGGTACAACCTATTTTGCAGACCAACCTTGCTGTTGCTTCACTCTCTGTGTGCAGACACCCACCTCCAGTATTACCTCTATAAGAGGTAAGTTTCAATTACATTGTCCCATTCTTACCCGGTATTAAGAATGTAAGGGTTGATGCCTTGTCACAACAATTTTCCTCCACTTCCAAGTTGGAGACGGTTCCCGTGATTCCTCCTGATCATGTTCTGGCTACGGTTCGCACCAGTCTCACTTCCCCTTTGGGTGCCAAAATTCTTGCTGCTTAGGTCCATGCTCCTCCTGAAAAACCTTGTGAAAGCTGCTTTGTCCCAGAGAGTCTCCGTACTGCCGTGCTCCAGACTTACCATTCTCCCGAGGCTGCTGGTCACCCTGGGAAGAATCAACTCTTTTGGGCCATTTCCCAACAATTCTGGTGGCCTAGTCTCCATGCTGATGTAACTTCGTAGCTGCCTGTTCCTTGTGTGCTCAGAGTAAGACTCCATGACACCTTCCAGTGGGCCTCCTACAATCCATACCCAATGGAGAGAGGCCCTGTACCCACCTGTCTATGGATTTCATTGTGGAGTTACCCAACTCCCAGGGCAACTCAGTTATCCTTATGGTGGTTGACCAGTTCTCAAAGATGTGTCATTGTATTCCACTTAAGAAGTTGCCCACTTCTAAGGAACTGGCTTCCATTTTTGCTCTGGAGATCTTTCGCTTACATG
Source organism: Lithobates pipiens (assembly GCF_037356315.1). Classification (NCBI taxonomy): domain Eukaryota; kingdom Metazoa; phylum Chordata; class Amphibia; order Anura; family Ranidae; genus Lithobates; species Lithobates pipiens. Next base: position 20,507,678 of record NW_027507748.1, read on the forward strand.
GGCTACCCAAGGTGATTGTCTCGGACAGGGGTAGTCAGTTTGTGTTTCGGTTCTGGTGAGCTTTTTGTGCACAGTTGGGAATTCAGCTTGCTTTCTCCTCTGCGTATCACCCGCAGTCTAATGGGGCCGCAGAACAAGCCAATCAGTCCTTGGAGCAATGCCTACGTTGCTATATTTCTGACCATCATATCAACTGGTCAGACCTATTACCGTGGCCAGAGTTTGCTTACAACAGTGCCTTGAATTCTGCTTCCCAATTGTCTCCATTTATTAGCGAATTATGGTTTCCAACCTTTCATGTTGCCTGACTCATTTGTTCCGCAGAGTATTCCTGCGTTAGAGGGGAATCTCCATGGTCTTCGTTCCACTGGGGCACAAGTCCAGGAGGCTTTGCGACATGCTAATGATAGGTACAGATTCCATGCTGACCACAGATGCCTTCCTGCGCTTTCCTACCAGGTTGGAGACAGGGTCTGAAAAAATTTTTTTGTGTTGCGCTGCTGGGTTATATGTATCCAGGATGGGGCAGGCTTATGGGAAAGGGAGGGGGGGGGAAGTGGGATGGGGAGATAAGGGGTATGTACTGTGACTTTGGTATATAGCAGTATTAGGGTTTCCAATCTGGTGCTTTTACAGACTGCTCCACAGAATTCTGCAGTTCTTAATAAGTATTGTTGTGCTTTTAAGGACATTTTCCCGCACAATATTTCCTAAGTAATTTTTAACGAAGATATTTTTAAGATACAGGATCAGTCTATATGACACAGTCTATATCTGTGAAACTTATTCACGGAGACGAGTGATCATACAAAATAGCTACATTTATTGGTTGACAGAAAACAAATATTTACATGAAATATTAAAATACAGATTACATTACTTGATCATTTTGACAATTTCTGTGAACACCCTCAAACTGGGCGTAGTAGTACCTTGGACACAATTATCACCATTATCATTTCTCGGTAGAATCAATAACCTTTTGATAATTGACAATTAAACAGAAGGTCTGTATTTCACACATCCAACCGTTACTATACTGCAGGTAAGTAAGTGGTTAACAATGTGAAATAAATTAGACATTTGTTTGTCAATAAAATTGGCATCTATGCAAAAAGAAATGTATGAAAAATTTAATTTAGAGAAAAATCTAAAAGGCGGTTATTGATTCGGGAGAAGTATTTCAATAATAGAATATTCAAAAACATCAATATTTAAGAGAACATAAAATAGATGATAAACATATATTTACCCATTTCCAATATGGCGATTAGTGTGGAGTATTAGTTACCAGGAATTTTAAGATGGCTGCCGTGGCTTCAACATTCCAAGGAGCAGGGATCTTCATGAATGTAAAATGTGTATTCATGCATGTCTTCCAGTGTCCCTTCTCAGGGGGGTCCCTAAGCTTCCCCCTGACTCTCTCCCCCCAGCTCTCCTCCGAGCTTTCTCCCTTTTTTTCCTTCTAGTTTCTTAAATATCCTTTTTAACAAAAGGATTATAAAATTATACTAAGTTCTGCCCAGAGGGTATGTGTTCCCCCCTCATTGGCCGGCAGACTTAATGGTTAGCTTTCCCGGGAGTCTCGTGATTTTAAGGTAATAGCACCTTCCACCACCAGGTGTCTCACCCATGTTTGGTGTTTTATTTCTTTAAGTGAATATTTTTCTAATTCTGTAATATGTGTTCGTTATTTATATGTTCTAACGAATATATTCGAGTGTTCAAGAATTATGGCATAATGTAGAATACGCTTTAACATAAATTTCCAATAATTACTTGCATAAATTGGTGATATATATGCATATCACTGTATATCTGTTAATCTTTAGTCCGTTTAGAAAGGACACAGGTTAGATATATCACAAACAATATCACATACAATTATTATCTATATGGATCCATGTATAATTTGGGTATCCAATCAATATTTGTTTATCTAAACATAGGTTAAATTCTTATACAATTCTAATCATGATTATATGTTTTTTATAATACTAATTTGTTGCTAAAACACTTCTACTTATGATCACACTTTCATATATAATCTTTATGACAAAGTTCTTTAGATCATTAGATACTAAATTTATAATCTCAGTTGTGACCTATGTATAAATTGAATGGCTTAGAAAAATATAGATGATACTGGTAGATGAATCTTACAGCATGTTTTGGGATGAACTCTGAGCTTCCAATAAATGATTAAATGGGTTAGCTGTGTCCTTCAATATGTTTTTGGATGAGGCGTCAGCTATTTGCACGGTTGTATATGGTCCAAATAGTCTTTTATTTACGTACAATGGGGTTCTCTAGTTAAGGGTTATTTCCATGTGATAAATACTTATGCAAGTTTGGCCTTCTCACTCTAACCAACAAAATAAGTAAACAGCTTTTTATTTGGTGACAGAAGATACCATTGTTTCAGCGAGTTTCTTTTTTAAACACAGGTTTTGTAAAAGTTTAACAAGAACTAATCCTTTCAACATTTGGAAAAAAAAAAACCTGCGAGATCTTGTACTTTGCTTTAAAGGTCTCCAAGAGGTCACAGTTCAATAAAATACTGAAATCCCTCATCTCGGCCAGCGAATATTAAATGTATTTCTTCATGAATTCACAACAAAGCCCCCCTTGTGAAGTGTTCAAATGCCGGAAGTCGTTTGAAAGACTTCACCAATGCAACAGTTTGAAGAAATATGGCTTTGCTCGGGCCTTGTAAGTTGAGTTGTGACGATGGATCCGGATTATGGATATATATAATTAAGAGGTATAGACACTTGCAGATGAGTGTAACTCTTTGAAAAACAAAATGGGTTTGTGATCGATGTGTGCATCTCAGGACCGTCATCTGTTGATTGGCAGGAAATGGACCATTCCGGGCACCTTTAGTCCTGGCCGTCCTGGTGGGTTCCGTCCATGTAGACTGGCCATCAGTGGTATCCCTGGATCCCCCATACGGTTCCTTCTCTGGATGTTCACACATGTTGGACTCTCGGTTCTGTTGACCGGCTCATGGACATCTTAGTCCTGTAAATGAAAATGGATTCCATGAGAAAAGATATATAAGTTTTTTTTTAACATGATCTGTGTTTGAGATCTCAGTGTCAAGTTGGTATCCTGGGCTTCCTCAGAGCCCTCCTCTTTCCCATTATGTTATCAGTCCTTTAACTAAACACTCTGGAAATCAAGACCATGTATGACACATTGGCTATGGGAGACCAAGCTCCAGGGCTCATTATCATGAGGCCATTTATTAATATCTGTGGATACCAGACAATTCTGACTGACTTATGTTCTTCAGAACCATTTTTTTTTTAGCTTAATTGTAGCGGTTCTGGAATAATAACAATTAAAAACATTTCAGTTTGACATGTGACACTTACTGTCAGTATCAAAATATTTGACATCATAGTCAACCTTCTACTTGGGCGGAATAAAACAGATAAAATCTTCCCCCTTTGGGGTGTCAATACAACTCATTTGAGGCAATCAAACTACCTTATACGGGTGACTCCTCATCTTTTACCAAAATATCAAACCATTTAGGCCTCCTGATATTTATGTCTTTAGGATTCGGTCTTCCTCTGGAATTACCGTCTTCGGGACTTCTTGAAATTGGGCTGTTTGGAGCGACCTGTTTATGTCAGAGGAATGAAGTGACCACTGAAAAATAGGAGAATAGTTAATATCTAACAACCACAATCCCTCGGTAGGGATTTCAGGATCCTCATTACTGTAACCTGGGGAAAAACATGGTGTTAGAACCTCTGCTTCCTATATCTTTATTCAGTGCATTCCTCTGATTTATTTTAACATAGGCGCTTAAAAGGCTCTGTGGCCCTTGGGCTGGCCACAGGATTTGTCCCTGGAAGAAGTGTTATTCACGTTCCGTATAGCAATGAAACCGTGTAACATATCCATAATTTTGTCTATTTTGGTTTCCGTATTGCTTACAGGCTGATCAGAATTTGTTCGTGGGACCCGGTTTCTATACTTTCTGGGGACTACTGGCTCAATTTTATCAGACATATCCACATCAGAAACATTGTCTTGATTCTGGGATAGTTGTCTGGGCCTTAGTTGTTCCCTATTGTTCTGGGGATTTTGGGGTGTCTTACCCTGTAATTTCTCCCTATTTACCTGTGTAGGCCCCCGAAGTCCATTACACCGGTAAAGGTGAGGGTGTCTACCCTTAGTTTTAAATCTGACCCGTTGGAGATATACCCTATAGTTTCTCCTAAACCTTGGGTCTGGATCCTTTGGATGAGACTCCTGAGGTGGTCTTTTAACTCCCCCTCTAAAGGGTGGTCTCTGCTCCCCCCTTCTGATGGGTGGGGACATTGGTTTCCCGCTGGGGAGACTCGGTAGCATCTCTCTGACTATATCAGCGTATCTCTTTCTCTTGGTTTTGGGCTGTAATGATTGAGGAGATACATAAAATTCATCCACAAGTTTCATTATAGGGCTTTCAGGCCTTCCATTGTTTTCACCAGTTTGTTGGATAGAGTACAAATTGTTACTCTCTTTTACCAAAGACTCCAGTGAACACCCCCCTTTGTAGTCTTTCGCCAAATTCACTTTTATGTGGGTAGGCGGGGCCTTGAAGAACATGGGTTCAAACTCAAGTTCATTATAACTTGGCTCCTTTTCTGCTAAGTGGACAGCACCCTTGAGCACAGCCATACCTTCGGTGGGGCTTTGATCACTGGTGCATGTGATATTGTGTATATCCACTCTAGCTGCGTTAACATTTTTATGTGGGACAAATCCTAGATGACAGATGTTTTTAATTGTTTGCCAGGCAGTACCCCACAGACTTATTACATCTTCGCAGAATGAACGGAGTTTGGGTTCAAATACCCACGGTAAGAAATGAATCTTAGATTGGTCATCATTTAGGCCTAAAACTGATAAAGCATTTTCATAGATTTCAATGTGGTCAATAATGTGCATGGATCCCTCTTCCTTAAACACCGGGACAGCATCTTTTAAAAATGTTATTATTTCTGAGGCGTCCTGTTTAGGGGTGCCTGTATTTTTCTCTGATCCCAAAGAAAACTGATTAGGCATACCTTCATGTGGCGGTTCAATTTTTACCCCCCTTTGCTCTACAGATGGCTTGGGGTAGAATATAGTTTCTTTTTCTAATTCTTTTTCATTATGTAACTCCCAAATTTTAGGTTGAGAGTCAGATTTTGGAGTATTGTCAGACTCTATACTTTCAGGTTTAAGCATCTGAGCATTATCCTGAAGCATAAACTCCCCTTGTTCTTTTAATTCTTCTGGTTGCTTAATTAGGGATTCCTGTCCTGACCTAAGCTGATTTGTTTCTTCTTTTAAATTTCCACTGCATATTACTCGGCAACTTTCTTCAGGAGACTCGTTTTCCTGCAGAAAATTTTCCTTCTCCTCTCTTGTATTGTTTATTATTTCTTTATTTAATTGATAACATTTGTACAGCATTATTATTGTATTATTGTGCATCTGTTCTGCTTTAATTAAGAACCTCTCCTTCTCTTTTGATTGTTTATACTTTTTATTTAATTGGTGAAATTCGTCCAGCATTATTACATCATTTTGTAACTGTTCTGTTTCATATTTCACCATTTTCGCTATAGCCTCATCAAAATAATCTGCCTTGTCTTTAATCTCCTTTAGCTTTTTAGTGAGCTCACATTCCCCTCCTATTAACTGGGACTGGGATTCTAAGATATCACTCTCTAGTTGGGTATATTGACGTTTAAACTCACTATAAAGATACATCAGGTTAGTGCTTGGTTCAAAATGCATGTGATCAGGCCTTTCTATTTCCTTTGTCTCAGATGAGCTGTCTGTGAGTTCAATGCTTTGACCTTCCACGTTCCCTACGTCTTTTATTGATTGACGGGTGTGGTTTATAAGGTCTTCAATGAGTGCTTCTAGACCATTCTCATTAGACAAACTTTTTTCGGCATGATTTATCATGTTACTTTTTGACATTATATCCAACATTTCCTGTTCTTGTATCCATTTTGTCTGAGTACTCATATTACCACTAAGGGCTGACTCTTGATAATCCCCATCAAAATAAAATTCACTTTGACCAGACATTTTTCTTGGCAAAAATATTTTTTTTAAAAGTTAATAATTAATAATTTCATGCGAAATATTATTTCTGTCACCACCGTAACTATGACTGATCCTATACAAAATATCGACGTTATCTCACGCAGTGCCTCCATTTATATATGTTGTGCTTTTAAGGACATTTTCCCGCACAATATTTCCTAAGTAATTTTTAACGAAGATATTTTTAAGATACAGGATCAGTCTATATGACACAGTCTATATCTGTGAAACTTATTCACGGAGACGAGTGATCATACAAAATAGCTACATTTATTGGTTGACAGAAAACAAATATTTACATGAAATATTAAAATACAGATTACATTACTTGATCATTTTGACAATTTCTGTGAACACCCTCAAACTGGGCGTAGTAGTACCTTGGACACAATTATCACCATTATCATTTCTCGGTAGAATCAATAACCTTTTGATAATTGACAATTAAACAGAAGGTCTGTATTTCACACATCCAACCGTTACTATACTGCAGGTAAGTAAGTGGTTAACAATGTGAAATAAATTAGACATTTGTTTGTCAATAAAATTGGCATCTATGCAAAAAGAAATGTATGAAAAATTTAATTTAGAGAAAAATCTAAAAGGCGGTTATTGATTCGGGAGAAGTATTTCAATAATAGAATATTCAAAAACATCAATATTTAAGAGAACATAAAATAGATGATAAACATATATTTACCCATTTCCAATATGGCGATTAGTGTGGAGTATTAGTTACCAGGAATTTTAAGATGGCTGCCGTGGCTTCAACATTCCAAGGAGCAGGGATCTTCATGAATGTAAAATGTGTATTCATGCATGTCTTCCAGTGTCCCTTCTCAGGGGGGTCCCTAAGCTTCCCCCTGACTCTCTCCCCCCAGCTCTCCTCCGAGCTTTCTCCCTTTTTTTCCTTCTAGTTTCTTAAATATCCTTTTTAACAAAAGGATTATAAAATTATACTAAGTTCTGCCCAGAGGGTATGTGTTCCCCCCTCATTGGCCGGCAGACTTAATGGTTAGCTTTCCCGGGAGTCTCGTGATTTTAAGGTAATAGCACCTTCCACCACCAGGTGTCTCACCCATGTTTGGTGTTTTATTTCTTTAAGTGAATATTTTTCTAATTCTGTAATATGTGTTCGTTATTTATATGTTCTAACGAATATATTCGAGTGTTCAAGAATTATGGCATAATGTAGAATACGCTTTAACATAAATTTCCAATAATTACTTGCATAAATTGGTGATATATATGCATATCACTGTATATCTGTTAATCTTTAGTCCGTTTAGAAAGGACACAGGTTAGATATATCACAAACAATATCACATACAATTATTATCTATATGGATCCATGTATAATTTGGGTATCCAATCAATATTTGTTTATCTAAACATAGGTTAAATTCTTATACAATTCTAATCATGATTATATGTTTTTTATAATACTAATTTGTTGCTAAAACACTTCTACTTATGATCACACTTTCATATATAATCTTTATGACAAAGTTCTTTAGATCATTAGATACTAAATTTATAATCTCAGTTGTGACCTATGTATAAATTGAATGGCTTAGAAAAATATAGATGATACTGGTAGATGAATCTTACAGCATGTTTTGGGATGAACTCTGAGCTTCCAATAAATGATTAAATGGGTTAGCTGTGTCCTTCAATATGTTTTTGGATGAGGCGTCAGCTATTTGCACGGTTGTATATTGTCCAAATAGTCTTTTATTTACGTACAATGGGGTTCTCTAGTTAAGGGTTATTTCCATGTGATAAATACTTATGCAAGTTTGGCCTTCTCACTCTAACCAACAAAATAAGTAAACAGCTTTTTATTTGGTGACAGAAGATACCATTGTTTCAGCGAGTTTCTTTTTTAAACACAGGTTTTGTAAAAGTTTAACAAGAACTAATCCTTTCAACATTTGGAAAAAAAAAAACCTGTGAGATCTTGTACTTTGCTTTAAAGGTCTCCAAGAGGTCACAGTTCAATAAAATACTGAAATCCCTCATCTCGGCCAGCGAATATTAAATGTATTTCTTCATGAATTCACAACAGTATGGTAGATAATAGTCAATAGGTAACAGTGCAGGTTTTGATAAAAAATAGTAAGTTATAGCCAATAGTCAACAGTTATAGAAATAGTTAGTTATAGCCATAGGGAAAAGAGGATTTTTTAGCACAAGCGGGTAGGCAGCATGTTCAAGGGTAGAAGACACCTTTAGAAGATATACAAACAGAAGACAAAAAACAGCGCCAACCTAAGTGCAGTATTTCAGATTACAGGTATTTATTCGTAAAGTAATACACTCACTCTCTGTCGGAATAGTTCAGGCACATCACGTTTACGTGGAAAAGAAGTTTGTGGGGGACATCACAGGCCTCCCGGGGAGAAGCGGTCCTCTTTTTGCTGTTGGTTCCCGTCCGGTGGCGCCGGTGGTTCCCAGCGTCTCCGGTTCGGTGTCCCAGCGTCACGGTGGTCAGCTGATGGGTCGTACAGGGTCGCGCTGTGATGACGTCGTTGCACGCGTTCGGAGCATGCGTGCTCCTTCCTCAGGCATGCTCCGAACGCGTGCAACGACGTCATCACAGCACAACCCTGTACGACCCATCAGCTGACCTCCGTGATGCTGCGACACCGAGCCGGAGACGCTGGGAACCACTGGCGCCACCGGACGGGAACCAACAGCAAAAAGAGGACCGCTTCATGCGCAATGGGTGGCCGGCTGTGAAGCCACAGCTGGGCGCCCACAGTTACAATGCTGGCACCGCTGAACAGATTGCGAGACAAGCGGGGCTTCGATCCCCTGCATTGCTGTACCCTGGTACACGTAATTGTCCGATTATTTAAAGTCAGCGGGGCTTCGATCCCCTGCATCGCTGTACCCTGGGACAGGTAAGTGTCCGATTATTAAAAGTCAGCAGCTGCAGTATTTGTAACTGCTGAATTTTAATTTTTTTATAATGGGAACACTGTTTTAACCACTTAAGCCCCGGACCAATTGTCAGCCTAAGGACCAGAGGTCTTTTTACAATTTCGCACTACACTACTTTAACTGGTAATTGCGCAGTCATGCAATGTTGTACCCAAACAACATTTCCGTCCTTTTCTTCCCACAAATAGAGCTTTCTTTTGATGGTATTTGATTGCCTCTGCGATATTTATTTTTTACGATATAAAAGGAAAAAGACTGAAAATTAAAAAAAAAAAGATATTTTCTACTTTTTGTTATAAGAAAAATCGAATAAACTAAATTTTAGTCATACATTTAGGCCAAAATGTATTCAGCCACATGTCTTTATAAATAAAATGTCAATAAGCGTATATTTATTGGTTTGCGCAAAAGTTATAGCGTCTGCAAACTAGAGTACATTTTCTGGAATTTACACAGCTTTTAATTTATGACTGCCTATCTCATTTCTTAAGGGTGCTAAAATGGCAGGGCAGTACAAACCCCCCCCCCCCCCCAAATGACCCCATTTTTGAAAGTAGACACCCCAAGGAAATTGTTGAGGGGCATGTTGAGCCCATTGAATATTTTTTTTTGTCCCAAGTGATTGAATAATGACATAAAAAAAAAAAAAAGTTTACAAAAAGTTGTCACTAAATGATATATTGCTCTCACATGCCATAGTTATATGTGGAATTGCACCCCAAAATATATTCTGCTGCTTCTCCTGAGTACGGGGATACATGTGGGACTTTTTAGGAGTCTAGCCGCGTACGGCACCCCGAAAACCAATCACTGCCTTCGGGATTTCTAAGGGTGCAAATTTTTGATTTCACTCCTCACTACCTATCACAGTTTTGAAGGCCATAAAATGCCAAAATAGCACAACCCCCCCCCCCAATGACCCCATTTTGGAAAGTAGACACCCCAAGTTATTTACTGAGAGGCATGTTGATTCCATGAAATATTTTATGTTTTGCCACAAGTTGCAGGAATATTAAAAATTTTTTTTTTTTTTGCACAAAGTTGTCACTAAATGATATATTGCTCACACATGCTATGGGCATGAGTGAAATTACACCCCAAAATAAATTCTGCTGCTTCTCCCGAGTACGGGGATACCACATGTGGGGGACTTTTTGGGAGCCTAGCCGCGTACAGGACCCCGAAAACCAAGCACTGCCTTCAGGATTTAAATATAAAACGCTACCAAAAAAATCAGGCCTGACTCTGCGAACGCTCCAGTTATGTGTTTAGTGTTTTGTAAGTGACAGTGATCAATCGATACTGCACTTGGGTGGGCTGGGCGGAGGGGCAAAACGCAGGTGCCAGCAGGTATCTGGGCTGATCCCGCTAACAATGCGTTTTTTTGGAACCCTAAACTGCTGGGGACGCTAGTATAGATCTGATCAGATCAGATATTGATCTGTTCAGATTCTATACCAGTACGGGAGGTTTATGCTTTGCGTGTGGGTGTTAGCGGTACTGGCACTAACCTAGCACTGCCTGGGGCGACGCAGACCCTGACCCTAAAACCTAATTGATATCACCCGCCGGGTGATCAGGGGGTTAAACCTTATTGGGTAATAAATGGTGGGTGCCCTGATTCTATAAAAAGCAAACTAACTAACCAGAGTGACCCGTAACACTTATACGGTGATCACTGGTGAAAGGGTTAACTAGGGGCAATCAGGGGGTTAAAATCTTTATTAGGTAGTATATGGGGGTCCCTGACGCTATATAAAAACCTGAGGGGGAACCTAAATAACTAACTGGCTAACCAGCGTCACCAGTGGCACTTATACGGTGATCGCTGGTGAAAGGGTTAACTCTAGGGGCAATTAGGGGGTTAAAACCTTTATTGGGTAGTATATGGGGGCACCTAGCGCTATAAAAACTTGGCGGTGAACCTAAAAAAATAACTAGCTACCTAGCGACACTAGTGACACTAATGCAGCGATCAGAAAAACGATCACTTAGTGACACTGGCCAAAAGGGGGTGAAAGGGTTAACTCTAGGGGCAATCAGGGAGTCAAACCTTTATGGGGGGGGTAGGGGGCTACCCTGGACCTAACACTAACTGCCCTGACAGTTTTTACTGTCACAGCTGACACTAAATGCAGTGATCAGTAAAAAAATAATCACTGCAATCAGTGACACTGTGACTGGGGGGGATCGGGGGGCGATCGGGGGGTGATTTGTGTGCCTATGTGTACCTACATGTCAGTGTAGTGTTGGTGCACACTTACTTTCAGTGTTCTCCTCGCAGTCCGGTCAAAAAGACCGCCCCGAGGAGAATGACATCACTTCCTCAAGCTTCTCATTCACCAGGAGCGATCGAGAGGGGATGGCCAGAAACCAACGGCCATCCCCTCATCCCAGATCACTCTTGAAGCGAAACGGACTGCTGCAGCCAGCGGGAGGGGGTCCGATCGGACCCCCCACCCGCTGGAAGGCAAGCACGTACATGTACGTGCTTGTGCCTGTCGGTGCCATTGTGCTGACGTACATTTACATGCGGCGGTCCTTAAGTGGTTAAAGATCAACTAGAGCAGTCAAACTAGAAACTGTGGCCCAGGGGCTGGATGTGGCCATTTGCCTGCTTTTATCCAGCCCTTGGGGCATTATTCTCCCACACTGTCAGTAACAGTGGGCCATAGTTTACGCCACTCTATTCCCCCACTGACACCAATGATGGGGCACTATTCCTCCCACTGACACCAATGATGGGGCACTATTCCTCCCACTGACACCAAAGATGGGGCACTATTGCTCCCACTGATACCAAAGATGGGGCACTTTTCCTCCTATTGATACTAGTGACGGGGTACTATTTCTCCCATTGATACCAATGATGGGGCACTATTCCTCCCACTGATACCAATGATGGGGCACTATTCCTCCCACTGTTACCAATGATGGGGCACTATTCCTCCCACTGACACCAATGATGGGGCACTATCATGCCCGGACTGGGACATAAAATAGGCCCGGGCATTCTAAGCTGAGCAGCCCATTAAAAAAAAAAAATTACAAATAATGGCAACCGATTTCTCAATGTATTTTAGTTATATTTAGGCTGCTTCAGTCACTGTATCTTGTCAATCCTTTGGAATTATGTAAAATATATGATAATAAATGATAGAATGAATGCAATATATAAGGTGAAACATCTTTAATGAACGATTCAATACAATAACAAATAGCAAAATATATATTTTTTTGGCATTTATTTTTTAGATTCAAAATGACAGAACAAAATAACTGCACTAAGGATTCAGCAAGTTTTGTAGAAGTTCACTGGTTTCTGCAACTCTGACAATGACATCATCAGAATCAAGGTTCATTAGTATATGCTTTTCAATTGCCATCAGCATCAAAGAGCTCAAATGCTCTTGAGATACAAAACTTCTTAGATGCGTTTTAATAAACTTCAATGTGGAGAAATTTCTTGTAAGCAAAAATTTGTAGGCTAAACCAATGACATTATAGGCATCAGTTAACAAATTATAGCGCTGCAGAATCTTATAGCAGCAAATGGCACAGTTCTTAGCCCTTGTACACACGGTCGGAGATTCAGACGGAATGTGTCCGTTCGGACCGTTTTTGCGGATATTCCGACTGTGTGTGGTCTCCATTGGACTGTTTCCGTCTGAGTATCCGATGGACCAAGTTTTCCAATTTGCCGGTAAAATTTCCCGACAAAATGCTCCGATCGGACATACTCCGATCATGTGTAGAGAATTCCGATCGGACAAAGTGCCACGCATGCTCAGATCAAATTCCTACACCAAAGCTATTGGCTACTAGCGTGAACGTAGTCCCGTCCTAACGAAATAACGCCATCACATCGGATTTTTTGACAACTTTGTCCGACCGTATGTATGCAACAGTTTCGGACAAAATCCGTCAGACAAAATCCGACGGATTTGGTTGTCAGAATCTCCGACCGTGTGTACAAGGGCTTACATGCCATGCAAGATTTGTTGACCACTTCTGATTCTGTTAATTTGCTTTCCTGGTTTTCCATAGATACATCTTCTACAATACTAAATTCTTCAAGAGGTGATGATTTCAGCCTGTCCCACTGAATTGCAAAATTTGCCAGTTGGGAACGCAAATTTTCTGATGTTGCTCCCTCATCAAATCTAAATAATCGTTTGCTGAGTTCTTCCATTGCTGGTGCCTGAAGTCCAGATTTTTTTATATCAGAAAAGCTGTTTGGCTCCAAGCAAACTAAGTCGGCATAGAAGGTCCCACAGGAGAGAAAGCGGCGATTCATGCTCTCTGTGACCGTATCCAAAATTACATTGTGCACACGTATTTTATAAGCTGAAACGGCATCAGAAACTGTTACATCATCAACAGTCTCATCAGCCATTCGCTTTCTTTTTCTTATTTTTGTTTGTGGTCTGTACTTCTAGGTGGTAACTTTCTTCTTCTTGAATCTTGTCATTTGCCCACTGAACAAACTTATCAGCCGTCATTTGTATGGAATCAAAATCTCGTGTGATTGTTTTAAGTTTTTCATAAATGGTTCCCTGTACCATTTGAATAGCTTTTGAGATATCCATCTGAGTTGTTTGCAGATATTTGGACAATGGTGTTGTCAATTGAAATATTCTCAGAAAAATTTGAACTGTAAGAATGGTTTCATACTTGAGCAAGGTTTCTGCATAAGATTTTGCTCTAACACGCACCTCGGGTTTTTCGATGAGACGCTGTCTTCGATTCTGCTCAAGGTGTACAGTAGACTAGGAAACAACGCAGAATCAGGATTTGAAAATTCCCCAAACACTTTTCTTAGAGCAGCATCTTTTGACCACCAACGCATTTCACCAATTACTGAAATTCTTCGATGGTGAGGGTCCTGGCTAACTTGTTCCTAGGTATTCATGCGCTGATAAGAATCATGAATAAAGACAGCAATGTCATTCAACAAACTGAACAGTGATGCACTTTCAACTATCACCTTTTGTTGTATCTGCATGTACTAAATTCAGAATGTGTGCATAGCACCAGATGTGATTTTGCCCTGGTGATTCAGTTGACAGCCAGGAAGAGAAACCATTGTATTGGCCTTGCACATTTGCTGCTCCATCCGTTGAATTGCCAATGCAATTTGTAATATTAAAGCGGAGGTCCACCCTAAAGTGGACCTTCCGCTCATTGGAATCCTCCCCCCCTCCGGCGCCACAATTGGCACCTTTCAGGGGGGAGGGGGTGCAGGTACCTGTACAGTACAGGTATCTGCACCCACTTCCGGCATAGATTCTGCAGAAGGTACGCCCATTTCCGCAGAATCTACGCCCCTTTCCAAAAGTCCCCCGCTGCCTGCTAGGAAACACACGGATCCCAGAGACAGCGGGGACCACCATCCTTATTGCGCAGCGCGACTCGCGCATGCGCAGTAGGGAACCGGGAAATGAAGCCAAAAAGGCTCCACTTCCTGATTCCCATACCCAAGATGGCGGCGGCAGCACCCGAGAGACGATCGAGAGATCAGCTTCGGGTGCCGACATCGCGGGTGCGCTGGGCGGGTAAGTGTCATTATTTTAAAAGTCAGCAGCTGCATTATTTGTAGCTGCTGGATTTAAAAAAAAAAAACGGCGGAACTCCCGGCGGACTCCCGCTTTAAGTTTGCATGATTTTAAGACTTCCATTAGCAACTTGAAAATGTTTTGCCCTGCTGAAGATTCACATTCAACAACTGCAAGAAACTTTTCATTGATACAATCAGTCACATAGCAAACAATTATGGAGCATTGATCTTTTGAAGTGATGTCTTGAGTTGTATCAATCTGAATTGAAAACATCCCGGCTTCCCTTACTTCTTTTGAGATATTTTCCTGGATAAGCATCCGAATAGCTTGTATTACTTTGTTCACAGTCATTTTTGAGAGCAAGGTTATCAAAGATCATTTTCCTTTTCCTCCAGAAGACTGCAGTTTCTTGCTGTTTTCAATACATTTGTTTACATGATCTTTCAGACAAATGTCATACTTGCTGGCGAGAAGAATGAGCTCTAAAAAATTTCCATGGTCTTTCATTATGTCCTCTAAATTATAGGCAGCCTCATCTTTATCTCCCTTATAACTCAAACCTTGCTTTCCTATAACTTTTATTACATCTACAACCTGCTGTAGTACTTGCCGCCTGGTTCATACTTGTTCTCGCCTTACAGACATTTGCTTATACAAAAGTAGATCATCAACTCCAGCACTGCTGGATTTCACAAAAAAGGTTTCGTCACTAGGGATGAGCCGTACACCCCCCGGTTCGGTTCACACCAGAACCTTCAAACGGACCTAAAATTCGTACGAACTTTAGAACCCCATTAAAGTCTATGTGACTCGAACATTCGAAAATCAAAAGTGCTAATTTTAAAGGCTAATATGCAAGATATGCAACAGACAACACCAGCAATAAGGGGTATCTTCAGGTGTATACTGTGCTGGAGGCACACAACACCCACTTTAACTCCTGCAGATGCCTGTATTAGAGAACACCAGCAATAAAGAGTAGATACAGGTGTATATTCTGCTGTGCTGGAGGCACACAACACCCACTAACTCCTGCAGATGCCTGTATTAGAGAACACCAGCAATAAAGAGTAGATACAGGTGTATATTCTGCTGTGCTGGAGGCACACAACACCCACTAACTCTTGCCGATGCCTTTATTATAGAACACCAGCAATAAAGGGTAGATACAGGTGTAAACTGTGCTGGAGGCACACAACACCACTTTAACTTTAAGATGCCTGAGAAAAGAACACACTGTCCCTGCCTATCTAGCTCCTTCCCTGCACGCCAGAACCCACTACACAAAGCTGTCGTGCTGGCGGCCTTATATTGTGTGGGGCATGTACTAAACCCCCTGAGCTATAATTGGCCACAGCTATCCTGCCTGTGGCCAATTATGGCTCTCCTCGCTGCCGTCGCTGTGATTGGCCAAGCATGTGGGGTCACAGTGCATGCTTGGCCAATCATGAGCCAGCAATTCACTGCAATGGCGTAGTGCATAGTGGGCCGTTCGTGCCACACAAATTTGGTGCGAATGGTCCACAAAGTTCTGAATTCGCTGAACAGACGAACGGCCGATGTTCGAGTCGAACACTGAGCTCATCCCTATTCTGCACACAAGTTGTGCATTACACTCTTCTCATGCTCTTCGATTCTTTGATGAACATGATGCTTATTTGTCATTCCTTCAATAAAATAATTAGTTTCCTGCGACTTTGAAAAAGCCAGACAACCAGAGCAAAACATTGATTTTTTTTTCATTGCAGTAGGTGAGCCATTTGCGACTTGTTCCATCTTTACATTTTGTAGCCTTTTTTAACACTGGATCTGGAATATCATGCCGTGGATGATATTTGAAAAAGACAGCAAGCTCATTTTTATTTGGACGAGCAAAATAATTTAATTATATATCTATGTCTTCAGTTTGACACTCTGAAACATCCATAATAACTTGTTTACTCGGTAATTCAGTGTGCCCCAATTCTCTATTTTCTTCAGTGGATAATTCTGATGTTTCATCAACAGATTCCACTAACTCACCTTCTATTGTTTTTTGTTCTGTTTGTTGCCTCTCTACTGGGCCCTGCCATGGGATCACTGGAACTCTGTTCATGGAGACTGAACATATCCGAAATTTTAGCACATTTCTGAGCATCAAGTTCCAAAGACTTCTTGTGTTTCTCTTTGATTTTTTCTTTTTTTTTTTTGTTTCACAAAGTTTATTGAGTGAATAAGAACATAAAATACATCTTAGTATAAAGACATATAGTGTCGCATATTACACTGGTGATAATAGTAGAGTACAGTTACAGAGGAAAATAGGAAAAATATTCATGTAGATAGTACAATATATATATATATGAACAAATAAGCATATTATTCCATCATAATACTGAAGGTCAGCTGGTAGTTTGGCTAACTGTACCCAGAGTAGGAGGGGGAGGTATGGGGGTGGGGAGGGGGAAAGGGTGAGGGATAGAAGGAGAGAAAAGAAAAAAGAAAAAAAAATAGATGGGGGGGGGGGGGTAACAGTACAGTGAGAAATATACTTATAATTACAAAATTTATTTCAGTTCTATCTGAGTTTTTCTCTTATAGAAGTAATTTTCTAATGGTTTATAATTGATTTATATTCTTGAGAGCTTTTATATTCTATCCATTCATGCCAAGTTGCAAAGAATTTTGTAATTTTTTCCTGAGATACACTGATAAGTTCTTCAATCTGCTCTATGTTGTTTATTCTCCGAAACCATTCCTTTTTCATTGGAACGGCCTCGGAGCGCCAGTGGACGGGGATACAGTGGCGTGCAGCATTGACCATAAACATTGGCAGTGATTTCAGATAAATTTTCCTGGGGATGTCATTTAAGTGAAGGAGGTATTGTGCCGCGTTAAAGTTCAAGTGTTCTGAGGAGATTTTGTTGATGGTTTTGTGAACCTCTACCCAGAAGGTCTGGATTAAGGGGCAGGACCACCACACATGGAGCATCGAGCCCTCTTCTCGTTTGCATCTCCAGCATTTTTCTGAGGATGTGGGGGAAAACTTGTGTAGAATAGAGGGGGTCGTATACCATCTGGACAAGATTTTATAGCTGCATTCCTGAGTGGCTACATTTAGTGACCCTTTGTGTGCATAAATATGTAATTTCTCCCATTGTTTTTCGGATATTGGGATATCAAGGTCTCCTTCCCAATGTTCACATGTTTTGATGGAGAAATCGGTGCCCCTTCAAATAGTGAGTTATATATGATTGATATAATATGTCTGTGTGGATTTTTCTTCGTACAAAGGTCTTCAACAGTCATTAGGGGTTTCGTCCAAAGATGCGTTGTCTGTTTGTTGGTCAGGAAGTGTCTAATTTGAATATAGTTCCAATGGGGTATTTGGAGAGGTGTTATACTGTCATGGAGGTCTTCTCTAGAGAGTATTTTCCCATTTTTGAAGAAATGTTTGGCAAGGATTTCTTTATGTGGCCAATTATGTGAAAGAAAGTTTCTATCTAATCCTGGTGGGAAGTCAGGGTTATTTCTCAGAGGTGTGAGAGGGCTATACCAAGGAGTAGGGTTTTTGGATTTGAATGTGTTGTGAAAGATTTCTAATGTGGGTCCAACTAGGGGGTGCGTTTTGATGTGATTAGAGTGATGTTTAGGGTGGATCCATGGAAGTGACTTGATTGAGGAGGTAAACTGAGATTGTTCTAACGTCACCCAGTCCTTAACAGCTTGATGAATGTTCCAGTCTACTATACGGGTTAAGAGTGTTGCTTGGTGGTATTTCCTAAGGTCAGGGAGAGCTATACCACCCTTGTGTTTAGGGAGGTTTAGTCTGGCAAACTTTATTCTGGGGGTTTTTCCCCTCCATATAAATAGGGAGCACGCTTTACGGAAGGCTGTAAAAAAGGATGTTGGCACTCTGATGGGGATAGTTTGCATAACGTATAGGTATCTGGGTAACATTGTAATTTTTATCAGCGAGGCCCTGCCAAACCACGAGATGTTTAGGGCGTTCCATCTTCTCAAATCATCTCGTGTTTCTTTTAGAATGGGTATATAGTTTAATTGGTAAAGTTTTTTTAAATATGAGGGAATTTCAATGCCCAAATATGTAATGCTCTTTTCAGCCCAGATAAATGGGTGATTTTTCTTGCAGAGCTCTACAGAACTTGGCTGCAAAGTGATATTAAGAGCGTTTGATTTGGAGTGGTTGATTTTTAGATTGGAGAGAAGATGGAAATGTTCCGGGTCTTTGAGGAGGTTAGGCAAGGAGGTGTGTGGTTCCGATAAGAAGAGTAGCATATCGTCAGCGAATGCTGCAACTTTATAGGTGTTATTTTGGATTTCAATTCCCTTGATGTCATTATTTGCTCTGATTTTATTTAATAGTGGTTCTAGAGTGAGGACAAATAGGAGTGGGGAGAGTGGGCATCCTTGTCTGGTGCCATTTCGTAAGTTGAAGGCGTTCGATAGGTGGTTGTTTACACGAACTCGTGCAGTCGGATTGGAATATAGTACGTTGATGTAAGATCTCATTTGGGGTAGTATTCCTATATGATTCAATACTGCGTCTATGAAATCCCATGCCACCCTATCGAACGCCTTCTCCGCATCGAGGCAGAGAAAGAATCCTTGTTTTTGTTTTGAAGTTAACCAGTGACTGATATTTAAAGCTTTGATCGTGTTGTCTCTTCCCTCTCTGCCGGGAATAAAGCCCACTTGGTCTAGAGTTATTAGGGATGTTAGTAAAGGTAGTATTCTGTTTGCTAAAATTTTCGCATAAAGTTTTACATCTACGTTAATTAAGGAAATCGGCCTATAGTTTGTGACCTGGGTTATGTCCTTACCTTCTTTGGGTATTACAGTTATGTGGGCTTCTAGTAGTTGTTTGGGGGGGTGTTTCTCGGAGTGTAGTGATTGAAAAGATTTCAGAAATTGTGGTTTTAGTATTTCGATGAAGGTCTTGTAATATTGTAGGGGTAATCCATCAGGGCCTGGGGCTTTTCCTATTTTCATCTCTTTTATAGCTTTGTCTAGTTCCGTGCCAGAGATTGGTTCTTCAAGTTTTTGGGCAGTGGGGTCTGAGATTCGGGGTGGGCTATATTTACTTAGAAAGTCTTGGATAAGGTTGGCTCTTAGGTCTGAATTTAGCGGACTTTTGGGATTGGAAGGGATATTATAAAGAGACTGATAATATAATTCAAATTGTTTTGCAATCTCCACATTCGAGGATTGTAATTTGCCTTGTTTGTCCATTATTTAATGGATTGTTGCTGAGATTTTTTTGTTTTGTACTGCTTTAGCGAGCAGTCTCCCACTCTTGTTTCCTTGCTCATAGTAGATCTTGTGTCTTAAGATATATTGCCTTTTGGTTTTGATATTTAATTCATCTGTGAGTAGTTTTCTCGCATTCGTAAGCTCCTCAAATGTTGAGATTGCAATAGTTCTTTTATGTGTTGTTTCAAGATTATGGATATGGGCTATCAATGAATTTATTTTGGATTGTTTCTCTTTCTTTATTTTGGCTAGTTTTTTTTATAAATTCTCCTCTGATAACACATTTGTGGGCCTCCCACTGTGTGATTGTTGAGGTTTCTCCGTTATCATTACGAGCAAAGTAATCTTTTAGTGTTTCATTAAACTCTGAAATATCTTTGGGGTCTTTCAGTATAGAAGTGTTTAATCTCCATGTTTTTGTGCTAGTGTTTTTCTCTGGGAAAGTTAGAGTCATGGTGATTGGGTGATGGTCTGAAATGGTCATTGGTTCGATGGTACTGTTGGTCAGGAGGGATAGGTCTGATTGTGTCATAAAGAAGTAATCTATTCTTGAATACTTTTGGTGAACGCTGGAAAAGAATGTGAAGTCCTTAGATTGGGGATTGAGGGTTCTCCAGGAGTCGTGTAACATAAGGTTTTGTAACTGAATTTTAATTTGCTTTAATGCTCTGTACGGAAGGCTCGACGCTCCATTTGAGGTGTCCATTGCGGGGTTTAGCGGGATGTTGAAGTCACCCCCTAGGATGAGAATACCAGACGCGAATGTCGTTAGTAGGTCTTTGATTTTACGAAAAAAGGCTACCTGTTTAGAATTTGGAGCATATACATTTGCGATAGTGATAGGGTGATGGCCTAGTTTACCTTTTAAAAATATAAATCTGCCTCCAGGATCAGTCATAGAGTCCTGGAGTTGGAATGATGTCTGTCTGGAAATCAAAATTGAGACCCCTTTTGTTTTCCCTTCGGGGTTTGTGGCGTGGTAGGCAAATGGGAATCTTTTGTCTTGTAGTTTCGGGATCTTTTCGGATTTAAAATGTGTTTCTTGGATACAAATGATATTTGCTTTGTGTTTGTGGAGTTCATTGAGTAGTTTGGTCCTTTTTTCAGGTATGTTAAGTCCTTTGGCATTAATTGAGAGAAGTTTAATCATTAGTAGAGTGGAATTCTGTTTACAGTTAGTCATCTTAGAGTTTGGTTGTATTCTTCTGGGTGAATGGGTAAGTTTCAGAGAGAAAAAAAAAAGGGGGGGTAGAGGAGGAGAGGGGTGGGGGGGAGGAATGTGTGAAGGGGTTGGACCGGGGGGTAGAGATAGACCTGCTAGTCTACCCTTTTAGGGATCCGGTTTGTTCAAAGAGCAAAGGTGGTTGCCCTTTGTGTGAGAACGGGGTCCACTCAGGGCTCAATGGATGCTTGTGGTTGCTAATTGATTAGCGGTATACTAAAAAGAAAGAAGTTTTTCCTCTTCTCTCTTGTTAGTTTTTTCCTTTCTTTTTTCCTCGTAAATTTCTCTTCTTACTATTGAATAACTTCCCGCACTCGGGAGAAGTCAGTGAGATAATGCTTAATTAGATTAGGGCGTTTTCTTGATAGATTGGGCCAGGGTAAGGTTTGGTATTGGACCTAGTATCCATTAGGAAGTTTTAGGAGTGAGTTATTGTATTTTAGCCTTTTGTGTATAAATGGAGAAACATGACGGGGCAGATATAGTGAGGGTGTACCAAGACATATGGCTTGAAAGAGACGTTCAAGTAGTGTCTAAAAAAAGCTAGTGGAGCGGTTGACTAGCCTTTAGTGGGAGCCATTTTGTCTAACCTATGAGAGGTTTGTATCAGGTGCACCTTATACTAAAAAACAGTGTACCCACAATGAGACATACCAGTAGTCTAGGTTTGTGTTATAACTTATACCTATAATATCAGGTGCTAATCTTTCCTCTATGTCTGTTTTTGACCATATGAGATAATATGTAGCGTGGAAGCGAGTAGCTTTGATGTATGATAGTGATTGGCCGTGGAGCCGCCGGGCGGCATAGGCGTCTTAGGCGAGGCCGCGGCTTTGAGGCCTTCTCCGTGCGACGTACGAAACATCGCTGGGATGCTTACTGGCGGCTGCTGCTGATGCTCCATCTGAGCCTGAGGCGATGGGGAGCTCCGATCCGCTGATTCCTGGCATGGATGACTTAAAATTAGCCCTGATTGAGATGGATTATTCTCCCGAGTGCTGGAGCTCAGGGATTAGGCATCCATCTTCGTCCGGAGTTAGGCCACGCCCCGATTTTTTCTGCTCCTCCTTTTTGTTTTTTTGGAGACATCTAAGTAAAATATAAAATCATAAAGAAAAAAAAAGTGTCGCTAACTCTGGGCAGTCGGCAGGAAAGATAATTCTCACAAACTTACTGTGAGAGGAGGACCAAGCCCCCTGCCAGCTTATTGGAGGGCAGCAGACCAGCACAGCACCATGGAAGAATAATAAAGACAGTATCTGGCGGTACCCATAGTGTATTCTAAGCACATTGCATATCCTACCTGATACACCTTTGTTCCTCCTCCAAAGGGTTGCCTGTGCTAGCAGCCTACTGCCCCTCGCGGAACGCTGGCATCTCTATTGAGTGCCACCAGAGGTGACCCACTGCAGCGGAGCATTACTCAAGCAGAGTAAGTTCCTGCTCATGCCATAGTTCCTCCCTGGATGCCCACACCAGACTCACTATAGAAGTATAAAGAACCTGGCTATGCACATCGCGTAACAGATTCTGTTTTCTGTCTTCCACCACTGGGTTTTTACAGGCAGCTACCACTAAGCAGTGTCATCATATTCTGTGGTGAGGCTGAAGGGAGAACCCATGTAACTTTGCTTTCCACCTGATCTTATATATTTTTTTCAGAGACCCTAGATAATAAAATAGTGGGTATTGCGATATTTGTGCAGCAGTTTTTCAAATGCAAACTTTTTGGAAAAAATTAATTGTAATGGTATTTAATGCACAAAGACACAATATAATACCCAACTGTTTGGTGAATTATAAAAGATGATGTTACGCTGAGTAAATAGATACTAAACATGGCACACTTTAAAATAGCGTCCACCCATGGAACAGAGCCAAATTACGGTACCTAAAAATCTCGATAGGCAACGCTTCTAAAGTCTTTACAAGTTACCTGTTTAGAGTTACACAGGAGATCTGGTGCTAGAATGATTGTTTTCACTATGTTTGCGGCGATACCTTACATGTGTGGTGCTATCTGCATTTACATATGCATGCAGGACATACATATGCATTTATACATGAGCATGGGGGAACTTAAATTTATTTTTATGTAGCAATAACCCCAGAAGGAGCTGCTGGTTATTTTTGGGCTTACCTTCTGTTCTCCTTGTTGCTCGTGTAGGGGATGTCCCGTTGTAGATGGCCCAGTAACTTGAGAGACTGACAACAGATCCACTTGAATGGATTTTATTTGCAAAACTTAGACAATTGAACAGTCTTTCAACTTGGGATCAGAGGGTTGGAAAGGAAGTTCAGGTACTCTTAGTGTCAAAGTCAAAAACGTTGAAGAACTTGCTTACTTTGACTACATCCAGAGAATAGCCATTCGCAACTGGATGATCACTCAGGTTGGACAGCCCCTCTCTCACAAGGCCTAGCAGCCAACAAGGTGCTTACTCAGGAACAAGTCTCTGCCACAGACATTGTTGTAGAATGTATAAGATAATGTCTCTGCCACAGATGTTGTTGTAGAACACGTAGGGAAACTAAGCTTGAAAACACTTGTAGGATACCTGGATCTTTCAGCCTGCTTGGCGATATCCACAAGACCGGATTCTCTTGGTTACTTCAGCCCTCCCAGGCTCTTGCTAAGAAAACTAACCTGTATGTGGTATTCTTCTGAAGAGTCCTCCCCTGGAATGCTTGAAGTACACTGGGTCTCTCCCGAACCGGAGACGGCACCCAACCACCTCAGAATCCTCCTTTAGTTTCCTTGTCTCGGGCTAGCCAGCTCTTGGAATCTAAGAGCCGCCAGGGACCCTCTCACAAAGGTTTGGGCTTAGCTGCGTGCTGACCCCAGGTCACGACCCCCGGGTTCACCCTGCTCACTAGGGAAGTACCAGAAGACACTGTTAGACAAGGATGGCTGGATGAAGCGAAGAGGAGCCGGATAGTGAGCCAAGATCAGGGCGGGCTGCAGACAACGTAATCAGAACAAGCCGGGTCTGTACACAAGCAGTTCACGTGAGGTTAGGTAAAACAGGTTACACAAGGGAGCTCAGAAACAAATGTTGCTCAAGCAACAGTAGCTGGTTAGAAAGGGATTCAAATAGAGAAGCACATGAGGGGCTGAACAGGAAGTAGCAGGAAGGAAACATATATTAGGCAATAGGTGATGGGCGGCAACATCCATAGCTGCAGAGTGCACAGAGCTGAACACCAGCTAGTGGAACAACAGATGCCAGCCAACCTACTGTAGTAAAGGTGAGAGACAGATCAGCTCCGCAGCTGATCTGTGAAAGTACCCCCGCCTTACGAGGTCCCCCTACATGTCTGGGGACTGGCTTGGAGGGAAATTTCTGATGGAATCTGGTCATCAAACGTGGGGCAGAGACATCGGTCGCAGGAACCCAAGACCTCTCCTCCGGACCATAGCCCTTCCAATCAATGAGATAGAGTAGCCTACCCCGGGAGTACTTGGAGTCCAATATTACTTTAATCTCATACTGATCCGAGGTATCAGCCACAGGAGCGGGGTGAGAAGAAGGGCGAGAGAAGCGATTGAGAACCAGTGGCCTGAGCAGGGAGACATGGAAGGTGTTGGGTATCCTGAGATGAGAGGGTAGACGGAGTTTGAAAGCAACTGGATTGATCTGACAGAGAATAGGAAATGGACCAATGAAGTGAGGGGCAAATTTAATTGAGGGTACCCGGAGTCGGATGTGCTTGGTAGAGAGCCAAACTCTATCGCCAGGCAGGAACTTAGGAGCCGGAAGGCGATGACGATCTGCTGCCCTTTTATGCCTGGAAGCAGCTAGATGAAGATTCCCAGAGACTTCTTTCCGGATTAAGTTGAAGGACCTTTGGGTCTCAGCTGCCACTGGTGCAAAAGGAGAAATGGGAACAGGAAAGGGAATGTATTCCTTGACATCCTTACGAAGAGAAGGCCACCAATAATGACGCTGAAGAAGATCACAAGTACGAGGTATGCCAGGATGTCCAGAGAACTTGGAGTCATGTGCCCAAGCAAGGAGTTTGTTTTACCAGGAGGAGGCTACGTAGACTGGAGCTGAGTAGTGGCTAGAATGGCTAGATGCGGAGGGATGATGGGACCAGGATCTAGGTGATTATCAGAATCATTGACATCAAACGACCTTGACAAGGCATCGGCTCAAAGGTTCTTGGTACCTGGACGGAAAGTAATGTTAAAATTGAAGAGGGTCGAAAAAGAGGGCCCAGCGAGCTTGACGTGGGTTCAAGTGTTTTGCGGATTGTAAATACTGCAGATTTTTATGATCAGTATAGATGGTAATACAATGGGGAGAACCCTCTAGAAGATGTCGCCATTCTTGAAGAGCTAGTTTAATAGCGAGTAAATCACAGTCCCCAATGGTATCGTTTTTCTCCGCATCAGAAAACTTCTTGGAAAAGAATCCGCAAGGTTGAGATTTGCCCTGCTGAGCTTGGAGTAGGACGGCACCGACTCCTACAGAAGAGGCATCTACCTCCAAAGAAAAGGGTTTAGTAATGTCCGGGCGTAGAAGAATAGGGGCAGAGAGGAATGCTGCCTTGAGTTTGTGGAAAGCTTTGATGGCTCCAGGGGACCAGAGCCAAGCATTGACACCATTGCGGGTGAGAGATGTAATAGGGGCCACCAAGGTAGAGTAGTTACAAATGAATTGGCGATATTTATTGGTGAAGCCCAAAAAGCATTGGGTGGCTTTAAGACCAGAGGGCTGGGGCCACTCGGAGATGGCCCGAAGTTTGGCTGGGTCCATGAGGAGGCCTTGTGACGAGATTATATACCCCAGAAATGGAACTTGTGTTTGTTCAAATAGACATTTCTCCAACTTTGCATATAGACAATTGTTCCGTAGACGCTGTAGCACAGTTTTTACATGAAGACGATGGGTAGGTAAGTCTGGTGAGAAAATAAGAATATCATCTAGATATACAATAAAACAAACATACAGAAGGTCGTGAAAGATCTCGTTAACTAAATTTTGGAAGACCGCTGGGGCATTGCATAAGCCGAAGGGCATCACAAAATACTCATAATGTTCATCCCTGGTGTTAAAGGTGGTCATCCATTTGTCTCCTTCCCGTATTCTTATTAAATTGCGGACCCCTCTAAAATCCAATTTAGTAAAAACATGAGAACCTGTCAATGAGTTCTGAAATGAAAGGAAGAGGGTATCGGTTCTTCATGGTGATGGCGTTAAGACCCCTGTAGTCGATGCATGGACAGAGTGAACCATCTTTTTCCTCTACAAAGAAGAACCCAGCTCCAGCAGGTGAGTTCGATTTCCTGATGAAACCCTTTTGCAGGTTTTCCCGAATGTATTCAGATATGGCTTGTGTCTCGGGGATAGATAGAGGGTAGACTCAACCTTGGGGAGGAGAGGTCCCAGGTAAAAGCTCAATGGAGCAGTCAAAGTCTCTGTGAGGAGGAAGGCGATCAGCGGACTTTTTGCCGAAAACATCTCGGAAGGACTGATATTGGGCAGGCAACATGGGAGTTGTGGAGGTCTCAGCAACAGGAATGGAAGGAGGAGGTAGCACCTTGGACTGTTGCTGGCATGGAGGAACCCAAGCCAATACTTGTCCAGAATTCCAGTCAAGATGCCGGGAGTGTTTCTGCAACAATGGAAGGCCCAGGATGATGGGACTGGAAGATTTAGGCAAAATTAGGAAAGAGATCTCCTATGCAAAGCCCCAATGCGTAACTTGGAAATAGGAGGGGTTTTAAACCGGATTGGACTCATAGACAAGAAGGAGCCGTCTACTGCAGTCACGGAGAGGGGTATAGCCAAGGCAACAAAAGCGATGCCCAACTCGGAAGCTAAAGATTGTTCAATGAAATTCCCGGCAGCACCAGAGTCCACGTATGCAGAGAGTTGATAGGCATTCTGAGCCCAGTGGATAGCCACAGGAAGGGTGAAATGAGGGAAGCAAGGAAAATTAACGGATCGGTCTAGATCACCTTCC
Organism: Lithobates pipiens; assembly: GCF_037356315.1. Classification (NCBI taxonomy): domain Eukaryota; kingdom Metazoa; phylum Chordata; class Amphibia; order Anura; family Ranidae; genus Lithobates; species Lithobates pipiens. Next base: position 20,534,735 of record NW_027507748.1, read on the forward strand.
TCTGAGTGACCTAGACCCTGGAGTTTCCCGGACGGAATAGACAGGAGTTCAAAAGATGTCCTTTATCGCCACAGTAAAGGCACAAGCCCAATCCCATGCATTTGACACGTTCCTTGGGAGTGAGGCGGGTTCTCATAGGTTCTTCCAACACGTGAGAGGTTGAAGACAGTGAGGATTGCACCGGTCTTTGGACTACCTGTGCTGGACAGCCAGCAGGGGGGCGACTGGATCTGGATTTCTCCAGAGCCCGCTCCTGGAAGCAAATGCCAATTTGAATGCTCAATGCGATTAAGTCATCCAATGTAGTAGGAATGGTGCGTCCAGCGAGTTCATCCTTGACACAGTCAGATGGGTCTTGCCAGAAGGTAGCAGTAAGGGCCTCACTATTCCGTTTGAGTTCAGCGGCCAGCGTACGGAATTGAACTGCGTATTGGCCGACTGTCATTTCTTGCTGACGAAGACGAAGGAGGGCTCCAGCAGCTGAAGACACTCTGCCGGGCTCATCAAATGTTTTCCAAAATGCATCCAAAAAGAGCTGGAGGTCAGAGGTGATAGGAATGTGTGATTCCCAGAGTGAAGAAGCCCAAGGTAGAGCATCATCGGAGAGGAGAGAGATGATATATGCGACTTTGGTGCGATCAATTAGAAAATGGTGGCTGGAAAGTTCGAAGTGGATGGAACACTGATTAATGAAGCCACGACAAGCCTTAGGATCACCGGAAAAACGAGGTGGCGATGGCAGATGCAGGCAGGGATTGCCAGGTGCAGCAGGTAAGACAGGAGCAACTGAAGCAGGAGCCGGAGCGGGAGGAGCTGAAGTTGCAGCGAGTTGCAGACAATCCAGACGAGAGGCAAGATCCTGGAGAACCAGCATTATTTGCTCTTGATTAGCTTGCTGGGAGTTAAATCTCTGAACTAGATGTTGCATTTGATCCTCGGTCAGTGGCCGATTCTCAGAGATGCTAATGGCTTGAGCAAACTGTCATGGTACTACTTACAGTGAGCCCAAAGGCGAGCAGGTGACACGGGATCCCCCCAGGGCGTGGAATCTAAGAGCCAGCCTGTTCTGCCAGGGACCCTTTCACGAAGGTTTGGGCTTAGCTGCGTGCTGACCCCAGGTCACGACCCCGGGTCCACCCTGCTCGCTCGGGAAGTACACAAGAGATCAGTTCACGAGGGGACAGGTAAAACAGGTTACACAAGGGAGCTCAGAAACAAATGTTGCTTAAGCAATAGTAGCTGGTTAGAAAAGGATTTAATTGAAGAAGCACATGAGGGGCTGGACAGGAAGTAGCAGGAAGGAAACATATATTAGGCAACAGGTGATGGGTGGCGACACCCATAGCTGCTGAGTGCACAGAGCTGAACACCAGCTAAAGGTGAGACACAGATCAGCTCTGCAGCTGATCTGTGACACGCTGGGTTGTTTCCCTTCTTTGCAGCCAAGCTCCTCAATGGCAACACTCATGGTGGAGGTCGTGTCCATGACCTCCAGGGTAGTCTCCTGGACTTCAGAGGGGGCAACATCCTTTCTTACGATGTGAGCTCCGACGGATGATGCTTGGGCATAGACGATCGACTCCTCGGTTGCCATGCCATGACCCAATCCATCTGATAGACCAGAGGCAATTCGGTGGGCTGCTCTACTTTAAAGGTATACTCTCCACACCTCTTGCATCTGGCGAACGGTCGAGGGTTGGCGACTAGGCCGTCGCACTTTTTGCATAACATGCCCAGGCCCTCAATATCTCCAGCGGTATACAGTATGAACTGTCCCTGCGACAGCAGGCGAATGCCTGTGTCTGTGAGCAAGGTACCAGGCAGCTGCATACCTGTGTAACCCCTTCCAATAGGCATCCTGGGTCCTGACACAGACTGCATACCTGAAGCACAGTACACTCTCAAGGAAAATCTTCTCTCCAACACTCCGAGAGAAAATCAACTGATCTCTCCTCCTTCCACAACACACTCTCATGCGGTGCCTCGTGCAGGAAAAAACAATTCAGACCCCTCCTACTGGAATGCTTGGGTTACGCAACTTTGCAGGATTTTTGGCAAAGGCTCCTCCCATGCTTACGCACCTTAGTAAAAGTCTGAGTAAAGATGGCGCTGATGGCATAGTTCAAAACACAACCCTCTGTCCTTGCTTTACCATGTGTACAGTTCTTTTGCGGGGTAACGGTAAATCCTGGACTGTGAGCCCCCACATGTAGCACTAACCCCAGAAGGAACTGCTGGTTATTTTTGAGCTTACCGTTACCTTCTGTTCTCCTTGTTGCACGTCTAGGGGATGTCCTGTGGTAAATAGCCCAGTAACTTGAGACTGACAACAGGGGGCTGGTCAGGAGGACCAGGACCATGAAGTCAGTACATCCTTCTGGACCGGAACCCCCGAACCACGTGATGTCCGCATCTTAAATACCCTCTCCCAGAAAGCACAGCGAGAGCACCACACCCACTGGCCTGGCTTCCGAGAGAGAGAAACTTAAGTACCTAAACCAATTTAGGCAAAGTTTAACTTTGGAAAAAAAAACGCATAGGGCGTGCTCTTCAGGAGCCGCTGCTACATTTTTTTTTTTGAATTTTGTCATTTTTTTCTATTCCATTTTTTCAATGCTGCACCTTTCAAACTTTTTTTTTATCAACTTTATTGCTATTACAAGGCATGAACAACATCCCTTGTAATAGCATGGGCCATGACAGTTCCTCTTTATGGAGAGATCTGGGGTCTATTAGACACCAAATCTGTCCTCTGGCCTCCAATGGAGCCAATTAGTCTGATCGGTAATGGCCAAGTAACCAAAGAGCCAGAACAGGAAGTGACTAAATCCTTGCTTCTTGTTTCTGATGCCACATGGTGAGAGGAACAACATCCGTTTCTCTGACTGTGTGCCTAGAGCTGGATACCACCAGTTGCATCCTTACTGGGTTCCCCAATCACACAGGAGAGCCTGGTGAAGGTGGTGGTGGGAGGGGGCAGGGCTGTCTTTAATGTTGATTGGGCCTTGGGCAAACATTTTCTTGGGGCCCCCCCAACCACTCTTAGACATTTAACAAATAATAGTAAGACTCAAAATCAGTTTACTGCAGAAGATCAGGCAGCAATTGCAGCAATTGCAATTGGTTGCCAGAGGATACAGAATATTATTACTGATCACTGACTGATTGTTAAAGAGGAAGTAAACCCTGATGAGTTTACTTCCTCTTTCATTCCCTGCAAAGGCAAAGCATAATGGACTACTATGCATCGCATAGTAGTCCATTATGTGTCATTTACCTGACACAGGAGCCAGCGAAGTCACCGCTGTCCCCTGTAGTCCGGCGCATCCATCTTCTCAGTGGGTCTCGCTGCTCCGCCGCTGTCATTCGGCGAAGCCACAATGACATCACTCCCACGCATGCGCACGGGAGCCAACACGCGCGGCATCTTCATCGTTGACGATGCCGCGCTCAGTCGCCTGCACGCCTCTGTCTACAGAGCATGCACCATAGACAGCAGTGTCTGTCTTTTCTGCAAATATTTCCTAAACCGTGTAGGTTTAGGAGATATTTCTTGGACTTACAGGTAAGCCTTAATCTAGGCTTACCTGTAGGTCAAAGTGTGTTGTAAGGGTTTACAACCACTTTAAAGGTTACAACACATAATTTCTGCATCCTCATTCATTGCTAGAGGATACTGCACATCATTACTGCTCACTGAGAAACGTACGACAGGAGATGACCAGAGACTGCGGATCTAATAAAGGTGATGACCAGAGACTGCAGATCTGATAGAGGAGATGACCAGAGACTGCAAATCTAATACTGGAGATGACCAGAGACTGTGGATCTAATACTGGAGATGACCAGAGACTGTGGATCTAATACTGGAGATGACCAGAGACTGCGGATCTAATACAGGAGATGATCAGAGAATGCGGATCTAATACAGGAGATGACTAGAGACTGCGGATCTAATACAGGAGATGACCAGAGATTGCGGATCTAATACAGAAGATGACCAGAGACTGCGGATCTAATACAGGAGATGACCAAAGACTGCGGATCTAATACAGGAGATGACCAGAGATTGCGGATCTAATACAGGAGATGACCAGAGACTGCGGATCCAATACAGGAGATGACCAGAGACTGCGGATCTAATACAGGAGATGACCAGAGACTGCGGATCTAATACAGGAGATGACCAAAGACTGCGGGTCTAATACAGGAGATGACCAGAGACTGCGGATCTAATACAGGAGATGACCAGAGACTGTGGATCTAATACAGGAGATGACCAGAGACTGTGGATCTAATACAGGAGATGACCAGAGTCTGTAGATCTAATAAAGGAGATGACCAGAGACTGCGGATCTAATACAGGAGATGACCAGAGACTGCGGATCTAATACAGGAGATGACCAGAGACTGCGGATCTAATACAGGAGATGACCAGAGACTGCGGATCTAATACAGGAGATGACCAGAGACTGCGGATCTAATACAGGAGATGACCAGAGTCTGTAGATCTAACAAAGGAGATGACCAGAGACTGCGGATCTATTACAGGAGATTACCAGAGACTGCGGATCTAATACAGGAGATGACCAGAGACTGCAGATCTAATACAGGAGATGACCAGAGACTGAGGATCTAATACAGGAGATGACCAGAGACTGAGGATCTAATACAGGAGATGACCAGAGACTGCGGATCTAATACAGGAGATGACCAGAGACTGAGGATCTAATACAGGAGATGACCAGAGACTGAGGATCTAATACAGGAGATGACCAGAGACTGTGGATCTAATACTGGAGATGACCAGAGACTGCGGATCAGTGGCGCAACTAGAAAGTTCAGGGCCCTGATGCAAGAAACCATGGAGCCCCCCCCCCCCCCCCCCCGACCTCCGGACAGGGCTCTTTTCTCCGAGCCCGATGGCGGAACACCAGGGCCCAGTCCCAAGTGGGTGGCCGTATATAAAGGAACCGATTTCTCCATTTCCATTTCCCCCCGCTTCTCCTCCTCTCCCACCCACAGGCATTCAGCGGCTGCAGGAGGAAAATGGAGAGATCAGTTCCTCTATGTCGGTGTTTCACCATCTTTTTCCAGTCAGGGCACGCTTGAAGTATACCCCTAGGTGAATGGGGCTGCACTCCAACCCCCCTGCAACTGTGTGCATTGCATGCGGTTGCAGCATAGTGATGATGCATTTAAGGGGTTAAAACAGGTGGTCAGTAGGCAACATATTGCCTCTCTACCGGCTGTCAAATGCCTCTGAAAAGCGATCTGAGCATGGATCGCTTTTCAGAGAAACTGCATTTTACATAAAATGTGCATACATACATGTAAACACACACACACATATATAAAAACACACACATATATATATATAAATGCACATATGCACACACATATAAACCAGTGGCAGCTGGTGCTCAAAATTTTTAGGGGGGCGCAAGCAAACTGAAAAATTCTGAAAAAAACATAAATTACAGCCACTGTGCCCATCAATTGCAGCCACTGTACCATCAAACGCCACCACTGTGCCATCAAATGTCACCACTGTGCCCATCAAACTCTGCCGCTGTGCCATCAAACTCTGCCGCTGTGCCCATCAAATGCCACCAGTGTGCCCATCAAATGCTGCCACTGTGCCCATCAAGTTCTGCCACTGTGCCTATCAAGCTCTGCCACTGTGGCTATCAAATGGCGCCACTGTGCACATCAAATGCTGTTGGTGTGCCCATCAAATGCTGCCACTGTGAATCCCCACTGCCCGCTCGCTGTCTGCCTGCCACTTACCCTGTCTTGGTGGGGCAGCGGGTAACGGCCATGAGCGGGGTCCTCCATGCATCTCCTGCCATCCTCATCTCCCGTCCTCTCCTCCTGATGGGCGTCCAATAGCTGCGCCTATCATTTCAGCCAATCAGGTGACGGGTAACAGACCCGCACACCTGATTGGTGGAGAGGCAGTTCAGTGTTAGGGAAGTGAATATTAATTCACTTTTCTAACACACCTGGGTGGACTGTGAGCGTCAAGCATGGTGCTCACAGTTCACCAATTTTGAAGCCTATTAGAGCCAATCGCTCTAATCAGGTGCTGCAAAAACAACCCCCCCCCCCCCTCGCCGCTGTAATTCAGGTGCCCGGCACCCCAAAAGGGACCAGACACCTAAATATGGGGGTGACAGCGATGGATAGATTCATGCTATGCTATGTACGAATCTATCCATTGGTCATAGAGGGGGTGGCTGAAGAGAGGGGGCGGTACCTGTGTGCCCTTTTGGATGCACCGCCACTGATAAACACACACATACATGCACACACACATGCATACATACACATACATATATGAACACACACACACACACATGCAAGCATGCTCACACACACACACACACACATACAAGCATGCTCATACACACATACACACATACAAGCAGGGCAGGACTTAGGGTGGTGGGGGCCCCTGGGCTTGAGTCACTTTCGGGCCCAACTTCTATACATTACCGTATTTATCGGCGTATAGCACGTGCCGGTGTATAACACGCACCGCAAGTTTAGGAGGGAATTTTAAGGAAAAAACTTTTAGGAGGGAAGTTTAAGGAAAAAAAAATTACATTTAAATGCCCATCAATGCAGCCTTATCAGTGTCCATCTGCAGCCTTGTCAGTGTCCATCTGCAGCCTTGTCAGTGTAGCCTTGCCATTGCAGTCTTGATGTTTCAAAATGGCGCAGCCGAGATACAGAGTCCTGTGTATCTCAGTGGCTATCGGGTCCTCTCAGCGGCTCTCAGGTCCTCTTGGGTCTTCTCGCAGTCATGAGCAGAGCCAAGAGTAGCCGTGTGTACTCGGCTTGGCTCACAGTCATGCCCTGTCCCTGTGTTATGTCCATCATAGGGCGGGACTGGGCGTGACTGTCAGCCGAGCCGAGTGCACTTGGCTATGTATCTCGGCAGGGCCAATGGGCTTGAGCCCAGTCAAGCCCAATGGTAAGTCCAGCCCTGCATACAAGCATGCTCACACACACACACAAACACAAACACAGACATACAAGCATGCTCACACACACACATACAGGCATGCTCACACACACACACGCATACACATATAAAGACAAATACAGTAGATAGTCTTATAAAAAAAAAAAACGGCATACATTTACCTTTGCTTTTCCTGCGGGGTACTGCACTCTAGGGGGAGACAAAGAGCACACAGTGTGCTTTCATTTAGTCTAATGTGAGCAGCTCCCGCATAGTGCTGATTTCAGTTCGGTTGATGATCGGGGAGCTCCTCTCAGCTTCCCCCCCTATCGAAGAGGGGCCCGGTCGCCATGGTGGTCTTGGCGACCCCTATAATTACACCACTGCTGCGGATCTAATACAGGAGATGACCAGTGTGAAAGGGTTCTCTAAGAGAGACTGACCACTTTTATTTTTTTATTAAGTTCAGTTTAAAACATTGGCAAGCATGAAAAAAAACATTATCAGCCAAGATACAAAAAAAACACATTGGTAGGCATGATTTAAAAAAAAACAACACATTGGCAGGCATGATACAAAAAAAAACACATTGACAGGTATGATACAAAAAAAAACACATTGGCAGGTATGATACAAAAAAAACATTATCAGTCAAGATGCATAAAAAAAAAAAAAAAAATCTATCTATATATATATATATATATATATATATATATATATATATATACATATATGCAGGCTGGCATAGTGTCACTTACCTTTATAGCAGTTGCAGGTCCTTTTACGACACCAGGCAGAGGAAGTCTCCTCCATCTCCTCCCCCTTCATGGTCACATGACCTGCCCTACCTCTTCATTTCCTCCTAAGCTGAATAGAAGGCTGGCCAGATGGCCGCGGATGTGGCCGTGGAAAAGGCCGTGGTGAGCGGCGCTGGCACAAGAAGCAGCCCAGCCCGCTGCCTTGATAGTGGGGCGTGGACCCGGCCGGTACTCTGCCAGAAATAAATGCCCTATGGCCAGCCTGGGCCTGGGCACTATTCCTCCCACTAACCGTATTGATGGGGAACGTTCATGCCAACTGACACCAGGTCATTTGTTTACTCCCACTGGCCACAGTCTGGCCCCCCTTGTTGGAGACCCCTGAACTAGAGGACGAGGAAAACAGTTGCCCAATCGCCCCCAAACCCCCCTCTTTTCCACTGCATAGTGAACTGCTAGACAGAGGTGCAGGGGACAAGTGTGACCGTTGCAACCCTAGTAGTTCCTCTACTACATTAGTATCCTTCAGCTACAATCCTTTAGACACTTTTACTGCAATCAGTGTATATAATTTGTCAGTGGTAGCGGTGGGGGGAGGGGTATTTTATACTCGTACAACCCCCACCACACTATCCCACCTCCCCACCCAGGATCTGCATTCACCGACCTCCCCTAACTAGTAAGAATTGGAAAGTAATGAGGATTTTGTCACTTCTGGTTTCTGCTGCCACTTTCCTTGGCCGCTGTGGATTGGGAAGAAGATATGCATCATCTGCACTCCATCACTACCCCTGATTTGGAGGATTTAAGCCCCATACACACTATCAGATTTTCTGCTATCTTTTTCCTTCAGATTTACCAAAACCATGTAGTAGAAGGGCCTGCCTGATTGCATACACATTGAAACTGCTAAGGTTTGACCTCATATTATATCGTTTTGGTAAATCTGAAGGAAAAAATCAGCAGAAAATCTTATGGTGTGTATGGGGATTTAGACTGGAATGTGACATGTAGATCCATTCTTTCTTAGTAAAGCTGTACTGTCCTTGTCTGTATAGAAATGTCCATTTATTACACCTGCTGTGTTCCTGGGATCAGGTCTTCCTTTACTGAAAGGTCCATCGGTCTCCCATAATGCTTCTGTGAACATTTTTATCCTATGAGTCCACCAGTCTCCCATCAGTGACCAGCAGATCAGATGACCATTCAAGTGGCATTGATACCAATAACTGTGCCATTGTCATATGTCGGCTCCAATTCTATGTGTGCATTTTATTCTTTTTCTTATTCTTATTCTTATTTCGTATTCTTTTTCCCATCTGCTGTGATCATTTTTGTTATTTCTGTTATACTGTTCTTCTGTTCATATTAATTACACTATAAATTGGAGTTTATGGACATTATGAAAGTTCTGCTGACATTTCTTTATCTGTCTTCTCCTCCCAGGTCTCCTGTGTATGATGATCATATCGGTGTCATCAGGAACGGTGTATGTACAGAGCGGATCAGACATCACTGGCTGTAATATGAAATGTCCCCAAGATGATGTCACTGTGGAGCTGTTCAGAGTATGCGGAGGGGTGGATAGGACATTGCTGGAAATTCACTGTTATTACAATCACACTAAATCCCATGACCCCAGACTCCGACTGCACACAGGGAGTGGATGCTGGAAGCTGACACATGTCAGGAAGAATGATTCCTGTGTGTATAAGATCTGGTGTTACAGTGCTCCAGGTTATCTAATATCCTCTACAGAGATCCGTGTTCTGGGTAAGAGTCCATATACTGCATCACACTTCCCTTTGTGGGAGAAGACTTTGACTCCCTGCACACGCAGCGGCGGCCGCTTTAGCATTAAAGCACTGCTAGTTTTAGCGGCAATTTACCGTAGTTTTAGCGGTGCTTTACGGCTGCTAGCAGGGTGCTTTAAACCCCCACTAGCGGCCAAATAAAGGGTTAAAAACACCTGTGTTTGGGGGCCACCGAAGCACTTTATAGGCACTTTAGCACTTTGGCAGTGCTGCCCATTCATTTACATGGGTTGGGGCATTTTGGGAGAGGTGTATACAGCACTCCTAAACCACCCCAAAAATTTTGCTTTAAGAATCTACCTAACGTCCTGCAAGTGCACCACCCCAGTGAGAAAGTGTTCAGGTTCTCTTCGGGGAGCAGGGGAGACGTTTTTAAAATGCCTGAAAAGCGCCCTTCTGTGTGAAAGGGGTAAATCTCGGCCAGAACACTATCTGCATGGAGTTTGCATCTTCTGACTGGGTTTCCTCCCACGCTCCTAATAGATGCTGGAAGGTTAATTGGCTGACATCTAAATTGGCTTTTGTAGATTGTAAGCTCCTTGATGACAGAAAATGATGTGAATCTGCATGACATGTGAAGGATTTATCCCCCCAGTCTCTTCCACCCTCTAAACATAATCTCTAATCCCTCCAAATCCCTCCCCACAAACAACGTGACAAGGTATTGGAGTAAATTGCCTTGCTGGCCTTTTATTTAACAAATTAACATAAATTTAAATAAATAACATTTTCAATACTTTTATAATAATAACCTTCTCTGCACTTTTTAGGGTCTTAGAGGGGAACACACACCACTTCTCCCTGCGACAAACTTCGTAACAACTTTAGGCCTCCAGTCGCAAACCCCCAGACTGTGAGATGGTACTCAACCTTCGCAGTGACCTACCTTTTTACCCCTTCCTGGTTGACACCTCATAACCGGAAGGTACCTGATGCCACAAATGGATAACAACCATATTATATCTCCATATAACATACATCTCCTCCTCCTCACAGACTCAAACCACTGCCACAGCACACAAGGAATAAGACCTTACTCTTGCGAGCACCTCCACACCCTTAAAGCTCGTTGTACACCGTCCTGCAAGCCAAGAGCCCAAAGATCGGTTCCCACTTCATTCAGGTGCACCCCGTCACTCCTAAGGTACCTCCATGTCTCCACCTCCAACTCCCTATGACAAATGGTCACACCCCCATTCCTAATAAGGAACCTGCTAACCTCCTTATTAACTTTTACTTGGGCCCTGTCAACCTTTTTGCTGACCAAGCCCACCGCCAGGACATCCTACCCACCATATCAGACCATACAATGACCATCCCAGGGAATGCCGCCTGTAAGCCCAAAAAGTCACATTTTATGTCCCTTATCAACTCCCTCATCGGGCGAACCTGTGAACCTCTGACCGCACCCTGTTCCAAAGCATACCCGGTATCTGACCTGATGCCCAACTGCCTAACATTCGGCCAAACATCAGCTCGTCTGGCTCCCCGTTAAACGAAGGAGGGGCCCAGAATCCAAACCAGGCCCACTTCTTCACCCACTTCTTCACCTGTGAGAAAGATGACAAACATAATAATGAGTTCTCCCCTAACAGCAACGCTAACACCTAAAGACTATCAGATTTAACAAGTCTGTAACAAGTGTGGTCGAATATAGAGCTTGAATCTGTCTGAGTACCACCTCCCAATACGCTTAAACGCCTCTTGACTAAGACCAGCCCTGGCAGCCTCTGTAGCAGCGCCTATCCAGAAAGAATGGGAGGAGTAGCTCTTAGAATCGTAACCGGCCGCCGATAAACATTTTTTGAACACTGCTATAAACTGAAACTTAAGCAGGGCCAACCCATCTGCATGTGTGAACCCTGTGAATATCCCTGAAAGATTGCACCGCCCGTACCGGGCAAATGTGTGACCCAGTAACACGAAAAATTTCTGCATGCCCTTAACGGCCTGATCTGTTTTTGACCGTTTTATCCATATTCTAATAGAATCTGGTAAATACTCCAGATCCTCCAATTGCAGTCCCCTTGCCCCCGTTTTTAAGGGCTGACTAGCTCGCTTACCTGTAACGCCCCAAAAAAAGTGCATAGCCCGCATGGAAAAAAGCATACTCAAACTCTGAACTGCAAATGGTAGACAGGTGCAGGAATAGGCCATGTAATATGTCAAATGACACCGGGCACCACCCATCTCTATTCTTATGTGCTCTCCTATAGCCTTTTACTGTTTGCATCACCCAAAACTCTTTAGTATAGTCCCGTTGCCCCTGCAATTTGAAGAGAAAGGCCAAACCTGCCAATTTCTTGTCGATGGCAGCTGCTGAGATGTCCCGCTCAAATCCCATGTTAAGAAAATATAGAACCTCGTGGGTTAACTCCCGACCGTCGGATGAGATATCCAGCTTTTGCAAGCAAGCATCCCATTCCTGCCATACCTTGGCGTCCCAAGTGGCCACACTCACTGAGCGCTGAATCCACCCTGCTGCATTCCCAAGGCAACGTTCCACATCCAGTCGGGGCAGGTGACCCCCTGCTGCTCTGCGTCTGGTGCCAACTCCCAAAATCTGTCCCACCGGAAATGAGACAAAGAGTCATCTAAGGTGTTCTCCACCCCTGGAAGCTGCCCAGTGTAGATGAAAACATTCAGTTTCAAGCAGCGCAGTACCAGATGTCTCAGCAAACTGACCACCGGCTGCTTGGCCGACAAGTGGGCCAACGGGCGGTGCTCCATTTTCTGTGAAAGACAGCCCCATAGCCAGTGGAGCCTGCCGCATCTGTGAACAATTCAAGATCCAAATTGCTGATAGGACCCGACATCCATAGGGCGTGCCCGTTAAATGATTCCAGGAAATCATGGCATACCCGCAAATCCTCCCTATGCTCACTGTTCAGACTCACAAAGTGAGTGGGGGCCTTGACTCCAGCAGTTGCAGCCGACAGCCGCCAGCAAAACACCCTGCCCGTGGGAATTATTCGGCAAGCAAAATTTAGAATTTACAATATAGATTGTAACTGCCTCAATTGCACCTTGCGCCTGTCGATGGTCCCTCGCACCTCCAACTTGAGACTCTTCAACTTGTCCAATGGCAATCGGCACTCCATGCCCACGGAATCCACCTCAATGCCGAGGAAAATTATGTTCGACGTGGGGCCTTCCGTTTTGCCTGGGGCTAACGGGACCCCGAAACGCTCCATTATGTGCTGCAACGCTCCCAAAAGGACGGTGCAAACGTTGGGACCCGGTGGGCCGATAAATAGTAAGTCGTCCAGATAGTGAATAACTGAGTTGATCCCCAAGATGTCCCTCACCACCCATTCCAAAAAGGAGCTGAATGTTTCAAAGAAAGCACATGAAATAAAGCATCCCATCGGGAGAAAACGGTCCACATAGTATGCCCCCTTCCATGTTCAGCCCAGCAAACAAAAGCTTTCCGGGTGAAAGCCGGAAAGCAGATTCAATATCCGCTTTTGCCATAAGGGACCCCTGTCCGTATCGATGAACCCATGATATCGCTGCATCAAACAAAGTGTATGTTACTGCACACTCCTCCGGTGCAATCGAATCATTGACAGATCCACCCTTTGGATATGACAGGTGGTGAATCAATCTAAATTTATTTGGCTCCTTCTTTGGGACTACTCCCAAGGGGAATACTACCAGGACCGGAAGGGGGACTGAAGTAAACAGGCCAGCCATGCGGCCCAGTTGTACTTCTTTTTCAATTTTTTCTGTAACCACTGTCGGATGCAGTAAGTTACTAGCTATGGGAGGGGCTACAGCCAGATGGCATGGTATTTTAAAACCCATTGCGAAGCCTCCTTCCTATAACTGGGCCGCTTTACGGTCGGGGTATCTACTGAGGATCCGGGGCATGTGTGCTTAAATCAACAGTTAGTGCCAAACTTACATGTGTCCTTGTTAAACTGCCAACAGAAGCCCTCATCTCTTGTCGGTCGGTTGTCCTGGAGCTGTGCTACCTCTGAACCCTGCCTGAAAAAACTGGTTAGGAGCCCTTGCTGCCGTCATAAGCTTCATCCACAAGCTGATATCCTTGTGGTCCCAACATAGTGAGGGTCGGGCGGCCACCTGCTGTCGAAATTGTTCATCGTACCTCAGCCATGCCACCCTGCCATATGTCCGGTGTGCCTCACTAATGGCGTCTAAGTATACAAACAAAGCCGAGCAATGTTTGGGGGTCTTTTCCCCTACCACACTTGCCAAGATGGCGAAAGCCTGCAGCCAGTTGCGAAAGTCCATGGGATAAGTCTGTATCTGCGCTTTTCTTCATCCTCCTTCTTGCTTTCTTCTGGCTTCAATCTATCTAGATTTAATTTTTTAATGGCAATAATGTGAATATCTCCACATACTCCCCTTTCCAAATTTTTTCTTTTACTTCTGTTTTGAGATGGGCTCCCAATGGGTACTTATGTAAACCTTGCTCTTGGCAGAGTCTGCCAACCTGACTGACTCCGACTTCTTCTCCCTTGTCTTCTCCCGGCTATCCGGAGCCACAACGCTGGCCGATGTTGTGAGTGTATTGTCCCCCGTTGTCCCTGCACCCGCTGCCCTTGCAGCTGAATCACCCCTAATTGTGGGCACTGCTGGCGTAGAGGCCGTTGCGCTACCCTCATTACCCTGTGTTGGAGCTCATGCCTGAACTGGAGACAAACTGTCCCCCGTGGTCGGCTCAAAGCGCTGTACCAGCTCACGCAAACCTAGCAACAGATCCTGAAAACCTTTTGCCCTTTGCTCTACCTCCTTGGACCTAACCCCGCACACCCCCGGTGAACTACCTGCCCTGGGGGGTCCACCTTTTTTCCACCGCTGATGAATGTCCCTGGTCCTCGTCCCTCTCTGACCCTGGCAAACCTGTTCACTGGCCGCCTGGATGGACTTCTATTTCTTTGACTGGACTGGGCCACTGTTGTCCACACTCTGCCACCGTTCACCTACATCACTGCGCTCCGCACGTACCTTCCTCTGGATCTTATGGGGCTACTTGCCGCTTCGGATACCTGGCCAGCTCCCCGGCACCCTGTTGTTCCCGGCTGGGCCACTTGGCTGCTTGAGCTCCCTCCTGCAGCCACGGCTGCCTGGTACTGACATCTGCGATGAGCCAGGGGGGCGAGCCCAGTGCTGTGCTGGGCTCCCCCATCACCGCGCTCGAGTCCTCCTACCTTCTCCCCATCTGGTCCCCTGGGGCTGGTGTTCGCTGGGGGGTGTCTGCACATTGCTGGGGGGTGTCTGCACTTCACCTCTTCTCTCCTGCTACTCTGGCCTCTGTGCCCCCTGAGCGGTGTCCGGGCTAAATTGTTCAGGCGGCCGTGAGCGCCACGCACCTCGAGTCTCCTGGCCCCCCGGTAAATGGCGAACTGCCATTATTCATTATGGCTGCGACCTGCGCTAGCAGCCAATCTGTCCCCTGAGCTGCCGCTGCCACCCGCAATTGCGCTCTGAGCGCTGTTAAAGCTGCCGCCATTATGCAAAGGGAAGGAGGACAGAGCGGTGGGAGCGTCTAATCTTTCTCCCCACTGCTCTCGAACTGACGCCACTTCCTCCCCCTTGCCTCCTACACTCTCGGCGAGTGCGTTCTTTCCTGCCGCCCCTCCCCTACTCTTAAAGGGGACAGGCATCTACCCCTTAAGCAGCGTGACTGTGCAGTCCGCAGATGTCATGCTGTCCCTCCACCGATGCTCTGCTCCAGGACTCCCTCTATGTATGGCAATTCATAAAGTGTCAGCACTATATAAATGCATGTAATAAATAACATGAATAATATGGGGTATAGCTTTATATATTGAGTGTTTGGCCCTGCAAAGGTTTTTAGTTGTTTTTAATATACTAGGTGTGTGTAGATAAAAAGATGAATAAATACAATATATTTTGTAGTAGTATTTAATAATTTTGAGCAGTTGTTCATGTAGGGGTACTGATCAGGGCTGGATTAAGAGCATCATGGCCCTCACACTGAGGATTTTGGTGGACCTTTTTATACAAGTCAACACAGTTCCCTCTTATCTTACATCAGAGTCCACAGAGTTCCTGGAAGTGCGGGGGGCTGTTTATTTGGCTAGAGAGGATTTGTTTTAGAGCGCTTTGATTTTAATCCAATGTGAGTGTCATTTTAATTATTTAATAAATGTGTCCATAAGGTTTTACACTCAGAGCATCTTTTCTTTATATTATCAAAAAAATATGTTTATGGGGCGATGCCCTTCTGAGAACCAGCCACAGTCACCCACCAGTGGGGGGAGGCGGAGGAGTTGCACCATTGGTGATCCAGGGCTGGGTGTCTGATTGAAAGCTCTGCTGACTTCTCTCTAATTAGGGGTCTTATTTAGTCAGTAAGTGTACACTGTGCATTGGTGAAGGAGGCGCATCACATGTTTAAGAACATTTGAACACATTTGGACCAACCTTTTTTTTGTATTTTTCTCACTGGAAACAAATGTTTTCTGTTTGGTTTACATGCAGACGCAGTATGTCTTATATCACTTGTCATATTCATACAAGAGCAACTCTTTTTGATCTAATACTAGTTTTACCGTGTATAGTGGAGTTTCTGCTCTAATTCAACTTGGCTATTGTAAATATCGGATTTATAGCGCAATTAATTTAATTGAAACAATTAAAACAATATGAGAGCATATAAAAGGGATGTAAATTCGTACAATGCCACCCTGCCAGATGATGTCTTTCACTACGAAACGTGGTAGCGTGGGATAAAGGAGATTGACAGCCGCAGAGGAGAGATCAGAGGTGACTGATCTGTGTAAACTATGCAGATTCCAGGGATGGGTGAGCAATACTGTGAGCCGCAGAGAACCTGATGATCCCACTGTGACTTTGACTTTGTGCCTATTGAAGAATTTTTGTTTGTGAGTAGATATTTTGCTGTTTTTATATGAATAAGTTTTAAATGGTGTTTTACGGAATTACACTATATATGGTCCCCCTTTTTTCTACATAACTAACATGTGGGATAATTGAAGCTATTGTGATGACAAGATCTGGTGTAAGAAGAAGGAAAACCAAAACCAGTGTGGATTAGCTTGATGTGTTTGTGATACGCTGATTACACCAGTGTATTCTCGTAAGAATGTCACCAAAAGGGGGTCCCCACTCATCACAAACCTCCTTTGAGTGGAATGCACGTGTGAAGGTGGTATAGAAAAAGTGGTGGTGGTGAAGAACTTTCAGCACAAAGAACTTATGCTGTGGCAGTTTCTATGAAAGATGGACTGTTTTCATGTACAGTCATAGTGATACCTTATGTCTGATTTATTTATTTGTGTTTGATTTGGTATATTTATGGACCATTTGGTAGCAGTAGATATCCACTTATAAATAAGATAATTGACTGTTTATATCAACGCTGCTGATCAATACAACAGTGGATGTTCTAGGATAGCAAGCATTTTATAACATTTTATCTGTATGTTGGTCATTTTTTAGGATTTATAGCGCAGTTTATTTTTGGGGTTTTTTAGTGTGTACGAGAGCCATTAATCTATTTCATCTTATACAGTGGTGTGAAAAAGTGTTTGCCCCCTTCCTCATTTCCTGTTCCTTTGCATGTTTGTCACACTTAAGTGTTTCGGAACATCAAACCAATTTAAACAATAGTCAAGGACAACACAAGTAAACACAAAATGCAATTTGTAAATGAAGGTGTTTATTATTAAAGGTGAAAAAAAATCCAAACCATCATGGCCCTGTGTGAAAAAGTGATTGCCCCCCTTGTTAAAACATACTATAACTGTGGTTGTCCACACCTGAGTTCAATTTCTCTAGCCACACCCAGGCCTGATTATTGCCACACCTGTTCACAATCAAGGCATCACTTAAATAGGAGCTGCTTGACACAGTAAGGTCCACCAGAAGATCCTTAAAAGCTACACATCATGCCGAGAACCAAAGAAATTCAGGAACAATTGAGAAAGAAAGTAATTGAGATCTATCAGTCTGGAAAGGGTTATAAAGCCATTTCCAAAGCTTTGGGAATCCAGCGAACCACAGTGAGAGCCATTATCCACAAATGGCGAAGACATGGAACAGTGGTGAACCTTCCCAGGAGTGGCCGGCCGCCCAAAATTACCCCAAGAGCGCAGCGACGACTCATCCAAGAGGTCACAAAAGACCCCACAACAACATCCAAGAAACTGCAGGCCTCACTTGCCTCAGTTAAGGTCAGCATTCATGCCTCCACCATCAGGAAAAGACTGGGCAAAAATGGCCTGCATGGCAGAGTTCCAAGGAGAAAACCACTGCTGAGCAAAAAGAACATCAAAGCTCGTCTCAATTTCTCCACAACACATCTTGATGATCCCCAAGACTTTTGGGACAACATTCTGTGGACCGATGAGACAAAAAAAATGGAACTCTTTGGAAGGTGTGTGTCCAAGTATATCTGGCGTAGAAGCAACACTGCATTTCATAAAAAGAACATTATACCACCACATTATACAAAATATGGTGGTGGTAGTGTGATGGTCTGGGGCTGTTTTGCTGCTTCAGGATCAGGAAGACTTGCCGTGATAAAAGGAACTATGAATTCTGTTGTCTACCAAGAGATCCTGAAGGAGAATGTCCGACCATCTGTTCGTGTACTCAAGCTGAAACGAACTTGGGTTCTGCAGCAGGACAATGATCCTAAACACACCAGCAAGTCCACCACCGAATGGCTGAAGAAAAACAAAATGAAGACTTTGGAGTGGCCTAGCCAAAGTCCTGACCTGAATCTTATTGAGATGTTGTGGTATGACCTTAAAAAGGCCGTTCATGCTCGAAAACCCTCTAATGTAACTGAATTAGGACAATTCTGCAAAGATGAGTGGGCCAAAATTCCTCCAGGACGCTGTAAAAGCCTCATTGCACGTTATTGCAAACGCTTGGTTGCAGTTGTTGCTGCTAAGGGTGGCCCAACCAGTTATTAGGTTTAGGGGGCAATCACTTTTTCACACAGGGCCATGATGGTTTGGATTTTTTTTCACCTTTAATAATAAACACCTTCATTTACAAATTGCATTTTGTGTTTACTTGTGTTGTCCTTGACTATTGTTTAAATTGGTTTGATGTTCCCGAAACACTTAAGTGTGACAAACATGCAAAGGAACAGGAAATGAGGAAGGGGGCAAACACTTTTTCACACCACTGTAAATATACAGTATATGGTAACGTTAAGCTACTCTGTAACTGTTTTTGTACATAAATACCTGAAATATGTGCTGTGCACCCTAACAATAGACAATAATGGGAATTGCACACAAAGTCAACATTTAAAAAATGTGTAAATTAAGCAAAATCAATAGTGATGACGATTGTTCAAACTAGGGCTGCAACTAATGATTATTTTCATAATCAATCAGTTGGCCGATTTATTGTTTCGTTTAATCAGTTAATAACCTTAAAAGTGTGGTGACTAATTTAGTTACTATGTAAAGTTTTAACAAAAATGCAATTTATTCTAAAATATCTCTATGCAGTGTGAAAATATACCATATTTATCAGCACGTATAACAAGCACCCCAAGTTTAGGAGGGAATTTTAAGGAAAAAACTTTTATACTTTTTTAAAACATTTAAATGCCCATCAATGCAGCCTTGTCAGTGTCATTGCAGGCTTGCCGTTTAAAAATGGCGCCGCTGAGATACAGAGCGGATGTCCTGTGTATCTCGGTGGAGCTCGGCCGTTCTTGGCGGCTTTCCGAAAGCCACGAGAAGCTCACAATCAGAGGGGGATCGTCGTATAACACGCACCCACGATTTTTCCCTGATTTTAAGGGGGAAAAAGTGTGTGTTATATGCCCATAAATACGGTAACTAGCCAACTATATGGTTAGAGAGCAAAATCTCTAATCCACTCTGAGAATAACAGACAGAAAAGATATACTGTATATACTATTAGAGGAGATATACTATATATACTATTAGAAGAGATAAAATGCATATACTATTAGAAGAGATATACAGTATATAAAGTATTAGAGGAGATATACTGTATATACTATTAGAGGAGAGATATACTATATATACTATTAGGAGATATACTATTAGAAGACATACTGTGTATATATACTGTATATACTATTAGAGGAGAGATATACTGTATACACTATTTGAGGAGATATACTATATATACACACTATTAGAGGAGAGATATACTATTAGAAGAGAAATACTGTATATACTATTAGAGGCCATATAATGTATATACTATTCGAGGAGATATACAATATATACATTATTATAAGAGATATATTGTATATACTATTAGAAGAGATATACTGTATATACTATTAGGGGAGATATACTGTATAAATAATTAGAGGTTGAATCTGGTAAATATCATCAGACTCAGATCTTTTTTTATTTAAAGAAAAAAAAATGAGACTATTTTGCAGATTTTCAAACAGAACTGTAATATATTTGTAGCACTAACCCCAGAAGGAGCTGCTGGTTAGATTTGGGCTTACTGTTACCTTTGTTTCTGCTTGTTGCATGTCTAGGGGATGTCCCGTGGTAAATAGCCCAGTAACTTGAGACTGAAAATAGATCCATTTGAATGGATCTTATTTGCAAAAACTCAGTCAATTGAACAGTGTTTCAACTTGGGATCAGAGGGTTGGAAAAGGAAGTTCAGGTACTCTCCGTGTCAAAGTCCAAAAACGTTAAAGAACTTGCTTACTTTGACGGCATCCAGAGAATAGCCAATCATAGCTGGATGATCACTCAGGTTGGACAGTCCCTCTCTCACAAGGCCTAGCAACCAACAAGGTGCTTACTCAGGAACAAGTCTCTGCCATAGACGTTGTTGTAAAACACATAGGGAAACTAGACTTGAAACACTTGTAGGATACCTGAATCTTTCAGCCAGCTTGGCGATATCCACAAGACCGGATTCTCTCGGTTACTTCAGCCCTTCCAGGCTCTTGTTAAGAAAACCAACCCGTACGTGGTGTCCTTCTAAAGAGTCCTCCTCTGGAATGCTTGAAATACACAGAGTCTCTCCCGAACTGGAGATGGCACCCAACCACCTCAGAATCCTCCTTTAGTTTCCTTGCCTCGGGCTAGCCAGCCCCGAGACATTAAAGTCGGTTGGATCTGCATCCCAGGCCATAGCCTTCCTGGTGGCTGGTCAGGAAGACCAGGACCATGAAGTCAGCACATCATAATGGACCGGAACCCCAAACCATGTGACGTCCGCATCTTAAATACCCTCTCCCAGAGGGCACAGCGAGAGCGCCACTCCCACTGACCTGGCTCCTAAAGAGATTAACTTAAGCACCCAACCAGACCATAGTTCCACGCCTGCCAGAAGAGACAGTGCCCCCTGTGGCAAGGCTGAACTTCTCACAGTCCAGTCAGACTGATGCAGAGGTCCAATTTAGACAAATGTACCCAAACCAAACTGAAATTTGTGCAAAGTTTAACTTTGAAAAAACGCATAGTGTGTGCTCTTCAGGAGCCGCAGCGACATATTATATGCTGGCCATACAAAAACAATGTCTTCCCTCAATAAAATGTAATTTTAAGAACATTTGTTTGATTTTAGAGTTGTTAGTGGGGTCAGATTGACATTCCTTTTCAACCACAGTGATGGGAAAATTTCGAAATAATAGAAAACTTCTTGGTCAAAGGAATTTTTGGACAGTGTATGGGATTTTGGGAATGTTAAATAAGCAAGTGAAAATTTCAAACAACATTCTTTCATTCTTGTCTGAAAATTGATCCGTTTGACTAGCATAAGGCTCGGCACACACCTATGCAGTTTGCTTTTGATCTGTTTCTAGTGTTTTTTGCTGTGTAGTACTGTATATAGTGGCCCCAATAGCAAGGTAAAGAAATCTGCCTTTAGAACCTCTCACTTCCTGCCCAGGACTACATGTCCAATGAGGCATTGCTCCTCACACAATCACAAGTTCTCAGGCACTTACTGACATGTATGGATGGTGTACTGATCTGTATGTGTGCTGCACTGTATTTCCTGAAAACAAATAATGCATTCTGTATGTAGGCCAACTAATAGGCCGGCCGATTAATCGATTGTGAAAATAGTAATTGATTAATTTCATAATTGATTAGTTGTTGATTAATCGATTTGTTGTTCCAGCCCTAATTCAAGCCCTAATTCAAGCAGTCTGTATCTGTATAGTATATAGCAATCTTGGATAGTAAATAAATTCAATTTATTAATATCTTACTGAAGCTCTGTATGCCCCAGTGGCAGTCTGTCCATTGAAGGTGCATGGGCGCCGCCCCCCCTATCCAAGCTTCTGGCCCCCTGATGTATATTTAAGGGCCCGAACCATAGATTCCAATGGGCGGGGGGGGGGGGGGGTTGAAGCACCTGATTAGAGCCAGAGGCTCTAATAGGCTTAAAAAAAGGGCATTGTCACAAGAATATGATGATTTGTTAGTGGGATATCCGTCTATAAAGAGAGGAGATAATAAAATGCACTTTAACTTACCTTTAATCAAGTGGTCAGTCCAGTAGATGGTGGGATTCACCTTGAGTACCAAGTGATGCATATCTGTGGATATATTTACTATTCAAGATCACACACAAAGATGTAGACTACTCTTTAATATTTTTTACATGTTGTTATGTGCATTGCCCTTTTATTTGTATGTGTTAGTATATATACCATGTATCTGCGCTCTACGCTGGTGACCTATGATTGACTTCTGATGGTGACTGTCCATCTTCTGATAATTCCAGATCCGGTTCTTATCTCCAACATCACCAGTACCGGGGGCCGGCTGGGTGAGGAGGTCACTGTGAGTGTCCAGTTCTCTGGAGAAGAGAGCGCTGTGACCTGGGAGGTGGACGAGGAGCCGATCCCTGAAAGATACCGGCTGATAGATGACAATAGGACGCTGATTATCCCCAGTGTGCAGAGAGACGACGCCGAGAGGAGATTCCGGGTCAGGATCACAAACCCGGTCAGTGAGGAGATCCGAGAATATTGGCTCATCTTAGATCCCATGTTCAGCAAACTGCAGAAAACAGAAGGTATTGGTGTGTATGGGGATTATGTTGTATTCCATGTATTAGGGTATTATAGATTGGGGCCAGGGGTAGACTGACCATTTGGGCACTCTGGCATTGCCCCAAGGCCACGAGGGGGCCCCATCAGAGTGGCCAGCCTCAGTAAAACCAGGGCCAGTATGTAAAAATCTGTGTTTTTTTACATCGGTCCCCAAAATGTCCCTTGCCGACATCATTTTGCTGCCCCACCTCTGCACTGCCTCCTCAGCCAATAGGAACACTTTTTGCACAACCCCTTCCCCACGGAGGCTGATTTGATTTCAGAGCAGGAGATGTCCACTGCCAGAGGAGAGGGAGGAGGGGACAGCCTGCAGTTAGTGACATCTTAAGCCGCGTACACACGTAGCCGTCTGTCCGGCATACTTAGTCTGGCGGACTTCCCGCCAGACTGTCCGTCGGACTTTCCGAATGGGCTACTTGCCCACACACGGCACTTTTTCAGCGGACTAATACGGCGTACTAAGTCTGCCGTACTATCCGCCCTACTTTTGAAATGAACATACTCGCCCACACACACGGAGGAAAGTCCGCTCATTTCGAGCACATCTCCAGGTAGGCGGGGCCCGCGAAGGAGATGACACTGGCCCCGCCGCCTGGTATGGACTTAAAGGGGAACCCCAACGCCGAAAAAAATCGGCGTGGGGGTCCCCCCCAGGTCCACATCAGACCCTTGTCCGAGCACGCTACCCGGCCAGCAAGGAAAGGAGGGGCGAGCGAGCGCCCCCCCCCCCCTCCTGAGCCGTACCAGGCCGCGTGCCCTCAACATGGGGGGTGCCTTGGGGAAGGGGGGCCCCCCACCCTATGTGAATGAGTATGGGGTACAATGTACCCCTACCCATTCACCTGTAAAATAAAGTACAAAAAACAAAACAAAACACAACATAAAATAATTTATTGCACAGATCCAGGGGTCTTCCGTCTTCGGGGGTCTTCTCGCCGGACTCCTCCGCTATCTTCTTGTAGCTCTTTTACTAGCGGAGGAGCCGCGGCCTCTTCTTCCGACTTCGGGGGTCTTGTCCCCCTCTTCGGTTCTTCTGCCGGGCCACCGCGCCTTCTTATAGCGCTTTTACAGGCGGTGGCCCGGTCTTCTGACGCCGCCGCCACCGCCGCCTTCCGTTCTTCTTCTTCTTCTTCTCCTGGAGATGTTGACTCGACGTTCTCTCCGACCGCAATGCCAGGGACGCGCTGCGCTGTGACTTATATAGGGACAAGGGGCGGTGTCACATGGGTTGATGTCACATGGGTTGGTCACATGGGTTGATGTCACATGGCGACAGTCCCAGCATCCTCCGGGACTGTGACATCGTAAGGGGGGTCACCATGTGACACCAACCCATGTGACATCAACCCATGTGACACCGCCCCTTGTCCCTATATAAGTCGCAGCGCAGTGCGTCCCTGGCATTGCGGCCTGAGAGAACGTCGAGTCAACATCTCCAGGAGAAGAAGAAGAAGAAGAAGAAGAATGGAAGGCGGTGGCGGCGGCGACAGAAGACCGGGCCACCGCCTGTAAAAGAGCTATAAGAAGGCGCGGTGGCCCGGCAGAAGAACGGAAGAGGGGGACAGGACCCCCGAAGTCGGATGAAGAGGCCGTGGCGACGAAGAAGAATGCCGGGCTCCTCCGCTAGTAAAAGAGCTACAAGAAGATAGCGGAGGAGTCCGGCGAGAAGACCCCCGAAGACGGAAGACCCCCGGAGCTGTGCAATAAATTATTTTATCTTGTGTGTTGTGTTTTTTTTTGTACTTTATTTTACAGGTGAATGGGTAGGGGTACATTGTACCCCATACTCATTCACATAAGGTGGGGGGCCGGTATCCGGGGGCCCCCTTATTAAAGGGGGCTCCCAGATTCCGATAAGCCCCCCGCCCGCAGACCCCGACAACCAACGGCCAGGGTTGTCGGGAAGAGGCCCTTGTCCTCATCAACATGGGGACAAGGTGCTTTGGGGTGGGGGGGCCGCGCTGACTTTCGGGTCAAAAAAGTATGCCGGAGGCTACACACGGGGGGATTGTTTGGCAGACTTCAGTTTGCCGGACTTTTCCACCCGCTTGTTTGATCGTGTGCACGCGGCATTAAGAGCATTATGGGGCCCTGTCTACACAATCACGCACAATTGCGCAAAGTTTGCACATTTTCACTTTCTCCTCTGCAGCCTTTTTCCTTTTCTGTGCTCCACTCAAAACATTACGTTTCATTTCTGCACTAAAGGTTATTTTCACCAACACGTAATAAAGTTTATTTTTCCTCACCTTTCTTACACTTCCTCAAACTAGTAGCAATTCTAAGATTGATATATAAGGGGGACACATAAGATATTACAGTCAAAACTTGGGGGGCCGGGCACTAATAACTTTCATCACTAAATCATACAACTAAAATAACTAAATAAATATATATAAATGTACACACTCACACTCTCCTTGTCTCCTACATCTCATGCTGCCAACCCACAAACCACTACCCGCAGAAACCTTCGCAACCTCAACCCTTCCCTACTTCACTCTGCTACTGATGACCTTTATGACAAAATCACACCCCTGTCCTGCCCAGACCTAACCACTTCCATCTACAACAACACGCTGCCATCCTCCCTAGACATACTTGCTCCTCTTTCTACATGCAGAACAAGGCCCCGTCTGCCACAACCCTGGCAAACAGACGACACCAGAAGTCTCAAGAGACACAGCCGTGCTCTTGGATGGCATAAATCTAAGTCCCTGTAAGACTTTACCCTCTACAAATCTGCCCTTCTCAAATACAACTCCTGCCTCCACACTGCTAAACACACCTATTACAACACTCTCATCAAAACCCTCTCATCCAAACCTTGTAAAATTTTTTCTACCCTTAATTCCTTACTTCACGCTGTAGTGATATGGCTGAACCGGAGTGACTCCATCTTTATAAGTTCATATAACATTAACTTGGGTTAATCTGCTAGTTAGTTTAAGTTCTCTATTCACAGACTGTAGTAGTTTTCTATAAAGCATACTGTACATATAAGAAAATATAGCTTGCATAAGGAGTTTTATTCTGTACTGTCTAAATAAAGAAATTGTGTCTCAATATGTCTGGGCCACCCCACACATGACATAGGAAGCAGGACTCATGACTATGAGTCATAAAAGCAGATGGCGTAATTAATGATATGTAATGTACACCTCTGTATTAACCACGCCCATGTTCTATGCAACGATTGGCTAATAATAGCGTATATCAAATATGCCGCCTTTGCAGACGACATCTTGTTATTCCTCTCGAATCCATTGATCACACTCCCGGTAGTGCTCTCAGAATTCCAACAGTTCCAATACCTGTCGAACCTTAAAGTCAATCTGTCTAAATCCTTTGCCCTCAACATCTCCCTACCCCAAAAAATAGTCGACCAATGTAAAACAAATTTCCCCTTTCATTGGAAAAATGACTCCATTACATACTTAGGCATCCAGCTCCCCTCCAAATTATCCGATCTATATGCAAAAAACTTTACACCCCTCTTGAATCAATTGACCAAAGATCTCAAAGGATGGGACAAGCCTATATTTTCATGGTTTGGTAGAGCAGCTATTTTGAAAATGAATGCCCTTCCGAGAATGCTTTACCTGCTCCAAACGATCCCTATTCACAACTCCTTTTTTAGAAGTTACAGACAACTCTGTTCCAGATTTCTCTGGAGTAATCGTAAGCACAGAATAAACTATTACCAACTCTCACGCCTGAAGAATCTGGGGGAAATCGGACTACCAAACCTCTATAAGTACTACACTGCAACACATTTAACCAGGATAGTAGATTGGAATGTGCACGCTACAAGTAAAGATTGGATACCCCTAGAAGCCTCATTTACAGAACTGTCCTTATCATCCTCCCCGTGGATTCATCATCGATTCATCCCACCGAGCCTGCTGCAACACCCTCTTATAGGCCCAACTTTAAGATGCTTTCACCACGTCTGCAAACACTTGAACGTTTCATCCTCTCCGGGCCCCCTAACCCCTCTAAAACTTAATCCCGACTTCCCACCGGGAATGAGGCAAGATTATCTAGCAGACTGTTGGTCATCGACCCACATTAGAGCTCACCAATTTTTCCATTGCGGAAAAAAACAAACCAGAACTCAGCCTGCGACTCAGACAGGGGAAACCCTTATCCCTCCCTGGTCCTACCTCCTGTTGGCCTCGTACTTGCAGAACCTAGACAAAAACTCCTGCTGCTCCCGACAACTCTCCCCTTTCGAAACACTTTGTACTCAAAACCCCCCCCCAAACACATCTCATCTCCTATACACACAATTTGCTCTTTGCGGACCTCAGAGCAAATGACACACCAGCTTGCAGAAAATGGGAAAGGGACCTGACCATCTCACTCTCGGAAGACCAGTGGGAGCAAATTCATGTCAACATACATAAAGGGTCCTCTAATGTGAGCACCCAAGAGAATGGATTTAAGATCCAATCCAGATGGTACCATACTCCGGTAGTAGTCCATAAATACAAACCTAACGTTCCTGAGACCTGCTGGAGATGTCATAAAGACAGAGGTACTCTATTACATATATGGTGGTCCTGCCCATCAATCCAGAATTTTTGGACAGAAGTACACCACTTCACAGAAAAAATTTCCTCCTACACACTAGAATTTACTCCAGTCCAATTTCTCTTGCACCATTCCAGCCTACCACATAGCACATACCACAAATCGTTGACAATGCAGTGCATACCTATTCATTGGCAATCCTCCCGAGTTCCCACCATCAAAGATTGGTTTCTCAGAATTCAAAAAGTTACGGAAATGGAGAAGCTTATTAATATCTCCAGAGACACCCCATCTAAATACAATACGAAGTGGGCCTGCTGGATTCACTTCCAGACTTCACAGGACTATTTGACACATATGGCAACTCAGGTATAGCGGAGTGCTCAGTCCCTAAGTATTGTCACATCTCTCCTTTACTCTATGTTGGGGGTAAGCCAGAGACCCCTCCCTCATGATTCCCCCCCTTGAAGACCATATCCTAGTCATCCTCCCCATCCCACACCCCTTGCACCCCCTTACCCCCTCCACGACACCCCCCCATCTTCTTTCTCTAGCTTCGGACTTATCTCTTCCATTCATACCCCACATTGACCTACATCTCAAGACTTCGCACCCTATAATACTCACCTTTGCGACAATAGTGCACCACGCTCTATGCAATTCTTTACCTGTGCACTATATGAATGGTTTAAGACCCTAATGTGATCACCACTCCCCATGTACTTTAGTGACCCTCTCTAGCCTCCAGTTTAGCACACTCCCCCTACATCCCACGCCACTGTGGATCTGCCTAGATCACGTTCCCTCAGGTCATACAAGAACATACCCGGATAACTTATTTACGGTCATATACAAAGAGGGTAAACAATAGATGCCACTTTAGGACTAGGCGGGTTTCTTATTCTAATGCTCAGGGGTTAAACGATCCTCCTGTTGTTCTCCTAACTTTTACATGGGCACAGAACCCTGTTGAACAATTGGGTTCATTATTATTTCCAGTTTCGCCTACTACTCGTTCTCTAAAGTAGTAATGATAACTCCTATTGTTGGAGTGGAATTTAAGGTTGAGTTATGTAACCTGTCCTATGTATATGTCATTCGTTCTCTGTCAATATTCTGTTTTATATTAATAAAAAAATATTTGAAACAAAAAATAAAATAAAAAAAATAATAGCGTATATAAGTCGTATAGTTGAATTAAATCAGATAAGCTTTGAACATCGAATCTGACTCATCTCTTCTTGTGTTGAGAAAGAAGCTGTCCCCTCAGTAATGCAGTGCTGAGTGGGTTTTGTAAGTGTGGTAATTGCCGTAATTATACCTAGTTGGTCTTTGTCAGGTATATAGAAATACCATTTCAATCCACTACAGTTTGGAGGCACTGCTGAGATTTGAATTTAGGACTTGATGGGGTGGGTGGTCAAACTTTGACTTTGATGAGTAAACGAATAATTGTTTATTGCCTTAGCTTTGACACAACCTTGGTCGGTTAAATTTTAATTAAGAAGAGAAGTGTGAGACGGACCATGCTGTCAAGAAGTGGCTCTTGGGAAGCCTATGTCCTTTGGGACTGTTGAGAAGTTTAAAACGTAATATTACGCTCTTTTTGGGAATAAGATAAGGGTAATAGGGCAATTACCAGAACCCACAAAACTTTTGCTCTATCTGGCTTTTCTTGTCTATCGCATTTGCATAAAAGTAATAAGATATCTGTTATGTGGGATACGGGGCTGTATGGGGTAAGGTAGCCCCCTGTTTTCACTGTTATATGATGTCCCAAAAAGGGGCAAATTGGATTAGAGTGAAGTAAATTTACCTTGTTATGTTCAGGTATTGTGGAAGGAGTGACTACTGTTATATGCATGTTCATATAAGTTTGCTAAGGTTTTCTTGAAGAGAAAATGCTATAATATATGAATAATATGACTTCTCCCTTTTGCTAGTATGTTGGTTATAGAGCTTTGGAATGATAGGTAGTGATGTACGAATATCTAACGGGACGGTTCGCAAACGTGATCGTGCACAAATGTTCGCGAACCTCAGGTTCCCATTCATTTCCCATTCCCATTCATTTTAATGGCAGGCGAACATTAAAAACCTTAAGGTCATATTTGCAGCCACAAAATACTTACTAGCTGTGCACACATAGTCCCACAACATGGACACCGACATACCAGAATTATTAAGTGAATCTGCGATCGACAACGACAAGCATTCTTTTTTTATCTGTGAAATTTCATCAATTCAGGAACACATGGAGGGCATGGAGGAGAGGCAAGGCCAGGCCTGGCTATGAAGGGGGTGCAGGAGATGATCCTGCTATTGTAAAAGTTGCCATCATTTTTTTTTTTATAAGTTATTGCAGCGGGTATCCCAAATTTAGGGGTGACTTGAGCAATAGTTGGCTCGAGTCTTCTAATTGTTTGGACTCTGCCTTGCTGCTTGCATGGTTCTGGGCGCGAATACCCGGGGACCTGTAGGCGGAGGAGTGTATCCCCTCGAGGGGGAATATAAGCATTGACTGTGGGGTCTCGGGCATCTTCAGCCTGAGGCTACGGAGTTCCAGGTAGGCCCAGTACTTTTAACTGGGTCTACAAAGCCAGAAAGGAAGCCCTGGGAGCCCAGGTGAGGGCGACCGCTCTGACTA
Organism: Lithobates pipiens; assembly: GCF_037356315.1. NCBI lineage: Eukaryota > Metazoa > Chordata > Amphibia > Anura > Ranidae > Lithobates > Lithobates pipiens. The sequence continues at coordinate 20,564,511 of NW_027507748.1, forward strand.
AGAGGAAGCCAGGGGAGGATCGGTCCCATAACAGGAGGCGAGTGATAAAGATTGCTGTCTCGGGAGAGGCCTGGTGACCTGACAGAGGGAAGGATTCCTTGCCCCACAGACTGCCTTTTGGAGTGCTGCTAGCCTGCTACCTAAGAAGGGATCTCCTTGACTTTGTCCTTGGAGGGGACTAAGTCACTGTTCGAGCTACATGCCGGCTGCTAGTGCCTTTGCGTGACTATCCGGGTGAGCTGTACCCACTCGGGACCGAGTTGCGATGAAGCCAAGAGTGTGCCTGAATGAGTTCTATCTGCTAACCCCTTTCTCTTTTCAACTCTCCGGTTACTGAAGCATAAAAGGAAAATAAACTCATGTTGGAGTTGAAGCGTGGTGTGGACATTGGCCTTCTTTGGGAAAGGTAAAGACTTGCCTCTAAACTCTGGAGGGGAGAACCAGTGGAAGGAAGCAACTCGCTGAGGGACCCAAAAATATGACACTGCTCAACCTCTTCAAACAGGAGGGTATGAGCATATAGTACGTGTGCTTTTTTTTCTACAAGTGAGCCAAAGGTAGAAAAAGGTCTGTGTGCTAGATTATATAAATTGTTTATACAGTTATGCATATACATGATCTACTGGTCACATGTGTTGAATTCCTCCATTCATTTTTATAAATGTGAGGTAGTCAACACTGTCGTGAGCTAGGCGAGTGTGGTTATCAGTCACAATCCCCCCTCCTGCGCTGAATGTCCTTTCAGACAGGACACTGGACAGGGCAAGCCAACAGTTCCATTGCAAATTGTGCAAGCTCTGGCCAGAGGTCAAGCCTGCCCACCCAGTAGTCCAGGGATTCATCACTTCTCAGAGCGTTCACATCGGCCGTTAACCCGATGTAGTCGGACACCTGTCGGTCTAGGCGTTCCCTGATGCTGGATCCGGATGACACCTGTCGATGGGTCAGCTGAAAGAATGATCTCAGATCAGAAGTGACCAACACATCTTCAAACTGCCCTCTTCTTGCAGGCGCTGTTGGATTGGTACCCGCAACTGTTTCTCTGGGAGTGGAAATTCCTCTGCCAGCGCACGCAAAAACAGAATGCAGCATTTCTCTAAGCAAGGCCTGGAAATGCTCCATTCTGACAGCCCTCTGTGATGGTGGTAACATTTCCGGCATTTTGTGTTTGTACCGGGGGTCTAAGTACGTTGGCACCCAGTACTGGTCCTTGACCTTTATGTTTTTTTACGGGGGTCCCTCTTAAAACACTGGAGCATGAAGGCCCCTATTTTCACTAAACTGGAAGCGGTGTGGGGGCCTGGCTCCTGCTCATCATCCAGGATAATGTCGTCCTCTTTCTCCTCCCCCCATCCACGGACAACAACAGGGATCCCAGAAAGGTTTAAAGCATGCTCTTCTTGCTCCTCCTCATTTGCCCCGCCACCCTCCTCCTGTGACTCCTATTCAGACTCCTGTTGTTGACTTGTCTCAGATAGAGTAGCCCCCCTGGGAATTCATCCAGCATTGCGACTTCCTCATCCTGCTCCTCAACGGCTTGATCAATGACACGACACAATACACACTCCATAAAGAAGGTGTAAGGTACGATGTCACTGATGGCGCCATGGCTGCGACTGACCAGTTTGGTGATCTCCTCAAATGGCCGCAGAAATGTCTGCATGCGTCACGCATGAGAAGCCACTGGCGCAGTGAAAAAATAACCTGTTCTGCCGCAGAGTTCGTACAGGTAGTCGTTAACTGCACGCTTCTGCTGGAGCAGCCTATCAAGTGTAGCACTAACCCCTGAAGGCGCTGCTGGTTATTTTTGGGCTTACCGTTACCTTCTGCTTATCCTTGTTGCACGTCTAGGAGATGTCCCCTGGTAAATGACCAAGTAACTTAAGACTGACCATAGATCCAGTTGAATGGATTTTATTTGCAAACTTCAACCATTGAACAGTCTTTCAACTTGGCATCAGAGGGTTGGAAAGGATTTCAGGTACTCTCAATGTCAAAGTCTATAAACGTTAAGGAACTGGCTTACTTTGACTGCATCCAGAGAATAGCCATTCGCAGCTGGATGAACACTCAGGTTGGACAGTTCCTCTCTCATAAGGCCTAGTAGCCAACAAGGTGCTTACTAGGGATGAGCTTCGAGTTTGAGTCAAACTCATGTTTGACTCGAACATTGCCCTGTTTGCCTGTTCGGTAAACAGTGAACAATTTGGGGTGTTCGCGGCAAATCCGAAAAGCTGCGGAACACCCTGTACAAGTCTATGGGAGAAATCTAAAGTGCTAATTTTAAAGGTTAATATGCAAGTTACTGTCCTAAAAAGTGTTTGGGGACCTGGGTCCTGCCCCAGGGGACATGTATCAATGCAAAAAAAAGTTTTAAAAACGGCCGTTTTTTCTGGAGCAGTGATTTTAATAGTGCTTAAAGTGAAACAATAAAAGTGTAATATTCTTTTAAATTTCGTGCCTGGGGGGTGTCTATAGTATGCCTGTGAAGGAGCGCATGTTTCCTGTGCTTAGAACTGTCCCTGCACAAAGTGTAATTTCTGCAATACACTTATAATATAATTTCAAATATAGAAAGCATATTATAGTGCATTTCTACTGTGCAGCATTGTGACTGCTGAGTGGTTCTGCAGCTCTTTTGTCAGTGTAGGGAGAGGTTGCTGTGTGTTGCAGGGACAGACTGTAGCGACACAAATCACAAATCAACGAATATACAGTAGGTCCACAAAAGTCCTTTGAAGGACTGGTAAAGGTGTACTATTCGGTGTGCATTATATAGGGGTGTAATACACGTATAAAATACTTTCAAATATAGAAAGCATATTATAGTGCATTTCTATGGTGCAGCTTTGTGACTGCTGAGTGGTTCAGCAGCGATACTACAAAGAGTGACAAATGCAATTAGAAAAAAGTCATCATAACTGGTGTGATAGACCAGTGGCCCCCCAAAACGACAGATTGAAGCGGGGTGTTATTTACGTTCTTCCACATATACTGCACTTCTCTAGAGACTTTTGTCACAGGGTCATTTAAAAAATGACAGGCAGAGGAAGAGGCAGAACCTTCTGGAGGGGTGGTAGGGGTAGGGCAGGAGCACCAGGCTTGAGCCAAAGTGGGAAGTTGCAGAAGGTGCGTTCGATTAGGTCAAAGGACGCACCAGACTTGGTTGAGTGGCTCACTCAGCCTTACTCTTCTGCACCCTCCTCATCCTCTCGATCTGCACCCTCTTCCCTCTCTGCTGTGTGCACCCCCAAAGACATTACCACCAACACCACCACCACCATATACCCTCTGCTTGAGTCACAGGAATTATTTGTGCATTGCTGGCTCATGATTGGCCAAGCATGCACTGTGACCCCACATGCGTGGCCAATCACAGCACCGGCAGCGAGGAGAGCCATAATTGGCCACAGGCAGGATGCCTGTGGCCAATTATAGCTCAGGGGGGTTAAGTACATGCCCCACACTATATAAGGCCGCCAGCGCGGCGGCCTTGTGTAGTGTGTTGCGGCGGTCAGGAAAAGAGTAGGATAGGCAGGGATAGTGTCTTTGTGGCTTGAAAATCTAGCGCTGTTAAAGTGGGTGTTGTGTGCCTCCAGCACAGTATACACCTGAAGCTACAATTTATTACTGGTGTTCTGTAATACAGGCATCTGCAGCAGTTAAAGTGGGTGTTGTGTGCCTCCAGCACAGTATACACCTGAAAATACCCCTTATTGCTGGTGTTCTGTAATACAGGCATCTGCAGCAATTCAAGTGGGTGTTGTGTGCCTCAAGCACAGTATACACCTGAAGCTACCCTTTATTACTGGTGTTCTGTAATACAGGCATCTGCCGCAGTTAAAGTGGGTGTTGTGTGCCTCCAGCACAGTATACACCGGAAGATACCCCTTATTGCTGGTGTTCTGTAATACAGACATCTGCAGCAGTTAAAGTGGGTGTTGTGTGCCTCCAGCACAGTATACACCTGAAGCTACCCCTTATTGCTGGTGTTCTGTAATACAGGCATCTGCAGCAATTCAAGTGGGTGTTGTGTGCCTCAAGCACAGTATACACCTGAAGCTACCCTTTATTACTGGTGTTCTGTAATACAGGCATCTGCAGCAGTTAAAGTGGGTGTTGTGTGCCTCCAGCACAATATACACCTGAAGATACCCCTTTTGCTGGTGTTCAGTAATTCAGGCATCTGCAGCAGTTGAAGTGGGTGTTGTGTGCCTCCAGCACAGTATACACCTGAAGATACCCCTTATTGCTGGTGTTGTTCGGTTTCTGTAACACAGGCAGGCAGCTGCAGTAATTACAGTCGGTGTACTGTGTCATCTGCTCAGTGTGCACCTAAAGCTACCCAATTGCTGGTTTTCCCATACCTGCAGGCCATTACTATGTCTGGTAGGCCAACAAGTAGAGGCAGACAGTCACGAGCCAATAAAAGAGGGCAAGCAGGCTCTGTGTCTAGAGACAACAGTGCTGGTCGTGGACGCGGTGCATCGTCATCAGCATGTGGCCATGGGACACGCTTGTCCTTATTTTCGGCAGCTGGACGTGTTGAGCCGCATCATGCCAAAGACTTGGTAGAGTGGATGACCAAGCCCTCCTCATCCTCTGTCACCCAGGCTCAGGGTACTAGCAAAGCAGCTGCCAACGCGTCCTCTTCCCTCGTCTCAATGACATCAGTCACTCCTTCCCTAGACCCACCATGTCCTCCTGAGGAGTTCACCGAACTGTTTGACCACAGTGTTGGGTACATGCTCCAGGAGGATGCCCGGCATTTTGAAGGCTCTGATGATGATACCCAGCTAGAGGAAGGCAGTAGCAGGAGCGCAGAAAGAGGGGATGATCAAGAAGGACAGCAAGCTGGCAGTCATGTTCCATCAGCTGCAGCATACTGCCAGGTTTGCTCCAGTGATGAAGAGGGAGGGGATGATGAGGTCACTGACTCCATGTGGGTGCCTGATAGGAGAGAGGAGGAGGAGGAGGCACATCTCCAACGAGGCAGGATGACCTCCAGGGGCCAGCTTAGGGGCAGCACACTGACTGAATCACACCGCAGAGCTCCGCCTTTGCAGGGTGCTGCCTCTACGTGTTATTCCAAAAGTTCTTTGGTGTGGGCCTTTTTTGAGACCAGTGCATCAGATCGCACCACTGCTATCTGCAACATAAGTCTCAAGCATATCTCGCGTGGCCAAAACATCAGCCGCTTGGGCACCACATGCTTGACCAGTCATATGTTGACCTGCCATGCAGCTCGTTGGCATGCCTACATTAAAGACCCACACCAAAGAACAAAGCAAGTGGACCTCTCCTTGCTCCTCATCAGCTGGGATCTCTAACCCCACTAGACCTTCAGTCCCCTCTGAAACCTGCACTGAGAGGAATGAAGGTGTAGAATTAGGTGTGTCACAGCCAAGTACTTGCGGGCACTCTGCTAGCATTACACCGACGTCCGATTGTACCAGGCAAATTTCCCTGCCCCAGCTGCTGGACCATCGAAAGAAGTTCACTCCCAGCCATCCACATGCCCAGTGGTTGAATACTAGCTTGGCTAAATTGCTAGCACTTCAACTGCTGCCTTTTCAGTTGGTAGAGTCGGGCCCCTTACGTGAGTTGTGCAATGTGCGGTTCCTCAGTGGCAGGTCTCCAAACGCCACTTTTTCCCACGGAAGGCGATACCGGCTCTCTACTGGCATGTGGAAGGCAATGTCCATGCCTCGTTGGACAGGGAGGTCAGCGGTCAGCGGTAAAGTGCATATTACCGCTGACTCATGGTCCAGCAGGCACGGATAAGGATGTTACCTATCTTTCACGGCCCATTGGGTCACTCTTCTGGCAGCTGGGAAGGATGCAGGACAAGGTGCAGTAGTGTTGGAGGTTGTTCCGCTACCATGCATCAAAAATGCTACTACTGGTTGTGACACACCTCTCTCCTCCACCCCCTCCTCTTCTTCTTCCTCCATGGCCTCTTCCAGTGCTCTGTCCTCAGAACCAGCGGTGCTCCGTAGGCGTTCAATGGGCTACACAAGTATGCAGGCAAAACAATGCCATGCCGTGCTTGCGCTGGTTTGTTTGGGGGACAGGAGCCACACTGGGGCAGATATTTTGTCAGCTCTTCAGATGCAGACCGAGAGGTGGTTGATGCCACACCAGCTTCAGCCAAGAATGGTGGTTTGCGACAATGGCACCAACCTCCTCACCGCCCTCCAACAGGGACAACTGACCCATGTGCCCTGTGTGGCTCATATCCTTAACCTGGTGGTGCAGCGGTTCTTGGGCAGGTACCCGGGCTTACAGGATGTCCTGAGGCAGGCCAGGAAAGTCTGTTTGCATTTTCGCCGATCATTTTAATGCCAGTGCTTGGCTGGCTGAGCTCCAAAAGGAGTTGAACCTGCCCAAGAACCGCCTTATATGTGACATGCCCACCAGATGGAACTCAACATTGGCCATGCTGCAGCGGCTGCACATGCAGCAGAGGGCCATCAATGAGTACCTGTGCGACTATGGCATCAGGACAGGGTCAGGGGAGCTTGTTTTTTTCACCACGCCAGTGGGGCATGATCAGGGATGCATGCACTGTCCTGTCACCATTTGAGGAGGCCACAAGGATGGTAAGCAGTGACAGTGCATGCATCAGTGACACTGTACCTCTTGTCCACCTCTTGGAGCATATGCATATAATATGCATATGAAATAATGAACAGGGAGAGGAGGACTTCCTTGCCTCTCAAGGCCCCCTTTATCCAGATGGTGTTCCTGCTGTCCCACCCATCACACAGGAAGAGGATGAGGAGGAGGAGGAGGAGGCTTGTGTCAGCATGGAGGTGGAGCCTGGCACTCAGCATCAGCAGCAGCAGCAGCAGTCTTTTAGGGATGATTTACAGTCCCAAGAAACCCGTGGACTTGTACATGGCTGGGAGGAGGTGGCTGCAAATCATGTTGTCCTTAGTGACCCAGAGGACTCTGGACCGAATGCCTCAGCTAACCTACGCTGCATGGCCTCTCTGATCCTGCAAAGCCTGGGGAAGAATCCTTGTATTCTTCGGATCAAGGAGGGTAACCATTACTGGCTGGCCACTCTCCTTGATCCACGGTACAAGAGTAAGGTTGCAGACCTTATCTTGCCATCGCAGAGAGAGCAGAGGATGAGACATCTCTGGGAGGCCTTGCAGAATGGTCTGTGCAATGCGTTCCCAGAGACTGGGAGGTTACAAACTCCTGGTCCTGGACAATTTGTTGCTGAGACTTCAGTCAGTCACAGAAGGAGCGGTGGAGAAGGTGGCCGTCTGACTGATGCATTCAGACAATTTTTTTAGTCCGCAGCCCCAAGGTATGATCGGTTCCAGCAACCATAGCCAATGTCTGAGTTACATGGTGCAGGAATACCTAGGGGAAAGGTCAGACTTGGACACCTTTCCCACCAAAAATCCTCTGGCTTACTGGGTCTTGAGGATGGATCACTGGCCAGAGCTTGCACAGCATGCAATTGAGCTACTGGCCTGTCCTGCATCCAGCGTTCTTCCGAAACGCACCTTCAGTGCTGCTGGAGGCTTTGTAACCAATCACCGGGTGCGCCTGTCCACCGACTCGGTTGATCGACTGACCTTCATAAAGATGAATCAGTCTTGGATCACCACCAGCTACCAAGCACCTGAAGTTGATGTAATCAAATCTTTTTTTTTTTTAAATGTCACATCCCTTCAAGACTGCTTATGCTGATGCTGAGTGACTGTCCTGTTATGTTGACTGACTATTCTCTTCCTCCTCAATGATCCTGCTGATAGCTTGGAAGAACATTTTTGGTTCTGAGTGACGACACCAGTGGCTAAGGCCCAATTTTTCAGCCCCTGTTTAACAGGGGTACGTAATTACAATTTTTGATGCAATGCTTTGCAGCAGGGCTCATTCCTGCATTCCAACTAGAGTAACTGGGAGAGGTTGCAGTGTCGTGGCACCAGCACCAGTGCCTAAGGCCCAATTTTTCAGCCCCTGTTTAACAGGGGCATGTAATTACAATTTTTGATGCAATGCTTTGCAGCAGGGCTCATTCCTGCACTCCAACTAGAGTATCTGGGAGAGGTTGCAGTGTCGTGGCACCAGCACCTAAGGCCCAATTTTTCAGCCCCTGTTTAACAGGGGCATGCAATTACAATTCTTGATATAATATTTCACAGCAGGGCCCATTACTGCACCCACTGAGAGTAACTGTGAGGACTTATAGTGTTGTGGCACCAGCACCACCACCACCACAACCACCAAAGGCCCAATTTTTCTACCACTGTTCAACAATGGCATGTAATTACAATTCTTGATATAATCATTCACAGCAGGGCGCTCCAGCGCCCACCAAGAGTAACTTTGAGGGCTTACATTGTTGTGGCAACACCAACACGTTAGGCCCACATTTCTGCAGAGCATATAGGGCAGGCCCCTACTTTCAAACATCCAACTTACAAACGTCTTCTACTTGCAAACGGAAGGAGACAACAGGAAGTGAGATGAAAAAAGACAGATGGCCCAAAAAATTATAAAGGGATGATGTGTTTTCCAAAAAGCTTAAAAATAGATTTTTTGACTGGAGCTACACTTTAAAAATGTACCAGTTCAAAATTACAAACAGATTCTATGTAACACAACAAACCTACACAGTCCCTGTCTTGTTTGCACCGCCTGTATACTGCTGTTCTGAGTATATAGGGCCTTTCCTTTTTTTAATTTGGGTATGGGGTTCCCCTTAAGATCCGTACAAGACCTAAAGTGGCTGTTAATCCATACAAAGGGGCTGGTAATGGGCAGGGGGGGCTACCCATGCCATTTTTCTCAATGATTTTCATCCATATTGCCGGAACCAGACATTACAGTAAAACCGCAAGCAGTTTTAAATGACTTTTTTTCCGTTAAATGTCATTTTGTGCAGGTACTGTACTAAACACGGAAACAGGTGCCACTTCACAGGCATACTATAGACACCCCCCAGGCACGATATTTAAAGGAATATTTCACTTTTTTTTTACTTTAATCGTCATTAAAATCAGTGCTCCCAAAAAAACGTTTTTGAAAAAAAAATTGCCATTGATCCATGTCCCCTGGGGCAGGAGCTGGGTCCCCGAACCCTTTTTAGGACAATATATTGCATATTAGCCATTAAAATTAGTACTTTTGATTTCGAACGTTTGAGTCCCATAGACTTCAATGGGGTTCTAAAGTTCGTACGAATTTTCGGTCCGTTCAAAAGTTCTGGTGCGAATCAAATCGGGGGGTGTTCGGCTCATCCCTAATTGACATGGAATTATCCGAAAATACAGTACGCTCCCACCCCACCAGGTACAGGTAGGCTTACGATGGCGCACAACATGTCCCCATCCATGCACCTGGAGGTAGTGGGAGCCATCAAAGGAAAACACATTCCTCATCAAAATGTGTCGCAGCAACCGTATAACAAAAGCATATGTGTGGTCTATTCGATGCATCCCCTTCATTCAATAAGCATTCCACAACAGAGAGCCCCAAAGAGTGCGGTATGCTACAATAAAGTGCCTCTACATCTATCGAGACTAATGCCCCATACACACTATCAGATTTTCTGCTGATTTTTCCTTCAGGTTTGCCAAAACCATGTAGTGCAAGGGCCTGCCTGATTGCTTACAAATTGAAACTCCTAAGGTTTGAGCTCATATTATATGGTTTTGGTAAATCTGAAGGAAAAACTCAGCAGACAAACTGATAGTGTCACGTATCAGATAAGACCAGAACTGTGTGGACTGCAACAGAGGAAACCCAAATGTGTATAACTGAAATATAATGATTTATTAAGAAAAATAAATAATATAAATACAACCACACAGTGCAATAAATCAACCAACAGAGACCCCCAAATAACAATAGACAGATATGTACAATAAATGGGAAATACCAGGATCATAAACGATAGGCAGGCCAGGGTCATGTACAGAGGATCAGTAGATAAACACAGGGCAGTCCAGAATCAGAGACACAAGCCAGGCCAAGGTCATACACGGGGAGATTAGCAGATGGGGTAGGAACACAGGACAGGGAGAGGATGGATGGATCTGCAGGGCAGGGATGATGGTAACAGGTGGGACAGGGTAGGGACCAGGACAGGGAAACAGGATCAGAAACTCGAGTCACGGGTTCAGGGCACAGAAACAGGTTCAGGATCAGGATCAGGCTCAGGATCACAAGCAGCAGGTCAGGGCACAAGGACAATACCAAGGCAAACATATGAGTGCTTGCCAGCTATTTATAGGCCTGTGATTGGCCTCAAGTGACACCTGATTGCAGGAGGTGTTGTCTGCTCCCCACTGCCAGGATCCATCCGCTGGTGGACGCCAGTACTGCAGCCCAAAGATGACATAACATCAGCAGGGAAAAGCTCTCCTGACAGTTCGAAACTGCCAGGAGACACCTGCTGGTGGACCTCAGTACTGAACGCCAAAAGACAGATATTATCAGTGAATGAAACATTTCCTGACAGTACCCCCCCTCAAAGGAGTGGCCTCCGGATGCTCCAACTAGCTGCTGCTGGGATAAGTCCATGGCATCAAGCTGGGCAGCAGGCGGAGTCACATTAAGCTGGATATGAGGACAGTCTAAAATATAAAACCAGGCGATGGGCATCTCAAGCTGGACAGCAGGTGAAGACATAACAGGCTTAGCAGCAGGCACATCGAACTGGGCGGCAGGCTCCGGGTCGTCGGGTTGGGCAGCAGGTCGTTGGCAGGGTCCTGGTGGACCTCAGTACTGCACGCCAAAAGACAGATATTATCAGTGGATGGAACATTTCCTGACAGATAGTGTGTATGGGGCTTTAGAGGCTTTCTGTTGGAATTGTCTTGTTATACAACAATCTTAACAAAGCCGTTGTATCCTGCAGATAGGAGGGAAGTGATACAACATATGGTCGAAGAAATGCATCGACCAAACTACCCTTTTCACTCTTTGCTCCAATGCCAGAGATTATTGGGCGTCCTGGAGGTTTTAATACATTTTTGTGCATTTTTGGCAGGGCATAAAAGGACAGAATTCGTGGATGGGTATTCTGTAAAACCACAAATATATCTTTATCAATGAATCCATTGTTATACGCTTCAGCAACAATTATGTCATAATCATTGTTGAAGGTCTAGACTATTTTTAAGGATATCAAGACACATTTGTCGGTATTTATCTGTGTCCATCACCACTACATTGGCACCTTTATCTGCCATCTTGATGGTTATTTCCCTATTGTTTTGCAACAGGGTGATGGCCTGGTGTTGCTGAAAAGTGATATTTCTATTACTATTGGATTTTAAATCCATATTTTTTTTTAACTGCTGTGACCTGTTGTAGAAATGTCCATATATTAGGATTAATTTTCAAAGAAGGAAACTTAGTAGATTTTTTTCGAAGCTTAGAGATCTCCTTCAGTGGAATCACTTGAGGTGAGACACCCGCACAAGTCGGGGGACCCTCCTCAGCGAGATCACCCGTAGGATCTTCATTCTCATCCAATAAGTCCATCAAATCCTTAAGGGCCATGAAATCTCGCAATGTGTATCCCTTCCACTGTTCTCGTTCCAGAAATTCATGTTTTTTCTTTTTTCTATCATCATCTAACATGTATTTGTATGTGAGGCATCTCGCAAATACATTTAAATCCTTCACTACCTCAAAGCTGTCAGTATATGCCGCTGGGCAGAAACTTAGACCTAGTCCAAGTACTTCCAATTCTACAGATAAACTCTTAGTGAACAAGTTGATTACTTGTAACTGGTCCTCTACTTGGCTTTGTACGCAAATGCGTCCAGGTTGGGGCTGGTTAGTTGCTTGTTTGGTGGATCCTAGGTAGGAGGGAAAAGCTGAAAATCCTTATCCTTTGCAATTTTGGGGATTGCACCCGAATTCCGTGGGGTATTAGGATGTGCAAAGGCTGAGGGTGATGGGCATATCAATGTCCTATTACCTCCAATGAGTACATCCGATCCTGATGCCCCTTCGTCCCTTATAGTACTACCTGTGGCAGAGCCAGGATCATGATTTGATCGTCTAAATGTTCTTTAATTTTCTTGTTCCCTACCACCTCCATTCTGGTTGTCACCAGTAGGTTGCCTTTTCCTAGAGCCCCTCTGTCTAGCTCTCCCTCTATTGGGGGGCTGCGAGAGTTGGGACAGACGTGTGGAAAATTACACAGTAGACGAATCAGAATCAGTTCTGCCTCTCACATTCCCATCGCTGGCATGGTTATTTTTATTTGGATTCACTTTTCTGTTCTTATTTCCTTTATTACTTTTTCCCTTTTCCATCTCCTTGTTTTGGCCATTTATAAGCATATTTTCCATTAAATGCCATTTTATCGTGTACAAATTTAATGTCCTTCCTGTAAATTAAATCTTTATTATACTTCTCCAAATACTCTTTTAATAATTTATCTTTTTCCAAAAATTTATGGTGGGCACATAAAGATACATTTTGTCTCTATAATTTCGACATCGAGCTCTTTGATGTCCCTATTTATATGTTTTTCCTTAGCCACACTATGGATGGCTGGACACTGCTGGCAGGACTGTTTTGGCAGGAGTGATCTGTTATTTTCCTTGCTGAATTGACAAGCATTAGGTGCAGAACCTTCTTTGAATGAGATCTGCTGTGTTGATATATGGGACATCTCTATTGGATGATAGAAGCTGTCCCTTCCTTTTCTGACAAGTTAATCGGGTACATTCATTTTGTTTGCCCATCACTCTCCTCTGTGATGTTTGGAGATATGTTTAATTATCTAATAGGAGTTATCTTGTGGGTTCTTTAGGTATCCTATCTACACTATCGCTTTGGGGCTAGAACATTGCCAGTTAATTATATTGAGCCACCTTAGAGAGTCTTATAGAGGTCAGTATAAGGGACTTTCAATGTGATATTAATATAGACTTGAAATTATCTTGGAATATCTTACTGGTTATTGTTCTCACCTAGGGGCTACGGTTGAATTGGCACCTTTGCATATGCTCATCCACCTCCCTTGTTTCTCTTGTTTCCCCCATGTTTTTGACATGGACATATTGATTCTTGTTCAGGTGGAGTAGGTGAAGTAATCTTGTATAAGTTTATAGATTAAACTAATTATAGTTTGTTCATATCTTGATTATTATGATACATTTCTTACATGAGATATGCGCGCTACATACCTGTTCTGACATGAAACTATCCTCGGTGTCATTTGTTTCTCCTCCAGTTTTTTAGTAGTTGTTGCAAAACACAGAGTAATCGGCTCTGAAAAAGCTAATAAGTGAAACGCGTCAATCATCTCTGTGAGATTTTATATATATATATATATATATATATATATATATATATATATATATATATAATAGTGTATGTGTGTGTATGTGTGTGTGTGTGTGTGTATGTAATTACTGTATCGAACCTCACAAATTTATTGGATGTTTTACTATGTGTTTTCTTGTGTATAATTTTGTCATAATAAACGTATTCTTAATTAATTTGTGGATAAGTCCCTCTCTGGCACCACAATAATCTATAATGTTGGTTCTATATGCAGCCTCTCTGTGCCCACCATTGCAGCCTCACTGTGTGCCCACCATTACAGCCTCACTGTGCCAATTAATACAGACTCACCATCGCCTGGTAACACACACACACAGCAGGCATCTCCTCCTGTGTATCATGAAGCTGGCTGGATCTGTAACAAGGTCCCATCCCCCTAGACCGCCTCGTGTGATAGGTGGAACACTGATTCAATCTACTATTACACAAGCCAGTCTAGGGGGGGGGGTGGGACCTTGTTACAGTGCGGCTGCCGATTACAGACCCAGCCAGCTCCGTGATACAAAGGAGGAGAGAGGGAAAGAGGGGAGCGCAGCAGCCTCAACTCAAAGCAGCCCCAGGGCAGACGGCCTACCAGGAAATTTCCCGATAGGCCAGTCCGGCCCTGGTTGGGGTTGCTGGGCAAGTGGGTCCCCCCAGGCAAGTGGGTCCCCCGGGCAACTGCCCAGCATGCCCATGAGAAAAGACGGCCCTGCCTACAGTGTGGGGCAGACTGAAACCTGCTGGAAGGCAAGCTTGCTATGCTGAACTGAGTGTGTTTTTGTCAGTGCTTACCCTAGTGAGCAGGAGGGAGGGGAAGGGGGAGGATGTGTTTTCCCTCTAGCAGGGCTCCTGCTGTCTCTGAAGCTTTTCAGATCAAGTTTCTGTGTGAAAAGTGCCCTGCTTCTGGAGGAAGGATATTCTGAACGTCTCCTCCAAACTCTGCTACACCTCCCTACTCATTACCTGCCTGCCAGTACACAGGCACACTCCCCTCATCTCCTGCATTACCACAGAATGTGTCTGTGAGCTGCTGGGGCACTACAAGTCTCAGCATTCCAGGAGATGGGGCAACAGTGTGTTCAATCAGGCTGATCTTTGTGTGAAAAGTGCTGGTGTGTATCTGTGTGTATATGTATATATGTATACTCCATGTCCGTGTCTATATATATACTGCATGTCCATGTCTATGTATGTATACTGTGTGTCTATATCTATGTGTGTGCATACTGTATATTCCATGTGTGCCTACTGCTGCTAAACAGAAGCTGAGCTCAGACTCGGATCAGGCAGCAAGGCAGATCTGGGCACAGACCTGTGCAGTGATATCATGGTACGCATCAAGCATGGCTTTTATTCACATGCCCCACTGCTAGATCTGAGGCCAAACACAGCAGTTAACTATTCCACTGGCTCTATGACTCACTTGCACAGTTCAGAGGCTGCAACAAGTGAATTTTTTTTCTAATTTAAAGGCCTTTTCCTCCCAGCTGCCTGCCACACCAAACACTAAGGTGCAAAGGAGTGTGTAAGGGGACACTGATAGAAGGTGATACACTGGGGAGGGCTATGCCATAGGGTGGCACACTGGTGGGGGGGGGCTCTGCCATTGGTTGGCACACTAGGGGGGCTCTGCCATAGGGTAGCAAACTGGGGGGGTTTGCTATAGGGTAGCAAACTGGGGGGGTTTGCCATAGGGTGGCACACTGGGGGGGCTCAGCCATAGGATTGCACACTGGGGGGGGCTCTGCCATAGGGTGGCACACTGGGGGGGGGGGCTCTGCCATAGGGTGGCACACTGGGGGGCTCCGCCATAGGGTGGCACACTGGGGGGCTCCGCCATAGGGTGGGACTCTGCGGACTGTGATGTATATAGAGAATGTTGGGACTTTGATGTAAGGGAGGACTCTGATGTGAGCATGGCGCTCACTCTGACTGCTGTACTCTATATGTTTGTTTGTTACTTACTCCTGGAATGGCAGCCACCTGTAAGCCTGGGGGCCCCATAAACTTCTATTGCCCAAGGGCCCCATGAGTTGTCAGTCCACCCCTGACTGGGGTCATCCTGTCCAGTGTCGGATTGATAAGGGGGCAAAATAGGCACTTTCCTTTAGAAAAAAAGTAATAATAATAAAATTACTTTTACTATATAAAAATAAAAAAAGTGTGTGGGTATCAGGATATGGGACAGTTAAGCCGGACTTAAGAAGTAAAGAAAGGGATGAGAGCTTCTGGCAGATGTTTATACATTTCAACTTCATATTATTTTACTATTTGAGTTGGGGTTTTTTTTATGTGACGGTGTCATGGAATTTATTGCCTTGTTTATGAGAGATAAGTGGGTGGGATTAGGGAAAAGTAAAAAAAAATTGGAAAGTGTCAGGCAACAGTCCCGACCTCATCGTGTAGGAGTAAAGTTATTGACTAGCAATGATTTATTTCAGTGAGAAACATAGAGAAGCTCACGGCGCCGCTTGACCCTGATTTAAGGGGCAAATACAACACTCCGCCATCTCGAATAGGGTAAAACTTAGTTAGCAAGTTTAATCCGAAATTATGAGAATTGGCAAATTTTGGACAGGTGTGGCCCTGGATCGAAATTTGGCCAGAAAGAAATAGCAGCACATTGGACGAAATCAGCAGAACATAGAAGACTTTCTTCCTTATGTGTCTTCCACCGAGTGTAATAGTGAAGTTGTGTTATGTACCATCTGGAAGAGCCTGACAAATAGAGGGAGACCTCTCATACAACCCCCGACTCAAGGACCACTGGAGTGGCAACCGTGGCTGCGAGAGCATGGTGAGGTAAGAGTGCCTGCAAAGTCCTCCGTTGGTAGCTGATGAGCAGCAGGACCAGACTGGACGGCTGAGCAGCAGAAGGTAGCTGAGACAGCAGATGCAGGTATGCTGTGGATGCAGGACAGTGGATGCAGGCATAATGTGGATGCAGGTCCGCACTCCGCAGTACCAGAACTACATTGGAAGCAAAAGACTGGATCAGAAGACTGGAGAAGAGTCAGACAAGCCATATCATGCATGGAGGATCAGTCTATCATAAACAGCAGGCAGAGAATGGTCAGAGTTCAAGCCGGGTTTGGCAGCAGGAAATTAGGCAGACAGGCAGGAATAATTAGGCTCAAGGCAAGCCAAAGGTCAGCACTGGAGACAGCAGCGTGGTCAGGAAGCCGAGTCAAATACTGGATCAGATACATGCACAGGATCAGAACACAGGGTAAAGCTGCAGATCAGACAGCACTGCACTAGTGCAGCTGCTGTCGACGCCAGCATTAATGGCTAATGTGCGCATGCATTTTCGCATATACGATCACCTGTTAGCACTAATGTTCCTGTGCATGCGCATAGGCATTAGCCTGTGCCCGGCAAGAATTCAAGGTACCTGTTTGCCTGTCCTTTGGTGTTATTCATGTTATGGATTTTACAAAGAGATTCATCACTACCTCGGTGTGCAGCCATCCATTCCTTCTATCCAAGACGGCATCTGCAAATGTATGTCTGCGCATGCCACGTCCCTGACAAGTTGTCTCCTAACCAATGGGTTTTTTCGACCATTTTAGAACAAATGTGATTTATCATTCATTTCAGTTCACTTTTTTATTTGTCATATAATTACATTTCTATGTTAAGGGGCCCCAAACTTGAAGTGCTCCGGGCTCTGGGGGGTCATAGTGGGAGGGTGACACAGAATAGTAACATTGTGTCTTGTTGTCTCTTCTCTGCTCTCCTGATGGAGGATTATACAGGTGAGATGTCACATGACCACCAACCATACAGACCGATACATTGTATATTTATCATGTGTATCAATTTTATACATTGTGTGTACTTTGCTTTTTCTCTTTCACAGATTCCTATTCATATGTAAGGCATCGTCCTGTGGTTGATCTCGGTGTCCTAGTAATGTTGGTAGCACTGATTGTGGTAATCATATATCTGGTGAGTGATATTTCCTCTCTCTCTGTATTACACGGATTATTCTACTCCTTTAGAAACATTGGTTCATCCTCATCTTGAATGTGCAGTTCAGTTTTGGTCACCAATCCTCAGAATAGACATTGCTAAATTAGAAAGAGAATCATAAAAAGGCTTCAAAATTATTAAAGCGGTAGTAAACCCACAAATTTTTTATTTATTTTTTTAAACCTGCAAAGCAAAAGGCATAATGAGCTAGTATGCACTGCATACTAGCTCATTATGAAATACTTACCTTAGAACGAGGCCCCGACATCTGGCCCGATCCACGCCGAGGGAGCTGACATGCTCCCTCGGCGTTTCTTCCGGGTATCGCGGCTCCGGCGCTGTGAGTGGCTGGAGCCGCGATATCGTCACTCCCGCGCATGCGCGCGGGAGATTTCATTCCGGCCGGCCGGCCACTACCTGATTTTCAGGCTGAGAATCCCCTTGTGCGCATGCGCCGCTGCAGTCAGCGGCGCATACCGAGGGGAATATCTCCTAAACTGTACAGGTTTAGGAGATATTTTTTTTACCTACAGGTAAGCCTTATTATAGGCTTTTCTGTAGGTAAAAGTTAAAAATTTGAGTATACAACCACTTTAAGGGGATGGAGGGGGCACTGGCTGTGCTGTGACTAGACACAACACAAGCCGATCAGTGTGTGTCCCAATAGATGTCAGTTGGCAGCCCACTGATTGGTGAGGAGAGAGACAGAACAGAGATCTGTCTAAGTAAAAAATACAGACGTCTGTTCTGTCAGCAGGGAGGTGGTGGATTTTGTTTTAGGGAAAATCACAACTTTCCTTAGTAAAAACAGCACATAGTAAACACAAAAACACTGACTAGGCACACAATTAACCTTTTAATCACCCCAGATGTTTAATCAGTGTCACTGGTTCCCACAAAGTGTCAAAATGTGTCAATTGTCCACCGCAATATCAGTCCCACTATAAGTCGTTGATCGCTGCCATTACTAGTATAAAATAAATAAATAAAAATTTCAGTATATATACGATTGTTTATAGATGCTAGAAACGTTGCGCAAACCAATCAATATACACTTGGGTTTTTTTTTTTTTTTTTACCAAACACATGTAGCAGTATTGATATGATGTGACTTTGAAGCGACTTTCAGGGAATGCCTGGGTAATCTTCCTGTAATGTCTAATCCAAATCACATCAATATAGATGTGGATCCTACTTGCAGGCGACTTAATTAATGTCTATGGACACAAGTCGGATAGAAGTTGCCTTGGAGTAGTACAGGAACCTTTTCTAAAGTCAGAGTGGCGTCAGTAGTGCTAATTAAGACAGTTCTCATTGACTAACATGGGATTTCACATGTCATGTGACTTGGAGTCTCACAAGCCAGATCCCATGTATGTGATATAGTGGGAACCAAGCCTGAGGCATCAGCAAAAGGCAAATCCTACTGGAACAGACAGCTCTCCAAGGAGCCAACAGAAAGCCAGGGATAGTATAGCCATTTAAACAAACGTTTATTGTAGAACAGAGGCAGTCATTCAATTAGAACAATGTGACCGCAAAAAAACACAGTACAAGTAATGAGAGAGCCGCTGATGACCCAGGATCATGCATCAGCATAACGTCAGAACTGGGGTGTCGCTCCAACTAGTTTCGCCCAAACAGGCGCTCTCAAGGGGTTCCTCAGGCTTCTAACATTGGCCATATTTTTGTAGTCCACGTTACCCCCACTTTCAGGAGGAGACCGGCCACTCAGCCATGTTGCCATAGGTCTAAATGGCCACAGATACATCCCAAATATATATCAGAGGTCAACATAGATATGCAAGTAAAATTATTTTGTGTCACTAATATTCCTACATTGATGTACAGTCTTCAGGTAAGAAGATTATATCACATAAATAATGGTAAAAACAGGATAAGATTGTAAACCCTGGGGTTTAGTCAGGGTGCTCCTCACAAATTGATTTGCCAAGAGTAGTTATCTTGGTGGATTGATAGAGATCTATTGATTTCTCCCTATGTTTGGCCTTGTTGCACTTTTCTCTTCTACCACTAGGTGGCCGGGTACTTGGGGTGATATAGGATATGAGAAGGGTAACCCAAGGTCAGGTTATTGGTATGTGGGGTATCTCAGCCAATGGGCAGCGGTTTTCTTGAATCCCTTGGCCTGCTGGGAAAGCCTATATATTCAGGTGGATACAGGTAATCTGTGTTTTGTGCCTCTCGAACTGGGTGGACGTGTGTCGTACGCCCTGGACTGCTAGGCCGAAGATTGGGCCTATTCCAGGAGCATCTGTCTGCCAAGCTGTGTGAGGGCCTATCCAGAATTAAGAGGGCAGTGCAGGGTTGGGACTACAGCTTGCAGTCCAACTAAGAGTGATGGTTCTGCCGGCTGGAGAACCTGTCGTGGTCGGACGTAGAAGGAAAGCTTAGTGACCAACCACCTTTACTAGGGACCACAGTGAGTAACTGAAGAAAATATTCTCACCGAACGGGCACAATGGAGAATCTGGAAATTTCAGGCGGTGATCAAGTTAGGGACCCAACCAGCGTAGGAAATGCTTGCAGAGCAGCCTTGTGTGTCAAGGGAGGGACCGAGCCAGTCAGCGGGGGTGAAGCTTGAGAGGTATCCGGAGTGCCAAGCTAGGAACCCAGCAGGGAAGCGTGGGTGACACCCGAGAGAGCTACCACCGTGAAAGCCTTGAGGAGCTCACGGGATTCAGAGTCAGTGAATCAGAGTCCAGTGAGAGACCAGGAGCTCAAGGGGCGGAAGAACTACAAGTAGAAGTTATAGTGAAGCTGAGTGAACTGTTGAACTTTGTGCTAGGAATTGTTAAAGACTGTTGCCATAGGAGACAGCATTCCTGCACATGCAGAAGTGGCACCTTGCTGTGGCCTTTCCCTATACAGCTGTCCTCCTATTGAAGTCTCGGAGTCCGCTAATTGAAATTGCAACCACTCAGTGGTGTCCTAGCCCTAACTCTCTTTCCCTTCAAAATATAAAGGACTGTTAAAATAAATAAAACCTCTTTTGCATCCAAGAAGTGTCTGGCGCCCAATCACTTTCACCATCTTTGCACCCACCAAGGCCGATCCTAGGTGGGTGCACAGGGTGCACTGCACCCCAGTGCCACAGAGCGGGGGGCAACAAAGTCCTGAGTGTGCTACCTCATGCCCACGGCAGTGTGCATATTCCCTGCCCCCTGTCGCGCCCGCGGCAATGTGTATAAAACAGCATATTTCTCATGGCAATGTGCATATTGCCCACCCCCCCCCCGGCGTGCCCACAGCAGTGTGCATATAGCATATTCCCCGCCTGCGCTCCCCGCTAGCCTGCTGCACATCCCTGGTCTGGCACACGCTGTATATTCAGTAGAAGGAGGAGGTAGGCTAGGTCTGCCCCACCTCCTCCCCGTGTCCCCCTGTGCCCGCCCACAACCCCTTCATGCAGCCAATCTGTGGCTGGGAAGGGAGTGTGGGTGGGAGATTTCCAACCAGCCAGCGATCCTGCCTGATGTCGCTGCCTGAGTGCCTGTGCCTCTAAAGACAATGCAGCCTGGGTGAGTGATCTCTCCCCTGTTCCAGGCTTCCATGTATAATCTTCCATGTGCCATAGCCTTTCAGCCCTCCATTTTCCATAGCCTTCCAGCCTTTCATGTGTCATAGCCTTCCATGTCCCATAGCCTTCCAGCCTTCTATGTCCCATAGCCTTCCAGCCTTCCATGTGTCAGTCTTCCAGCCTTCCATGTGCCATAGTCTTCCTGCCTTCCATGTACCATAGTGATCCTTCCTGCCTTCCATGTGCCATAGTGATCCCTCTTTCCTCCCTTCCATGTAGCATAGTAATTCTTCCTGCCTTCCAGGTGTCATAGTTATCCTTCCTGCCTTCTGTGTGCCATAGTGATCCTTCCATGTACCATAGTGATCCTTCCTTCCTAACTGCCTTCCATATACCATAGTGTTCCTCCATTGCTTTCTTCCATAGTGATCCTTCCTTCCTTTCTTCCATGTACCATAGTGCTTCTTCCTTCCATGTACCATAGTGATCCCTCCTTCCGTTCTTCCATGTACCATAGTGATCCTTCCTTCCTGCCTTCCTTCCATATAGCATAGTGTTCCCCCTTCTTTTCTTCCATATACCATAGTGATCCCTCCATCCTTTCGTCCATGTACCATAGTGATCCTTCCTTCCATGTACCATAGTGACCCCTCCTTCCATGTATAATAGTGATCCTCCCTTCCTTTCTTTCATGTACCATAGTGATCATTCCTTCCTGCCTTCCATATACCACAGTGATCCCTCCTTTCTTTCTTCCATGTGCCATAGTGATCCCTCCTTCCTGCCTTCCATGTACCATAGCGATTCCTCCTTCCTGCCTTCCATGTACCATAGTGATCCCTCCTTCCTTTCTTCCATGTGCCATAATGATCCCTCCTTCCTGCCTTCCATGTACCATAGTGATCCCTCCTTCCTGCCTTCCATGTACCATAGTGATTCCTCCTTCCTTTCTTCCATAGTGATTCTTCCTTCCTGAATTCCATGTACCAAAGTGTCCCCTCTTCCTTTCTTCCATATATCATAGTGATTCTTCCCTCTCTCTCGCTCTCTCTCCCTGAGAGTTCATACTGCAGTATTTATTCTTTGGCTCCAGCCCGAGTTCCTCAGATCCTTTATAATCCTCTATTTTAAGCTCTTTGTCTATTTTTCAGTGTATACAAAACCAGATTTATTGGAAGTAATTTTCTAAATGATTGTGTTGAGGTCTATATGTATCCCTGAGATTCCAGCTTGTGGCACAGCAATATGTACAAGGAAGCACATTTTTTTTTTTAAACCGTGGCCCTTAAGCCCCTCCCACAATCATGTTTGGTGACACACACTTTTTGCTGTGGCGCACATCTCCCTGAAGTGCCCCTTCTTCTCAAGTTCAAAAGTTGGGTATGCGTAATACATGGGTAGGGCAAAGGGGATGGAGTCAGCGGTGGAGCCAGAGGGAGGGGGGTTGTGTAAAATGTGGTTTCACCTAGGGTGTCAAAAATCCTTGCACCAACCCTGTTTGGTTGGCACTGCTCATGGGAGAGAATGACTTTCACCATCTTTACACCCACTATGCCTCACAACCCACTACATATGGAAGGATGTCAGCTGTCTTTGACCTTGAAGGTCCTTATTAGGCTGGAAGAGGTTCAAGACTTTGCTACATGATTATAAGGAAAATCCTGCTTTTTAATTTCCCTTACACATGATTGGATATACAAAGTCAACACAGCTTCAACCTATTTACTAAGTTAAGTGAACATTCACTTTTTTTAAGAGCATTCCACTGCCACTCTGCTGAAAATCCTGAGACTGTCCCTCAGAACACTTGGCAGTTATGCCAATGAGTGGTACGGGGCCAAGTGTTATAGAATAAGAGCTTAGGCTCCATACACACCTATGCAGTTTGCTTTGGATCCGTTTCTGCAGTGCTTTTGTTGTGCATTTGTGCACATGCGATTTTACTGCGATTTTGCTGTAATTTGCATTCTTTATCATTTTTTTATTGTATTTTTTGCCAATTTGTTGTTTGGCAGATTAAAAAGCGTAAATTGTTGCAAAAATGTGGCAAAAATGCACTACAACCTTTTGCGCAGCTTCTCCATTGATGTCTATTGAACCAAAGAAGCAACAAAAAAAAACAAAACAAAAAAACACAGTTTTGTGTTTAAAAAAGTCGCTGACCCTTTCCAAAAATGTAGCGAAAAGCACCAAAAAAATACATAGGTGCGAACTAGGCCTAAAATTAGACCCTACGAGGACATAAGCCCAGTACAATGTTGCTTCTGCTTCTCCTGAGGCTACACCAATGCTTCTAATGCTGTGTACACACGTAGCAGATGTTAGGTGTGACCTCAACAAGTCACCTATTTGTCAGGTTATGTTACCGTTTCCCAATTGTTAGTTAGAGTTCTTATCTAAGCAAAGAGACACGGAGGTATTCAGTATTTCTGCTCAGAAGTCCGTGCTTAACTCTGACCCTGAGGCTTCTTTATTACATCTTTTATAGACAGAAAAAGGCAAGCATCAGCAATGTAAAAAAACAACAAATTGCAAAGAAAAGGCAATTCTCCAGGTGTTATCAGCTGATAAGACAATCTTCTGGGCGTAGACTGCTTTTTAGGGCTGATGCGGCCTCTTCTTATGCGTACGTGACTAAAGATGATGAGTCCTTATTTTACTGAGAAGGATAAAGAAATACAAGTATTTAGTAAGACATACTGTCAACCATTTTGTTTCCACATACCTTAATCCTTACATTTCCCCCTTTGACATCACCCCTCCCTCTTGCCCTGGGTCCACCTGAACAAGTTCTAGTCGGCCTATATCCAGAGTACTCTCCCTGACCGCGAGTTGTCAGAGGGGTATACACCCATCCCCCTGGACAGTACCAACATCTAAAATTCAGGAAGAGTGGCTTTTCTGCAAGATGGGTGATGTCAAGGATCTAAATCCACCTATCTTCACAAAAGTTCCATCTTTTCCGCATCATTTACCTTGGCTTTCTTGCAAAAGCACATGAGCAGTTTAAAGCATGCATAAAAGAAAAATACGAATAAGAGCACCACTATAATTGTCATTGCTGCCTTCTTAACCCAAGAGAATAACCCTGAGAAACTAAAAGTTCCACCAAACGGATCCCAGTCACGACCAATATTTCGGGCCTTCTCTTGTAAATTCTTTACTTCCGTACGGTGTTGTGCAATGATGTCATAATAGTCAGGTACCTCAATGCTGGTGTTATGTATCCAAGTACAGCACTCATAGTCCTCAGTAGTTTCACAGAGTCCTGTCAGTGCTGCACTCATACTTTCAATTGCTAATTCATGTAATTCTAATTGTTGTCTGATGGCTCTGGTCTCCAGATTTAACTTAGTAATATCATCAGAGTTTTTCTCCAAAACATCATTAATAATTCCTGTATAGTTATTTAGTCGTTTCATTAAGTCTATACCCCATCCTGTCCAGGACGGGAACCAAGCCCATGCCATGTCCTTCTTCAGGAATATTTCTCTTTTACTACGATACCTGAGGGGATATCTAGGGTGCATGCTAGCTTCTAATAGGTGATCACCTCGTTCATCACCTACTACTCCCATTGCTGGTACTAAACTTGCGAGGTAGCACCATCCCTGAGCTCTTCTAGGTATCCAAGTATAACATTTATCCTCACAACAGATATATATACTATTTCCCAGTGCTACTGATCTACTACCGATATTATTTCTATAAAGGGAGGTGTATCCATAAAGAGATAGGTTACTCACTAACCACCTGGTGTTGTTGTCTGAAATATTACCGAGGAACTCAGCTAACGATTGATGTGTGTGGGTTATACTAGGGTAGAAGACCGTGTTTTTCCCAGGAGTAGCTTTTGGTATGAAAATGGACAAGTTAAATTTGCTGTCTTGGCATTCTCCATTTCCTTCCGTTGTTTTCCCTAGGTTGAAACACCAATCAGGGGAAAAGGCGAGGCCATTTGACTTAAACATTACTGTCTCGCTGGTATTTGTTCTAATTATGTTAATGCTACTGTTAGCAAGGTCAGTATAGTTTATAGGAACTGCCATCAGTGGTATACTTGCTGTGCTGGGGTGTAATTTGCTACAAATCCAACATTTCTCATATCCTGACTTCTGGGCATAAGCATATTTAAACTTCAGTAATAACATTTTTTTAGAAAATCCTTCATCCTTGTGTATTTTATTCTGTGAGGTAACCAAACTATTAGCCAGGATTACTGAAACAAAAAGAATAAAAAGATACATGTTGTCATTTGCCAACTGGCTCCTTTTTACAGTGAGAAGCGTGGATCCAGGTAGGTTTCCCTTCCAATTTCACTGAGGTTGCTGTAATCAATAGCACCTGGAAAGGACCTTCAAACCTTGGTTCCAGTGTCTTTCTGGTATGTTTCTTTACATACACATAGTCTCCTGGTTGTAGATCGTGAGTACCTGTGACAGAATTAGGGTCTGGAAGAGAAGAATACACACTCTTGTGGATTTTAGTCAGACGCTGTTGCAACTGTATTACATACGTAGTTAACCTATCACATTGCAATTGCATACTTTGAGGAAAATATAAACCTAATCTAGGTGCACTTCCAAACAGTATTTCATATGGGGATAACCCGGTTTTTCCTGTTGGGGTGTACCTAATAGAGAACAAAGCTAAGGGT
Source organism: Lithobates pipiens (assembly GCF_037356315.1). Taxonomy (NCBI): domain Eukaryota; kingdom Metazoa; phylum Chordata; class Amphibia; order Anura; family Ranidae; genus Lithobates; species Lithobates pipiens. Next base: position 20,590,001 of record NW_027507748.1, read on the forward strand.
AGGCACTCAGGCCATGGTTTGTTCAACTCCTGCATGGCCTTTTGTATTTTCAGCTTGATTGTACCATTTACTCTTTCTACTGATCCTGAACTCTGTGGGTGGTAAGGAGTATGAAAACTTTGTTGAACCCCTAACATTGCCATCACATTTTGCAGCCTGAAAATAGGCAGATGCACACGAGAACAAATTCAAAGGGGCCGCTCTTAGGCATTTGTATGTAGTCAATCTGCAGTCTCTGAAAGGGATATTGGGCCCGGACCTGATGTTTACGTGGGGTTTTCACTCTCTGTCCTGGGTTATTAATCAGACAGATTTGGCATGCAGCACAGTAGTTCCTTGCAGTACTACTGAATCCAGGGGCTAGCCATCCTTGGCTTACAATCCTATACATAGAATTGGAGCTGACATGAGTGGGTAAGTGGACAGCCGCTGCCATTGCGGGGTATAGAGAAGCGGGTAGACATATTTTGTCTCCTTCTCTCCATACATTGTCAAGGCCTGGTGCAGCTCCCTTCTTAACCCAACGGTCCTTCTCAATAGCCCCTGCTTGTTCCTGTAGTTCGATTAGCTGCTGCCATGTGGTTTCGGGCATACTCACCTGTACCGTGGCTAAGGTCTCAGGGCTTACTTCCCCTAGAGCTGCCTTCTTTGCAGTTAAATCTGCAAATGCGTTTCCTTTTGCCTCAGTTGTTTTTGCGCTCGTGTGTGCCGCTATCTTCATGATGGCTACTCTTTTAACCTTTTGAAGATTGTTCAGGACTCTTTTGATTCCTTCACCATGTTTAACAGGTGTGCCTGCTGCTGTAAGGTAACCTCTAGCTTTCCATATGTGGCCATAATCATGTGCCACACCGTAGGCGTATGCGGAATCAGTGTAAATGTTCCCTTCTTGTCCCTCCAAGTGTTCTAGGGCTTTCTCTAGAGCGGTTAGTTACGCTTCTTGTGCCGACATGTGTGCTGGTAGTGACTTTGCCTCAATTACCTGTGTGTCCGTTACCACAGCATAACCTGTGTGATATTTACCTTTGTCATCGGCAAATCTACTACCATCTATGTACAGTGTGTGTTCTGCATTTGCAATGGGTATGTCTGTGACATGTGGGAACCCCGTGGTTTCTTGTTCCATAAGTTGAAAACAATCGTGTTCATCAGATGTTATGTCCTGAAACGAAAGTGTGTCAGAATCCTGAGTATCTTGTGCTGTGTCTACACCATTATCATCATTACTCCCCCCTGTCAAATCTGTCTGTAATGGTAAAAGCTGTGCTAAGTTAAAAGAAGTGCATCGCTGAAAGGTAACATTGGGGGGTAGGAGCAAGGTGCATTGTAGACGCAGCTGCCTTGCCATTGATATGTGTTTTGGCTGGACCTGTGACAAGATGGCGTGTATGTCATGTGTGGTATGTACCACTACAGGATTGTCTAAGACAATTTCTGAGGATTTGTCAATGATAATTGACACTGCTGCAACTGCTCGTACACAGGACGGTGATCCTCTAGAGACAGGATCGAGAGCCGCCGAGAAGTATGCTACCGGCCTTTGTTTGATGTGTTGTTGTGTCAACACCCCTGTTGCGTGTCCCGTGATTTCAGCAATGTACAAATGAAATGTTTTGGTATAATCAGGGATCCCGATCGCAGGTGCCGAAATTAGTAACCTTTTTTTTTTTTTTTTTTTTTTTTTTATTTCAATAATTTTTATTGAAGATTTTCAGTATAACAAAGCAAAATAGATGAACATTCCTTATAATAAGCAAGTAAAATCCACTTTTGCATATACAAGGGTAATCTAGAAAAACATAGATCTAGACAAAAACCTAACAGTACAGATCTGTATAACAACCAGACATGGTGTTTCCATATCAACTGCAGTGTCAAGGACCCATAGCATACAATTAATTCCCAACCGTGGAAAATGTCCAGGCAAGGCTCACAAGCCCGTAGCCCCTGATGCCCCAAACGGGATCAAGCTGCAGACCAGGGGCCGGGCTCGCTCACCAAGACCAGGGCACTCCCCATCCATCTCATCCGAGGTCCAAAATTTGAGGTACCGCTAGAAAATTGTGTAATCAACTAATCCAAAAGATAGCTACTGTCTGTCTTCTAACCCCTTTCGGGGTGCCACATAGTACACCAAGAGAGGTGGCAAAGGAGGGAAAAGAGAAAACGTTGGAAATGATAGAAAAAGGAATAAAGAATGTAAATTGCTATTCAGGCATTACTCACTCCATAGGCCAGGGTTCCAGGCCGCACCCCCGGAATGAGAGAAATATTACACTTTGTTGCCCAAGGTTCCCAAATCAACCGGAATCTCTCTGTTTTGTCTTTCCATTTGGCCACTATTTGTTCTTGTACCATAATCCAAGTTACCTTGGTTTTAAACATCTTAAAGGAGACCGTGTGTTTCTTCCAGGCTTTAGCTATCGTAACTTTGGCTCCAAGAAAAATAAAAAACGCCAGTTGCTGCAAATGTTTGGGTAGAGTCGGAATAATGTGATTTAGCAGGGCTGTATTGGGATGTGGGGCTATGGTGGTCCCTGTAATGGAGCTAATTGTGCAAAACACTTTCCGCCAAAAAGTGCGGATGCGAGGGCAAGACCACCAGACATGAGACATGTCACCTTCCAGACCACAGCCCCTGAAGCACACTGACGAGGAGCCCTGAAAGATCTTGGCCAGCCTGGAAGGAACATAGTACCATCTAAATAAAACTTTGACACTCGCCTCTACGAGCGAGATATTCAGGATACCTTTGTGAGCTCTCATCGCAGCCCCATACCATTGTTTCGACTCCCAGGTGTGGCCCAAGTCAGCTTCCCAAGCCCGAGCATAAGGGGGCTTATTGTCCGTCTTCAAAAGAGCCGTGTAGATCAGTGAGATGCCCCCCCTCTGGTCCGTAGCCTGAGCACACCATTGTTCATATTGTGTCATAAAAGGGGGAAGTGGCTTAGAGGTCCAAATGGAATTTAAAAAGTGTGAGAGTTGTGTAAATCTGTATAATTCCGAATCGGGCATATCTAGTTTCTTTCTGCAGTGTGCTAAGGATAGAGGGCCTGTGGGGGAAAAGAAGTGTCCAATTCTGTATAACCCCTTATCCGTCCACCATTTAAAAGCTTCTATATCTTCCCCCGGGGGGAAATCCCCATTGTGGAAAATGTGTGTTAGCGGTTTAAGTGGGGAGATCAGCGATTCCCGTTTAAAAAGGTTAGAGCTCAGCGCCATGGAGTGTGAAAGGGTGGGAGCTAGAATCGCCGGTTTGCGTTTAGGGTTGCAACTCATCAGGAAATCTATCATGTGGTGAGGAGTAGACTGTCTTTCCATCAACAACCAATCCGGTTTTACCGAACCGGAAAAAGCCATAGATATCTGGGCCAATTGCGCTGCTTGATAATAACCCCACAAGTTGGGAAGACCCAGACCCCCTTGAGATTTCAGCCGGTAAAGCGTGTTTGAGGAGCATCTGTAACCTTTCTTTCCCCAAACAAACCTCACAATGTCCGTTTGTAATTTGTTCAGAAATGTTTTGGGGATCGGAATTGGGAGGGAACGAAACAAGTACAAAAGACGTGGTAAAAGTGTCATTTTCACCGCATTAATCCTACCCAGCCAGGAAATCCCACATCCAGACCAACGAGTCAAATCCGTTCTACATTTTTTCGCCATGTTAGGATAGTTAGCTTGAAATAGCGTGTGTATGTCCGAAGTGAGATTGATCCCTAAATAAGGAAGCTGGGAGTGAGCCCAGGAGAAGGTAAAATTGTTCGACAGTTGGGAGAGCATATCCGCGGAGATCGTAACGTTCAGAGCTAAAGATTTTTCCATATTGACCTTTAGGCCCGAGATCCTACTAAAATCCAATAAAGTCCGGTTAATTATGGGCATAGAGGTTAAGGGCGAGGTAACAAAAAGGAGGAGGTCGTCCGCATAAAGAGCACATTTGTGTTCACAAGACCCGCACATGACTCCCCTAATGTCGGGGTTGGAGCGTAAGGCAATGGCTAAAGTTTCTATGGCTATGGCAAAGAGAAGCGGTGATAGTGGGCATCCCTGTCTTGTCCCCCTACCGATGCTAAATGCGTTAGAGTACCTACCCATTAGACGTACCTGAGCCGTAGGATGCGAATATAGTGCCGATATAAGATTAAGAAAGTACTGGCCGCACCCCCATCTCCCCAGAATATCAGTTAGGTATGACCAGTCAATGGAATCAAAAGCCTTATGAAGGTCGATGGATAACAGAAATCCTTGTTGCGGGGTACCCCCATCCCACTGTGCCTTAAGGAGTGTTATTATATCTACTGCACGTCTAATCTGGTCTGGTCCCTGTCTCCCAGGGATGAATCCCACCTGATCTTTGTGTATGTATCTAGGGATAAAGCTTGAAAGTCTGTTCGCCAGAATTTTTGTCATTATTTTAATGTCATTATTCATAAGCGAAATAGGCCGATAATTGCCCACCTCGCTGGCATCCTTTCCGGGTTTCGGAATCACTGAAATAAATGCCGAGTTCATATCCGGGTGCAAGGAGGCACCATCCCTGAGAGAATTGAACATTTTCACCAGATAAGGGGCCAGACCAGGGCCAAACTTCTTATAATACCCATTGGAGAATCCGTCCGGACCCGGAGCAGAACCCACGGTAAGAGATTTAATAGTGTCAAGGACTTCTGCAAGAGTGAACGGATCCTCCAACAGGTCCTTATGTGCCTTGGATATCTCGGGCAATGGGAGAGCATTCAGGAATGTCTCGCAGACATTTGTAGGGGGGACAGGGCCTTGTTTATATAATTCCGAGAAGAACCGCAGAAAAGTTTCCATTACTTTAAAGGGATTCTGAGACAGGTCCCCTGAATGAACCCTGATCTTAGGAAAAGAGTGTGAACGTGGCTTGGGGGTCAGTTTTACCGCTAATTTTGAGCCAATCCTGTCCTTCTGAGAATAAAATCTGGCCCCCGTCCAGGTAAGATGTTGAGCAGCCGCTGTAGTCAAGGACATGTTTAGTCGGGCCTTGGCCTCGTCTAGTTTGGCTAGGGAATCTGCCGTGGGTCGTTGTTTATGTGCCTTAGCTAGTGAACGGAATTCTTTTGTGAATTTGAGAGTGTCGGCCTGATGTTGTGCTTTGAGATTAGAGGACAACTGTATCAACTTGCCTCTTATTACAGTTTTATGTGCAGCCCATAGTGTAACCGGCGATATTTCCCCTGTATCATTCAGCTCAAAGTATTCTCTGATAGAAGCCGCTATATCTGCGCTATGTGCAGGATCGCTCAGAATGGATTCCCGGAGACGCCAGCACGGGCGACTCCCTGAACCCATAGGTCTCCTGGACACTACAACCACCATGGAGTGATCCGATAATGATGAGTCGAGAATTCTCGCATGTTCTAGCAAGGGGATCGTTTGGGGTTTTGTAAAAATGTGATCTATTCTAGCATAAGTGTGGTGTGGGGCCGAAAAGTGTGTATAGTCCTTTGCCCGTGGGTTCATCTCTCTCCAAGTATCAATCAGACCCTCAGAGTGGATTGTGTGGGCAATGTTAACGCTCTGTTTCGACGGACGTTTAGGTTTGGACCTACCCGATGCTAACTTGTCAAGAGAAAAATCAAATGCTACATTCGAGTCTCCTCCAATAAACACCGTGCCCTTAAGGCGGTGTCGCAGCTTCCCCAGCATGGATGTAAAGAAGGTGCTTTGGCCCTTGTTGGGCGCGTAATAGGAAACAAAAGTGTAGCATTCCCCATCTATGTGTCCGGATACCAGTATATATCGACCCTGAGGGTCCATAAAAGTCTCAGGTTGAGATAGGTTAATATGTTTGGAGATACATACTGCTACCCCTCTAGTTTTGTTCTCTGCGGAGGCTAGAAAAAATTGAGGATAATGTTGATGTAGATATGTGGGTTTGAAAGTAGAAGGGAAGTGTGTTTCCTGAAGTAAGATAATGTCCGCGTGTACGGAGCGGTAATGTTCGAAGAGCTTCCGTCGTTTGAGTGGGGAGTTAAGGCCTTGAGTGTTATGTGAAAGAATTTTAAGGGTGGGCGGCCTAATGGGTGTGTCAGTCATGGACCAGAGGAGGGCAAACTACACAAAAGATCAAAGACTCACCGCTCCCATGAAGAGGGCCACACTGTCTGCAATTCATGAGCCACCAGTAATAACCACAAAAGTCCCGGAGTGCAGGCTGGATGTCAAAGCTGAATTGGAGATACCTGCAAAATACATAGAGAGAGAGAAGAAGGGAAGAAAAGAACATGAAGAAGAAAGGAAAAACAAAGGGAGAACGGACAGTAGCATGAGAAAAACCATGTCGCATGAACAATATGCTATCAAATAAATTCCTACAGGCGACCCCAGTCCCCATCAAACCCCCTGAGAGGTCAGAATCCCCCCAACCAACCCTTAATTGCAAAAATTCGGGGAAACCCTAGAAGAGGGTATCCCGAATGCGGCTCAGAAGCGCCGAAAGTGCCTCTGAACCAGGAGGAGCGCACTGAAACCACCACCACCCCGCCACCTTTAACTATATAAACTATTGGGCCGGCAAGGGCCCATATTTAACTGCTAACAGAGCGCCCATAATGAGCTGAAACAGGGTAACTGAAATTCTAGACCCATATCAAAAGGTATGCACCCGGTAAGTCGATCCAGTCCCACCACCCCATTCCCCCTTTCCCGCACATAGGTATGGTGATGCACTGACCCAACCTCTATCGAATCTCTACCTAGGACCCGTATTAAGTTGTACAACAAGATAAACATAAACATTAACTAAAGCAGGCCCCCTGGGACATCCCTTGTAGCCGCTGAGAGCAGACCCAATATTATCACCAACAGGATAGTCACATGTCTGGTCTTGCCGCTGTAAAAATATCCTGTTTCACCAACTGCAAAAGTTATGAGAGTCAGTTACCGATACTTCAGACAGGAAGTAAAAGAGGCCATCCTGGATCTATGGCAAAGAACAGATCTTTTTTGTAGGAAAAAAAAAAAAAAAAAAAAAAAAAAACACCCAAAAAATGGAGCAATAAAGGCCCAACATGTATTTCTCCAGATGTGAGAAGACCTCCCTCATATTTCCCTGAACATCAAAGAGGGAGTGAGGGGGGCTCCCAAATTTCCCTGTGTCCCAGAGCACGTGGTACAATCAGGGGATCCATTCAAAAAAAAGGGGTAGAAGAGCATCCCCAGAAGGGGAAACAAAAGCTGTCTCAAGGTGGTAAATTTTCCTTTGAACGTTTGGAGCTTTGTGTCAGCCAGATCTGTTGCAGCGGACTCGCTGGGGACGGTCTCTTGACTGATGCAGGGGTCCCCCTGTTGGATTGTTCCGTTGTGGGTTCCAAATGTATCAGGCCAATTCGAGTCAAAAGTTTTTCGCCTTCCTGGAACGAGGAGAAACCAAAGCTTTTGTTCTTATATGAAAAATTCAGCCGCAAAGGAAATGACCATCTGTATGCGATTTCTTTATCCAATAACACTTGTAGTAATGGTTTGAGCGATCGTCTCCTCTGTATAGTGTATGGGGAGAGGTCAGCGAATATCTGGATCTTGTGACCCTGAAACGATAGGTTCTCCGCATATCTGGATTTACGCATGACCTCTTCTTTCACAGAGTAATAATGGGGTTTGACTATAATGTCTCTAGGTAAGCCGTCAGTACGGGGAGCCTGGAGAGCCCTGTGAGCTCTATCCAATTCCAAATGGCGCTCTGGGATGTCTGGGATCAAATTCTTAATGAGAGATCTCATCACCTTATGTACCTCTTTTTCAGTTTCGGGGATCCCCCTCACCCTGAAATTGTATCTTCTCGATCTGTTTTCAAGGTCATCGATTTTTGAAAACGCTGTTTCCAGTTGGTCCTGAACCTCCTCTAATCTGGCCGAATTCTGATTGATCCGGGATACTGCCTGGTCAGTTTTCCGTTCCACAGTGTCCAGTCTCTGACCTATCTGCTGTAAATCTGCCTGTAGAGAGGTAGTGATCTGGTTTGCCTGCACTGCAAGGCTTTTGGACAACATGTGAGAGAAAGCAGTCATCATGGAAGGAAAGTCTGTGGGGGGGGGGAGATCATCTTGTGCCTCACTGACTGCAAGCAGCAGGCCTGTATGTGGATCCCTCATAGGGGTGGAGGGATATCCTGTGCTCAATCCACCCAGCAGGGATTCAGTGGAGGAGGGAGAGTTAGCTATCTGTAAGGGGGCACAGTCTGTACCTTGGAAAGGCAAATGTTCTTGGTCCTGATCCGCAATGGAGGTGTCCTGTGGCGCTGTGGCCGGGAGGCCTCGTGACGCCGCCGCCATCTTGGCATAGCTGACAGGGCCGCTTTCAGCCTTCATGCGGCCGGATAGATCCTTCCTGGCGTTCGGGGTCGCCATCCGCGGGATCCCGGAGTATTCCCCCGTTCGGATCCGCCTGTTTGCTGTGCGTTAGGGCGCTCTGTGCTCCGTGGTGGTCTTTACAGGGCTGTGGTGGAGCGGAGCTCTAGAAGCCGGCGGCCATCTTGGGAGACTCCGCGCATGCGCTCTCCAATTAGTAACCTTTTTAAGGTGCTAAAAGATTCATGACCTGCTTCTGTGAGTACATAGGGTACTATTTTCAAGCAATCATATAATGGCTGCATCAGAGAACTGGCATGTGGTATCCATTGTCTACAATATGACACCATTCCCAGAAACATACGAAGTTGCTTAAAGTTGCGTGGGACATTCATTTGTCTTATGGCCTGGACTCGGTCTTCAGTGAGGTGTCGAGTACCCTGGGATATACAGTGGCCCAAAAAGACAACCTTTTTCTGACATACCTGTAACTTAGTTCTATTCACCTTGCACCCTTTTTCAGCCAGGAATTGTAACAATGATAGAGTGGCTTTTAAACAAGTATCGTTATCCGGACAACCTAACAATAGGTCATCTACATATTGCAACAATACACAAGTGTCAGGTGGTTGCCATTCCCCCCTATTTTTACTTTTTAAGGTTTAGTCAGTGGGGCATCGGACAAAAGACCCTCATAACCACTTATGGGTATGGTGTCACGGGACGTCATGTGTGGAGGGACTACTGAATCAGACAACAGACTGCGTGACGCTCCTGTGTCAACTAAACAAGGAATATGTTTACCTTCCACCTTCATCAACATGTGGAGCATTTTGTTCTCTGATTCAGCTAGGACTGGGGCAAGTCATGCGGTCGGATCGTCCCTATCATGGGTACGCCTCTGTCTGTAGTCCCTCGTGTCTCTGTCCGTGTTTCCTTCCTGTTCGTCTTTTATCCTTTTCCTACAGTCTCTTTTTATATGTCCCACCTTGTTGCAGTAATAACAGGTAAGAGGTTTACGGGAGGAATTCCCTCCTTCATTGACCCGGGCAACAGTGTTAACTCCCGGTGTCCTTCTGGGTTTAGTTTCTGCTAAATCAGCCTCTATGCCTTGTGCTTTCTGCAACAATGTTCCTCTGTCCCGTATGGCTCTCCATTCGGGAGTACATGCCTTCAGTTTGTCACCTATTTGGGGTACTAGTCCTTCCATAAACTGTCGATTGAAAGCCCTAATGGTGACGGGTAAGGCTAAATCTAGACCTTCGTCAGCCATCATGCTTTCCATGTTGAGGTAAAATTCTGTAACAGTCTGACCTGGGGCCTGTTTTATGGGCGCTGTCGAACCCCTTTCCTGCTGTTTCCCTTGGCAAAATTCTCGTAACTGAGCAATAAACAGGGGTCTAGAGTCTATATGACGGGGGTGTATTCCTGGTGGATCTGCCGCTGGATCCCCTTGTGGTCTATGTGGAGCAATTTCATTCATAAATTGATTAAACATCGTTAGTGTCATTTTATGTCTACACAAATCTTCCCCATCTTGCCAAGTTGCTTCATGTGTGTCTAGTAATTGTGTCACGAATCTACAGAATGCGGCAGGTTTTGCTACGGGATCAGGAGCATTCTGTATTAATGCCATAAGAGTGTCAGCCGACCAAGGTGTCCATGTCCTCAGAACGACTTGTCGGGTCACTGTAGGTGGCTGTCCTGCTTGACCCGCATTTGGATTATTTACTTGTATTACCCTAGTCCGACTATGGACTGGAGCTACGGGCTCTGGTCTTTGAGCGCCGCAATGCACACATTCCTGTGCCCAGTCTGGGTTCTGGGTACCGCATACTCGGCATACCCACCCTCTTCCTCTTAAGGAAGGATAAAGTTTTGGTCTTTCATTACCTGGTGTGGTGGTGTTATAAGGAGGTGGAGTATCTCCCGTATTTACCCTATCGCCGGGAGCAGAAGGAAGACTTTTGTGTCGGACCTTCATATCCCATCCACCCTTTTCCTGACAATACTCCCATCCCTCCTCTTCAGCCCTGTTGGAAACCTTAATTAAACATTGTATTTGTGATACCCATCTGTTCTGCAGGACCTCCCCCTGTCTGTCTCTCTTTATATTCTCCCAACCTTCTACACTTAGCCCATTTTCTCCATCCATTCCAAATTTCTTGAGAACCCTATTCGTGCCCTGTGCCTTATCCTTCCCATACAACATTGTAATTATGTCTTTAACAGCATAACATTTCTGAGATTCCTCCTGGGGTTTACCATGTGTCTGGCCCATTTTGACAGTCCTGCCTAGGTGGCGTTTGGATCACTTACTAAGTGTCTCGTTGCCTTCTCCTCCTAGGGTGCCAAAATACTAAAAACCTCTCCTGGATGAGATTTCTGAAATCGAATTACCTTATATGCTAGCCAACTGACAAATATTATGACCAGACTGACAGCTACAACATATACAAGCATTCCTTTTGGTGGCCAAACACATATAACTAGATCTCCGGGACTTTGTGGAGACCTTTATTCCCTTCCCATTACCATGGAATCTCTCAGCAATCGTTTCTTATTCCTGCTTTATTGAGGCAGTCAGGACTTATACTTTCAACCCGTTTTTAGGCTCATGAATCAAAAAGCGTATATCAAACTTAAGTGTCGGACCCCCAAAGTACTCTTACGAGTTAAGGGCGCATTCCGTTACCCATTGGGATGATATATGTTTCAATTCACACCATACAAACAGGGCTTATCTCAGTCACAACAGACAGATGACAAGTAGACAGACAAGAAACAACGGTAACATAAGCCAAAATATTAAGTTCAAGACCCGCTTACTACAGAGGTTGGTGTTTACCTGAAGAACAATTCAGACAGATCAGGTGGGCACAAATCTAAGAAGCACAGAGTTTATAAGAAAATAAAGCTTTTCTTACCTGCGCAGGATTTGTCTGTGGTTCTTGATGTGCCCGACCTCTTTGTTCCGTCCTTATGTTCGTTCGCCTCTTGTAGTTTCTTTCTGCGGGTCCCTGTTCGCGGCGCCAGAAATGTTAGGTGTGACCTCAACAAGTCACCTATTTGTCAGGTTATGTTACCGTTTCCCAATTGTTAGTTAGAGTTCTTATCTAAGCAAAGAGACACGGAGGTATTCAGTATTTCTGCTCAGAAGTCCGTGCTTAACTCTGACCCTGAGGCTTCTTTATTACATCTTTTATAGACAGAAAAAGGCAAGCATCAGCAATGTAAAAAAACAACAAATTGCAAAGAAAAGGCAATTCTCCAGGTGTTATCAGCTGATAAGACAATCTTCTGGGCGTAGACTGCTTTTTAGGGCTGATGCGGCCTCTTCTTATGCGTACGTGACTAAAGATGATGAGTCCTTATTTTACTGAGAAGGATAAAGAAATACAAGTATTTAGTAAGACATACTGTCAACCATTTTGTTTCCACATACCTTAATCCTTACACAGACTATCCGGCGGACTTAGTCCGCCAGACTTTCCGAACGAGCTACTTACCCACACACGGCACTTTTTCAGCGGACTAATACGGTGTACTAAGTCCGCCAGACTATCCGCCGTACTTTTGAAATGAACGGACTCGCCCACACACGCGTAGGAAAGTCCGCTCATTTTGAGCACGTCTCCAGGTAGCCGGGGCCAGCGAAGGGGGCGTCTCTGGCCCTGTCACCTGGTATGAACTTAAAGGGGAATCCCTACACCGAAAAATCGGCGTGGGGGTCCCCCCCTGGTCCATATCAGACCCTTATCCGAGCACGCTATCTGGCCGGCCAGGAAAGGGGGTGGGGACGAGCGAGCGCCCCCCTACTGAGCCGTACCAGGCCTCGTGCCCTCAACATGGGGGGTGCTTTGGGGAAGGATGTCCCTATATAAGTCGCCATGCGCCGCGTCCCTACCATTGTGACCACAGACAGTGACGAGGCAACATCTCCAGAAGAGGAGAACAGAAGAAGAGAAGAACAGAAGACGGCGACAGCGGCGATTGAAGACCGGGCCACCGCTTGTAAAAGAGCTAGAAGGCACGGTGGCCCGGCAAGAAGAACCGAAGAGGGGGGACAAGACCCCTGAAGAGGGGGACAAGACCCCCGAAGTCGGAAGAAGATGGCGGCGGCGAAGAAGAAAGCCGGGCTCCTCCGCTAGTAAAAGAGCTAGCAGAAGATAGCGGAGGAGTCCGGCCAGAAGACCCCCAAAGATGGAAGAAGACCCCCGGAGCTGTGCAATAAACTATTTTAACCCTTGTGTGTTGTGTTTTTTTTTATTTTTTTTCACAGGTGAATGGGTAGGGGTACATTGTACCCCATACTCATTCACATAGGGTGGGGGGCCGGGATCCGGGGGGCACCTATTATTCCGATAAGCCCTACGCCTGCAGACCCCAACAACCAACAGCCAGGGTTGTCGAGAAGAGGCCCTTGTCCTCATCAACATGGGGACGAGGTGCCAAGGCACCCCCCATGTTGAGAGCACACGGCCTGCTATGGCTCGTAAGGGTCTGATATGGACCTGGGGGGGACCCCCACGCTGATTTTTCGGCGTAGGGATTCCCCTTTAAGTCCATACCAGGTGACAGAGCCAGCGACGCCTCCTTCGCTGGCCCCGGCTACCTGGAGACGCGCTCAAAATGAGTGGACTTTTCCCCGGGTGGGAAAGTTCGTTCATTTCAAAAGTACGGTGGACTGGCACACACACGGCTGGATTGTCCGCCGAAATGAGAGTCCGGCAGACAGATTGGAGTGCAAAAATACTTTCTTAGTCCGCCGGACTTTTGGGTAAAAAAAGTCCGCCGGAGCCTACACACGGGGGGGATTGTCCGGCGGACTTGAGTCTGCCGGACTTTTCCACCAGATTGCTTGATCGTGTGAACGAGGCATTAGTAAAATAGTACATTCTGTTTTAGTGAAGCTTCATATTTTTGTCATATTTTTTATCACTTTGACTTTTTTTTTATTCTTTAACAGATGAAAAAAAATAAAACAACGGCAGAAGAGCAGACTTCGGTTTAATCTCTCAGGTCATCATCAGGCTCAAAGTGGACAAACTCCTCCACCTTCCATCCTGAGCAGCTGGAATGTGGTGGTGAGGATTATTCCATCCTCTTCAAATGGAAGCTCCCGATAGACCTGTAGAGGAACATGTTGGTCAGCTCCACAAGGAAAACCATCGCAGAATATAACTGGGTAAAGAGATTATAGGTAAAGTTGATGCAGGGAAAATCCGAATGCCTCTCGGGGGATCAGGAAGGAATTTTTTCCCCTGCTGTAGCAAATTGGATCATGCTCTGCTGGAGATTTTCGCCTTCCTCCGGATCAACTGTGTGTAAAGGATTGTGTATATGGCATTGTATTTTTTATTTTTTGGTTGAACTAGATGGACTTCAGAAACACTGTCCATTCATTACAATGGGCAGGGGCAGTTTAGGACCACCCTAAAGATGCTTTTTTCCAGTATTATTATTGGTATTATTAGTATTATTATTATTATTATTATTAGTATACAGAATTTATATAGCACCAACAGTTTGTGCAGCACTTTACAATATAAAGGGGAACAGAACAGTTACAATATAGTAATATACAAGCGGGTAAAGAGAGTCCTGTACATAAAAGCTTACAATCTAATAGTGTGGGGCAAAAGTTAATAGCTGTGAGGGATGAGCCAATGCAAGAATTAATAGTTCAGTTAAGATGGTAACTTAACTTAAAGGGGTTGTAAAGGTTAATTTTTTATTTTCTAAATAGGTTCCTCTAAGCTAGTGCATTGTTGGTTCACTTACCTTTTCCTTCGATTTCCCTTATAAATGTTTTTTTTCTTTGTTTTCTTTGTCTGAATTTCTCACTTCCTGTTCCTCCCCAGTAAGCTGTTCAGTAAGCTGTTCTGGCTGACTAACCCCCGCTCGGATGATGGTGAGAAGTTTACTGAGGAGAAACCGGAAGTGAGATATTCAGACAAAGAAAAAAAACATTTAGAAGGGAAATCGAAGGAAAAGGTAAATGAACCAATAATGCACTAGCTTAGAGGAACCTATGTAGAAAATAAAAAACAAACCTTTACAACCCCTTTAAGATGGTAAAGATGGGATGAGCTTCTCTGAAGAGATGGGTTTTCAGGGATCTGTTTCACATGGGCTTCAGCTTGCAGTATGAACAACAAGCTTAGACACAGTATTTGCGGAGCTTTCACCAAACTTTTTTGAAGCTTTTAAAGCACCTTTCCGCTTCAGTTTGTAAATGATGAACGCGGATCCTAATGAGAGTGCTGATTTCCACTTTAACCACTTTAAGACCCCCCCAAGATACATTTACCTTAGGGGTTTGAAGCAGTTTACTTGGGCTATGGCTAGAGCTGTCAGCCATAACCCCACTATTAAAAATTTTCAGACGGCGATTCTCTTTTCATTAAAAGCGATCCAAGCAGCTGAGCTGATTAGACAACTTTTAGAAGGTGGTGGTGTTTCTCTGCCTTACTGTTCTCACCTGCGAGTCTGGGAAATGATGCGGCGGTTTTCACAGCTGGCCATAGAGGTAAAGAGAGACCTCACTTCTATGGTCTAGCTCGCTTGGAGCGACGGCATGACATCCATCCGATGCAAACTGTTTTTATTTTTTATTTTTTTTAAGACAAGGCATCAGATTTTTTTTAAATTTTCTTTGTTTTTGTTTGACATGTGTTGCCCTTCCATGTGCTCATTGCTGTAAAAGAGGAAGTAAACCCTGGTGGGTTTTTTATTTATTTATTTTATTTTTTATTTCCCTGCAAAGTTAAAGCATAATGGACCACTATGCATCGCATCGCATAGAAGCCCATTATGTGTCACTTACCTGAAACCGAAGCCCGCGGTGTCTCCGTTGTCCCCACTGTGAGCGTCCATTTTCAACCCCCTCTTCCTTCTGGGGGCATGCGCGTGGGAGCCGCCAGTCACGGCATGACCCCTATTAAATACGGCACGATCTGCCCTTTCTAAAGTGTGCATGCACCGTAGTCATCAGTGCTCGTTTTTTGTAAATTTCTCCTTAAACGTGGAGGTTTAGGAGATATTTCAAGTACCTACAGGTAAGCCTTAATATAGGATTACCTGTAGGTAAAAGTGGTTGTACAGGGAACTCTGATAACAGGACCTTCTCTGGGGAGCTCTCCGGGCCCCAGGACTCTCTGTACTGGACCTCTCTCCCACTTTTATAACACATGATCATTGGACCGGACCCAGAGAAATCCCCCCAAAAGACCAAAGTCCTGGGAAAGCATAAACTCCTACCCTTCAGGACAGCACTTAGCTGGCTATTTTCAACCCACTTACATGGTGGCAGATTTGATGTGTAGTTTTTTTCTTTCACAGCTTCCTGTTAATAAATGATGCAGCTCCATGGGCCATCAATGGGGCTGACACATTTCACAGTCCATTGCTTCTTCAGGAGACAAAAATAATGCTATGGAATTAATATATATTCATATTTTAACACATGTATAGATAATCAAGGTTTACTTTCTTAATATACAAGTCATAAAATTATCTACTTACAAATACAATATGATATTCAGTATCTAGGACTACCAGGGCTACCAGTTGAACACCTGTGAGGTAGAGGGAAAAGCGTTAGTGAGGCCATGGAAAAGGAAGACCCCCACTATGCCAACACCCAGTAAATATATGTAAGGATTGAGAATATATATATTAAAAAAGCAGAAGACTTTATGGGCAC